>NC_133377.1:4614014-4633191 GCF_049309525.1 Garra rufa
ACATGATCCTTCAGAAATCATTTGTGACCCTGAACCATAAAACCAGTCATAAGGGTCACTTTTTGAGATCTGAACGCTATATAAATAAGCTTTGCATTGATATATGGTTTGTTAGGATAAAATAAAATTTGTCCGAGATACAACTATTTGAATATCTGAAATCTGAGGGTGCAAAAAAATCTAAATATTAAGAAAATCGCCTTTAAAGTTGTCCAGATGAAGTTTTTAGCAATGCAAGTTTCGATATTTATGGAAGGAAATATCTTCATGGAACATGATCTTTACTTAATATCCTAATGATTTTGGGTATAAAAGAAAAATCAATAATTTTGTCCCATACAGTGTATTTCTGGCTATTGCTACAAATATACCAATGCTATTTGTGACTGGTTTTGTAGTCCAGGGTCACATTTTAATATGCTGATTTGCTGCTCAATTATTAATAATGGTTCTTACTTTGATCAATTTATTATGCTGTTTTAGGACTCTTTGATGAACACAAAGGTCAAAAAGCACAGCATTTTTGGAAATAGAAAACTTTTGTAACATTGGAAATGTATTTACTCTCACTTTAGATCAATTGAATGGGAATAATTGCAGAATAAAATGATTTATTTTTATTTTATTTTATTTTTTGTAATCTTACTTAATCTTACTAAACATTGATAATAATAACAATAAATGTTTCTTGAGCAGCAAATCAGCATATTAGAATGATTTCGGAAATATCATGTGATGTGACACTGAAGACTGGAGTAATAATGCTGAAAATTCAGCTTTGCATCACAGGAATAACCTGCATTTTAAAATATATTAAAACAGACAACAGTTCTTTTAAATTGCAATACTATTTCACATTATTGCTGTTTTTACTGTATTTCTGATTAAATAAATACAGCCAAAAACATTTTGTTTACAAATCTGAAACTTCTGTCTGGTAGTCTAATGAAACTAAATGGAGCTATCAAAATATTAAACAAAAATGCAACATAAAAGTATAATAAAAAAGTCCACATGACTTTATAATACTTGTCAGTGTCAGCTTTATATCTCTATTCCCCAGGTGAACCATTTCTTTAATCCGGTATCTCCTTCTCTCCATCACTTCTATAATCATGTGGAACATTCTCCCTTGCTTGTATCACCGTCATCTGCCTCTAAGCACTAACAACCCAACAATGACTCATTAGCTGGGTGAATAGACAGATTGGCACAGAGAGAGCAGTGCCACAGTCATACCCAGCATGCCCAGCAGCGTTACAGAATGGAGCATTAACCCCATACTGAGCCCTGAGGAGAGAGGAATGACTGCAGATTAACTTTATGTGCTTTTTACTGAAGCGCCCGCAGCAAAATGCAATGGCCGAGTGCTGAGCTCACACCAGTGAGACCGCAACACTTCAGTCAGGAAAAGTAGTAGTCGGCTCTTAGTCTGAGTGTGGGTTGTGTGCTATTAAATGAAGAATTCCTTTTCATTTGCGATTCAGTGCCTGAATTTGAAATTGAGTAGGAAACAAATGTAGAAATGTAAATAAAATCTGAATTGAAGGATGTTGCAAACAAATGAAATTCAAATGCTATTGCAAGTGCTGTTTTAATAATGCTTTGTATTTGACAGTATAAATTCCCACATTAAACACACAATATGAGATAATTCCAAGAATATTAGATCATAGCAGCACAACTGTTTTCAAGACTAATAAGAAGAAATGTTTCCTGAGCAGCAAATCAGCATATTATAATGGTTTCTGATGGATCAAGCGACACTGACGTATGAAAATTCAGCTTTGAATCATTAATAAATTAAATAAAAAATGAATTAAAATAAATCCATAAATTAAAAAATAATTTAAAAATATTTTATTTAGGCAAAATAATAAAAATGTACACATTTTCATTCTGTTCAAAAGTTTTCACCCCCCGGCTCTTCCTGCATCAAATGTTTGAACCTTCTGTAATAGTTGCATATGAGTCTCTCAGTTGTCCTCAGTATGAAAAGACTGATCTCAAAATCATACAGCCATTGTTGGAAAGGGTTCAAATACACAAAAATGCTGAAAAACCAGAGTTAGTGAGACCTGAAGGATTTTTCTGAAATGAATGCAGCCTTGGTAAGCAAAAAGATTAAAAAAATGTTTAAAATAATCATTTATAATCAATTAAAATTATATTCAATTAAATGAAAACTATAATTAAATGTATGTTGCCTAACCTTTTAGTACCTGTACCTGAATGCTCTCTCCACCACAGAGAGGCCTTATTCTCTCTCTCTAATAAGTGTAATACTGTGGGAGGGGAAAAAGAGAGCGAGAGAAAAGAAGACAGGGATGGAATGAAACCGTAGATGAACAGAAACTCAGTCCTGGCTCTGTTCATTCTCTCTCAGTGCCAAGTCTGAGGGTGTAACTATAAATGAGAGTGAGGGAGGTCTCTGAGGTCGGCCCAGTCACTGAACAAAAATACTCACATACGATTACCTGGCTTAACGACTATAAACCATAGATTTATACTGTGTTTATATAAGGCTAATTATAATAACTACAGACTAACCCTCCCCCAAATCCAGTAATGGAGCTCAATTGTTTGATATGTGGGTGGAAGTGAGAAAGCCATGGTTAGAGCTCCAAAAACGGGATAAAACCTATAACAAACATGACCACATAAAATCAAATACATGTCATGACTTACTATGACATACCAATTTAGATTATTTTTAAAGCTATTTTGTGTCCAAATTACTAAACTAGATATCTAGGTCGAAAGTTTACATACACCCTGCAGAATCTGCCACATGTTAATTATTTTACCAAAATGCACATATATATATATATATATATATATATATATATATATATATATATATATTTTAGTACTGACCTGAATAAGATATTTCACATAAAAGACCTTTAAATATAGTCCACAAAAAGACACTGTTTTTTTTGTTTAGTGTTTTGTTCAGAAAAATCCTTCAGGTCCCACCAATTATTTGTTTTTTCAGCATTTTTGTTTATTTGAACCCTTTCCAACAATGACTGTATGATTTTGAGATCCATCTTTTCACACTGAGGACAACTGAGGGACTCATATGCAACTATTACAGAAGGTTCAAACACTCACTGATGCTTCAGAAGAAAAATCAGGGTAAATAGAACTTATTTTGTCTTCTGGGAAGTATCTTCTGTTGCTTTTGAAGGGCAGTACTAAATTAAAAAAAAAATTATATTTAGGCAAAATAAGAAAAATGTACACATCTTCATTCTGTTCAAATGTTTTCACCCCCGACTCTTAATGCATCGTTTTTCCTTCTGAAGCATCAGTGAGTGTTTGAACCTTCTGTAATAGTTGCATATGAGTCTTTCAGTTGTTTTTAGTGTGAAAAGATGGATCTCAAAATCATACAGTTGGAAAGGGTTCAAATACACAAAAATGCTGAAAAAACAAATAATTGGTGGGACCTGAAGGATTTTTCTAAATAATAGCAAACAGTTTAACTATTCAGGACACACAAGGGACTCAAAAAAAAACAGCTGTGGATTATTCAGGCTATAACGGTATTAAAAATCAAGTGTATGTAAACTTTTGAACGGGGTCAATTTTATAAATTCAACTATTAATTTCTTTTGTGGACTATATGTAAACATCTTTTATGTGAAATATCTAATTAGCATCAGTACTAAATAAAAAATAACATGCATTTTGTATGATCCCTCTTATTTATTTGGTATAATATTTAACATTTTGCAGATTCTGCAAGGTGTATGTAAACTTTTGACCTCAACTGTAACTAGATAACTAGTGTACTGCTCTGGGCAAAACTTGTTACTCTTTTGCAGAGATACACTACACCAAGTCAAAAGAGCATGTCTCTATAATATTGTTAGATTCAAGAAATGGATATGATGCAGGGGCCAGTGCCTCCTCAAAATAGTGGAAGAGTAAAAACATTTGTAGCACAAAAATAAAACAACACCAATATTACAATATATAACATTAATAAGTCGCTTGTTTTTCTAAAGAAACATTGCCCGAACAGTAACACCAGCAGGTAATGTTATAGTGGGAGTCTGTGTCTTTCTCCCCTTTAGCTGTTTCCAAACCTTAAAAGGGATAGTCCATTATCATTTACTCATCCCCATGTCGTTCCAAACCGGTATGACTTTTTTCTTCTGTGGAACACAAAGTAAGCATGGTATCAAGAATGTAGGAAATTAAACTGTTTTGGTTCCCATTGACTTCCATTTCATTTTCTGGCCACATAATTAAACAGTTTGGTTTCCAATGTCCTTCAGAATGCCTTCTTTAAGTTCCACAGAAAAATATCTGTATCTGTACTGTAACTTAATTTACATTAGTTCAGACTAATGGCCATGTAGTAGGACTCCTTTATACAGGCTAAACGGGCTTGCTTTGATATGTCATGAATGACATCTATCATGACCATGATAATAAGCGATTTTAAATGTATGTGATATTGCCATGGTGCTTTGTGTCATTCTCAACTAATACCAGCCCTGAATGACCTCTAAATCTGAGTCACAGAAATGAATAGCTCTCGTCTCTCCTCAGAGACAGCTCCACACAGCCCAAGCTTCAATTGCATTCAAAAAGTGCAGATTAGATGCACATAATTGCAGACGTGCGCTGGAGTCTGGTTACGACCTGAAATCGATTTCACGCATTTGTTTGTCCTTAGCGCAAACAGTTGACGGTGCCTCTGTGTCCCGTCCGCCGTTAACCGCTCGATGTGTCCTTCTCGCCTTCCCTCCATTCACAAGCAGTCCTAAATCCGCCACTATGTGGAGTGTGTATCAGTGTGTGTGTGTGTGACGGATTACGGAGAGGCAAAGCACTGCTAAACCCCTCTATTACTCGCTAATCCCACAAGAGTGTGTACACACGCTCTCGCAGAACACGCTGACGTACTGACAAATAGAGACTGAAGATACACTCGCTTGTGATAAATAAGAGGCAGAACAACAAACACACTCTCAGAGCAGAGACTGGGTTTGATTTCACACACATAATGTTTAATAAAATAAACTCATGTAGATGTGGATGAGACAAGATAACTTTAATCGGTCAAGTCTCAAAACTTCTATCCTACTTTCTGTTCTAATCAATTTGAAATATGTAATTTTTCTAATAATTTCTACAATACATAAAAAAATTAAGTGAGTATAACTTTTTTGAATGCTAAAAATACATTGCAAAATTCATGATTCTTATTAGATATTATCGTCAGTATATTATGATTGTTAAAAAATATTTTTAGTTATTATGATCAACAAATTACAAAGCAGCTTTGTTTTAAAAATACTGAATTAATTTTATCCAGAACTATTTTATCTTAATAATACAGTTTTTCAAAGAATTGTTTTGGGAAAAGAATAAAAAATAAATACATACATTTCACAAAAAGCATACAAATTTTTTAATAAATGTGGAACATGTTTTAAAATAAATAGATTTATAGATAAATAGATTTGTTAGCAATATATATTTTTTTATATATATATATAAGTTTTTTTTTACTGGTTTAAACATTTTATTATTATAACTAGATATGTTATGTTCCATATTAGGTATTATGAGCAGCATATTATGATTACCATATGTTATTATAATCAGAATATTACAAAGAAGCTTTATTAAAATAAATAAATAAAATATTATAAAATAAAAAAAATAACTACAAAGAAGTTAAATAAAAAAAATAAAAAAATAAAATAAAACAAAAATAACAATAAAATAACAAAATCAAATAAGAAATTTAACACTAAAATAAGACAAACAATAAAATAAAACATAAAAAATAAAACAAAAAATTTAATAAAACAAAATAAAACATTAAATAAAATAAAATCTATACACTAAATGAATTTCAATATTTTAAACTGTATAAATTACATAAAATATCATAAACATAAATTAACATCGAACAACAGCATACTTAAAAATTAACATTAACCTAGATTAATAATTGCCGTAAAAATGGTTAAAATACATAAAATAAAAAATAAAATAAAACAAAACAAAACATAAAATAAAATACAATTATATATATATATTTATTGCTATGCTATAAATAACAATACAAAATTTATGATTATTATTAGGTATGTTATGTTCCATATTAAGTATTATGAACAGCCTATTATGATTATTACGATCAGCATATTACAAAGAAGCTTTATTTTCACAATTCTGAAATAAATTTTTATCACAAAATATATTGTTTTCTATAATAAAATATAATTTAAACAATTGTAAAATTATTAGAAAATTGCTGAATGCTTAAAATAAAGTTACAGTATTAGGTATGTGGTATATTGTGGCATATTGCAAGCAGCTTATAAGCTCCTAACAATTTATAAAATTAATTAAAAAAAATTTGAAAAACAATGTGAAATGTGTTAAACTGCATGAAAGTAGCACCAAAGTAAATTTTAAAATAACTTAGAAAAATACAAAATGCCAAGTGGTCTTAGACTACTGGAAACAGTATGTAAATGATATTATTTATAAAATAAAAATAAATAATAAATAGTATTTACGCTTTTTTTTACATATTTGTTATTTATTGTATTTACAATAAATAACAAAGACACCTTAAGTGTGTGTCCATTGACTGGACATTTACACACACCTGGCTGGCTTTCTGCTTCAGCGCACCGTCCTTTTGCATAAAAAAAGACACCGCAAACGTAACAGCATGTAACACCCAGCCATACAGCGACATAAACCTCAGAGCTACAGCCCATTATCACGAGCATACTGCTGCGAGGACCGACCCCTGCATACAACCACACAGCTGCATCACGCCGAACCTGCAACGACGGAACATAAAAGTGGACCTCCAACAAACACACGCACACAATATGCACCAAAGCACAGCGTGAGGCCCTGTTCAAAGCCATTCACACACTGTGAACCACGCCGAGAAGTCTTTATGTTCCTGAGAGAGCAGGCCCGCAGGACTCAGGATGGAGGCTCTTTGAATTGAGGCAAAATGGGACGACGTGCAATTGTGTTTGGTGTGGCCTTGTTTGGCTCTGCCGTGGCTCAGTGGTGCCGGCCAAACTAAGACAGACTGAAGGGTTGCTTTGAGGACACTGCTGTGAGGATCACTGCTGTGATCCATAACAATACTCACGTCTGCCCACACAGCACAGCTTGCCTGATGTCCTGTATGCAGCAGTTCTGGGACAGAAAAAATGTATTGGAAATGCTAAGATATGCCATTAGATAACACCATTTCAAACCCAAGTGGCATATGCAAAGAAATGAGGCTAAAACCACTTTTGAGTCATTTTTGCCATTTATTATGTATTTTTAATTGCTTAAAGAAGTTCTCTATTATTCTGCTTTTAATGTGTGTCATAAAGTGACTCAAAATATATGTGATCACCAGAGCTGAGTAGATCATTTACAAATCTGTTATTGATTCCAGATTACATGACAAAAATTGTAGTCAGTAACGTAATTTGTTACATTACACATTTTAGGTAATATAATCAGATTACTTTTAGATTACATGTAAGCAGTTACTACCCAGCTTTGGCGATCATTTCAGGGACTATTTTTAGCTATAGCATTTTAATAATGATTAAATTGTTACTGTAGAACAAATTCAACCTTTTGTCATTGTACAGACTGACCTTTTGTTTCAGGAAAATTTCACAGTGCATAGCAACAAACAGGCTTGCAGGAAAATGCTGTGTTGGTGTTTGGAGCTATTTAGCATTTTGTAAAAAGGATGATTTAAAATAAATTGATTACATTTTAATAGTTTTTTTTAATTGAATGTCACTTAGTTTGACACTTTTGTAATGCTTTACAATGAACAATACATAATTTATTCATCTTGATTCATTTGTTTGTTAATTGAATTTCAATATTTGAAACTGTGTAAGCTGCCATTAGTTAATTTATCCTGAACGAACATAAAGCATATTTTAAAAATAATATTAACCTGGATTAATAATTGCTGCAAAAATTGTTAATGATAATGCACTGACCAATGTTAACCTTATTGTACAGTGCTACTGGTATTCTGCCATTTAATGCAATTCCAGTGATAGATTTTTTTTGGGACAGCTATATATTCCTTTGTAAAGTAAAGTAAAGTAAAGTACAATAAAAAAAAAATGTCCCACTTTATATTAGGTGCCCTTAAGTATTATGTACTTGCATCAAAAAATAGAGTACAATGTACTTATTGTGTTCATATTGTATTGCAAATAAAAGAAAGAAATTAAATTAAAATTAAATTAAATAAAAAAAAATAAAAAAATAAAATAAAATAAAATAAAATAAAATACAAAAATAAAATTAAATAACAAAAATAAAATTTGAATTAAATAAAATGTAGATGGCATTAACTACTATGTACTTACATTAAAAAATAAGTAGAATGTACTTATTGCATTCATATCGTATTGCAAAAAATAAAATCAATGAAATTTCCCCCCTTAATATTAGATGGCCTTAACTACTATGTATTTACATCAAAAAATAAGTACAATGTACTTATTGTGTTCATATTGTATTGCAAAATAGTAATAATAATAATAATAATAATAAAATAAAAATAAATTTTCCCACTTCATATTAGATGGCCTCAACTACTATGTACCTACATAAAAAAATAAGTAAAATGTACTTATTGCATTTATATTGTATTGCCAAAAAAAAAAAAAAAAATTAAATAAAAAAACTTCCCACTTCATATTAGGTGGCCTTAACTACTATGTACTTACATAAAAAAATAAGTCAAATATACTTATTGCATTCATATATATATATATATATATATATATATATATATATATATATATATATATATATATGTATTGCAAAATAATAATGAAATAATAATAAATAATAAAATAAAATAAATGTCCCACTTTATATTAGGTGCCCTTAAGTATTATGTACTTGCAGCAAAAAATAAGTACAATATACTTATTGCGTTCATATTGTATTACAAATACAAGAAAGAAATTAAATAAAAATAAATAAATAAATAAAATACAAAAATTAAATTAAAATTAAATAAAAATTGCATTGCAAAAAATCAATAAAATACAAAAATTAAATAAAATAACAAAAATAAAAATTTAATAAAATAAAATGTAGGTGGCATTAACTACTATGTACTTACATTAAAAAAGTACAATGTACTTATTGCATTCATATTGTCTTATTGTCTGAAAGAAAATAAAGCACAAAAATCAAATAAAATCAAATCAATTAAATTACCCCCTTAATACTGGATACTAGGCCTTAACTACTGTGTACTTACATAAAAAATAAGTAAAATGTACTTATTGCATTTATATTCTATTGCAAACCGCTTTTTGCTGCTATTGAGGTGGGATGCGGGTAAGAATAGGGCCAGGTTTGGTGGTATGGGTAGGTTTAAGGGTGGGTTAAGGTGTAAGGGATGGGTCAACAGTGTAACTATAAATGTAATGACAGAAATTAATTACAGATGTAATTACACACAGGTATTTTTTAAATATAAGCATTGTTTCAAATGATTTATTTAAATGTAAGTACATACTAGTGCAGGCCATCTAAAATAAAGTGGGCCTAAATAAAAATAAATGAAACACAGAGACATGACTGACATAAGAGTCATCAGAATCTTAAATGACACAGAAAACAGATCACTGGTCAGGCCTAAATCGTAACATGTGCTGTTATCTCTCAGTGAGATATCACCCATCCTGCTAGCACTCTCTTTAGCAGTCCTGTGATCATTCATTCATGACAAATTAAACATTTAGATAACGCCAAGGTAATAAATAGAGGGTGAGAAATGAGTGTGACAGGCCAGCTCCCCACACAGACCACCTCCACCGAAAACAGCACGAAACTCGAGAGCATGAGAATCACACGACCTGGTGCAAACGAGAAAGAGACTATAGAGATAAATAGGGCCTAGGCTGGACCGCAATAAACGACCCCTGACGGTGCTTTGACTTTATGTATGAGCGGAACAAATAAACACAGGCTTTTATTCTTGGAGCTCATAAAACACATTTCATGCTTTTCTGTAAGCACCACCAAAGTCATTTTACGGTATATTTTGACCTTTGCTGTTGCTTAAACATGCTCTGCGATGTGGGTTGCAAAGCAGGATATCGATGATTATTCATTGTGAGTAATTAGGTAGACAAAACTCCAGCAAATGTCAACACTCAATACATCAGGATCGAGGACGAACGGAAGCTAACAGCAGCAACACTTCTCAGAATATTACTTCACACCGATTGCTCGGCTCTCCTTCTCCTTGACCCTGCCTTCAAAGGACGGGATTTTAAAAATAACCTCTATTAAACTGCATGCTGAAAAAGTCATTTGTGCTCACCATGTAATTCACGTAATACGACACTAGTTATGACTTATGCGTCTTCTGCGTCTAGCTCTCTACCTCTGACCTCGAAGCTCGTGCACACCGGCACAGGGTCAGCGGGTCACCTTTCACACACGCCACCAAATCCCTGGCCTGCCAGAGCTTGTTTGGAGGTATAATATAACATATAATTGGTTTCCACGAACGAGCCGCAGTCAGAAATCATCCGGGCTGGTAACATGTAACTAAAGAGTTTTAGTAGATAACATCTGCATTTATGTCTAGTGCAATGGAATTTTAATCCTTGTGAAAACAATCTGCGAATGCAAGTACTAAATTCATACTGTTTGCATCTGATGTCTAGATTTTCAGAAGTAACAGTCTGACCTTTTGACCCTGTGTGTCAGACATAAGACCTCTGCCACCTGAGAATAAGAAAACAGTTGTTTGGTTTCAGACGCAGCTTAAATATACCACTTCGGTGATTAGAAAAGCAAAAGGAAACATTTGTGCTCTTAAGTCCTTGAAGGCTATTCAGTTTAAAAGGTTGTTTAGATCAAGGATAAATGAGTAAATGTGTGTACGTATAAAGAATGAATGTATTATAAGAGCGAGCATTAGTCTACTATTGAGAACTTCAAGGCTAAAGTTAGTTTATACTGCATTCATATTCATAAAATCCTCACACATTTTTTCCAGCCATGTAAGTACAACAGTCAAGCCCGATTTTATTCAAACCCCTGGCAAATTCTGACTTAAAGTTACTTTTATTCAACCAGCAAGTTTTTTTGACCGGAAATGACACAGGCTTCTCCCAAAAGATAATAAGACGATGTACAAGAGGCATCACTGTGGAAAAAATATTTCTCAGCTTTTATTTACATTTGAACAAAAAGTGGCATGTCCAAAATTATTCATACCCTTTGCAAACTGTCACAGTCTATAGTCTATATATAAATGTTTTGAAGTTTTAGTTTCTACAGTGCAAAGTATTAATAAAAAAACACAAGATGTCCCGCACTGTGAAAAATCTCAGAGGACATGGTCGGAAGCAAAAGGGACACCTGTGCTGGCCAGGAGGATAGTGAGAGAGGAAAAAAAAGGAGAAGCCTTCAACCCTAAGAACACTGTCAAACATGGTGGTGGGAACCTTAATGTTTTGGGGGGGTTTTTTTAGCCGGTGGACCAGGGAACCTAATCACAGTAAACGGCACCATGAAAAAGGAGCAATACATCAAAATTCTCAACAACAACATCAGGCAGTCTGCAGAGAAACTTGGCCTTGGGCACCAGTGGACATTTCAGCACGACAATGACCCAAAACACACAGCAAGTGGTGAAGAAATGGTTAGCAGACAAAAACATTAACATTTTGCAGTGGCCCAGCCAGAGTCCTGACTTAAATCCAATTGAGAATCTGTGGAGGGAGCTAAAGATCAGGGTGATGGCAAGGAGACTCTCCAACCTGAAAGAGTTGGAGCTCATCGCTAAAGATCAAATGTAAATAAAAGAATAAAATTTTTTGTACATCGTCTTATTATCTTCTGGGAGAAGCCTGTGTCATTTCTAATAAAAAAAAAAAACTGCTGGTTGAATAAAAGTAACTTTAAGTCAGAATTTGCCAGGGGTATGAATAATTTTGGGCTTGACTGTATGGTATGGTTTATGTGACGTTGCTTTTGTACGTGTTAATATATTAGAGTTATCAGGTATACCCGATAGTATGAACAAAGCGAATGCAAAAAACGCAGTCGCAAGCATGCCGTTTTAGCTTGTTTTTTTTTAATCTCTCATATAACTAAAAGTATAAATAAACATTTCTCATAGAAAGTAACACTCAAAACTACAAACAATAACTTTACAAGAGAATTTAGGCATGGAAAAATATTTTTATTTGCATTCATTGCAATCAATTAGTGTTTTTAAAGGTTTAGGATTTACTTTAACTTAAATGACACTCAAGATAATCAAATTGTAAAAATAGAGAAAATGAACATGAACAATTAAATATCTAATATCAGTCAATATAAATAAATAAAACTGATATCTGATATGATAAGTGATTTATGTATCCCTAATTTAAAATCAGAAAAAAAATATAACGACATACTTAAGCACAAATCACATTAACACACATGCAAAAAAAGTGATAAAGCTAATGTGAAAGAAAAATCCAGTTTAATAAATGTTCTTAGGCTGGATGTTTCTGCTGCTATGCATTTGTAAGGACACACACATACACCAGTTTGAAGTATAAAATATGACCCAAAATACACCTGCAAAACAAACTCTGTAGTAAAAAATAGGCCCTATTAAAGGGATAGTTCACCCTAAAATGTAATTTTGTCAGTAATTACTCACCCTCATGTCGTTCCAAACCTGTAAAACCTTTGTTCATCTTTGGAACACAAATTAAGATATTTTTGATGCAATCCGAGAGCATTCTTTGACCCTGCATAGACAGCAACACAATGTCCAGAAAAGTAGAAAGGACATTGTTAAAATAGTCCTTACTGTTATGAAGCTACAAGAATACTTTTTGTGTGCAAATAAAACAAAAATAACGACTTTATTCAACCATTTTTTTCTTCTGTAAACCCTGTTTGCAAACAGACATGCATGCGTTGTGGTTCTCTTGTGAACACACGTTGAAGACTGAAAAGTATTCTACTGTAGCTTCATAAACAACATGAGGGTGAGTAATTAATGACAGAATTTTCATTTTTGAGTAAACTGTCCCTTTAAGACCAAGAATACATTTTTAGTTCTAACTGAATATTTTTAGATCAAAAACAAGTGACTGCCATTCAGAAAACTGAACTACGGTCATATTGTATCAATCAGTCAGTCACCATCGCAATATTCCTTAATTGTATTGCCAAATCCCTGTTGATTCCCACTCCTAGGTCAAAGGTTGAATGAATTTCGAGTTCATTTCTGGGAGAGCAACATCACAACATGCCGGAGAGCTGACTGTTTATTTCTCTGACCATATTTCAATGTCCCAGAACCTTTGACTTTCAAGCGGCTCCAGCGAAAGAGAGGCAATGTGCTGAGAGACATGTTTATGACAGCAGTGAATGTGGTTAGTGTTATTCTGAATCTCTTGCGCTGCCATTCAAAAGAGAAAGATGGAAAATAGATGCATGAGACATGTCCGTGTGAACGTTAGAAATTAAGAGGTGAAAAAGTGTGCGAACAGGTGTGAACGGGTACATCTACGCGGACGCTTGGATTCCAAGTAATTTATTTATTCTCCCTCTTTCTAGAAAGCGCTCCGCTGAGATCACGGTGTGAAAGGACACAGTTTTAAGTGCTGAGGGGGAGAGGGACTCAGGCACAATGGAATGCCACTGCTACTCCTGCCAAGAACACTTTTCCCATGCGCCCGGGAGCCAAGACTTCCCCCAACAGCCAAGAATAGCACTGCTGTCCTCGCACACTCACCAAACTCTCTCTCACACACACACACACACACACTACGCAAACACAAGGCCGGGTTCTGCAGCACCCGGACTTCAAAAGAGTCATGTGTGCAAGACACACTCCGGACACAACATTAACATGACTTGAATTATACTCTTAAAAATAAAGGATCTTTATTAGATCTGATGGTTCCATGTTTACTGAAAAGTTCTTTGGAGAACCAAAAAATTGTTCTTCTATGGCATCACTGCAAAAACCTCCCTACAAAGATGACAGGTGACTGGCTTAAAGGGACAGTTAACCCACGAATCACCTACTCACCCTCACGTTCTAAATGGGGTCCAAAAAGAAGAAGTTCAATACATTCACCAACAGTCAAAAGTTTTTGAACAGTAAGATTTTTACTGTTTTTAAAGAAGTTTCTTCTGCTCACCAAGCCTACATTTATTTGATCCCAAGTACATTATTTTTATTATTTAAAATACTTATTTTCTATTTGAATATATTTCAAAATGTAATTTCCTGTGATTTCAAAGCTGAAATTTTGGCATCATTACTCGAGTCAAACGATCCTTCAGAAATCATTCTAATATTCTGATTTGCTGCTGGATTTTTATTTTATTTTTGAGATTTATTTGATGAATAGAAAGTTCAGAAGAACAGCATTTATCTGAAATAGAAATCTTTTGTAACATTATAAATGTCTTTGTCATCACATTTGATCAATTTAAAGCATCCTTGCGAAATAAGGGCATTAATTTCATAATCTAAAAATAAAAATCATACTGACTCCAAGCCTTTGAATGGTATAGTGTATAATGTTACAAAAGCTTTTTATTTCAGATAAATGCTGATCTTTGGATCTTTCTATTCATCAAAGAATCCTGAAAATGTACACAACTGTTTTAAATATTGATAATAATAATACAAATATTTCTTGCACAGCAAATCAGCATATTAGAGTGATTTCTGAAGGACCATGTGACACTAAACACTAGTGTAATGATGCTGAATTACATTTTAAAATATATTCAAATAGAAAGCAATTATTTTAAATATTAAAAATATTTTAAAATGTTACTGTTTTTGCTGTACTTTGGATAAAAAACAACAACATAATGTTACTGCTCAGAAACTTTTGACTGGTATTGTATAGATTTAAAATGACATGAGGGTCAGTAAATCATGACAGCATAGACTATCCCTTTAATGTTTTCATAAGCACATCATGTTTTGATCTTGCAGTTCCTCCATTTTTAAAAAAAAATGACATAACACTATCTAAATGGACTTTGATGCATTCCGATGCACTCAAGAAATCAATTTGTCATCCATTTGGGCTCATTTAAAAAAAAAAAAAAGGTATTTTGAGAACTAACCAATGCGAAAAACACATCGCCAAGCCCCACCTTTGCCATATTAACACTTAACAGAAGATTAGGACGTTCAGAACGCATTAGGAAGCGCAGCAGCATGAGTGTGATGAATTGCTATGCTTCACCACGCACACTAAGAGGCCAGTGACCTTTAACAGGAGGAGAGCTTTTACTCTAAAAGCCCATGATTGGTTAGAGGAGCTATTGGCATAGTAGAGCTGTCTGAGATGAAAAACAGAATAGAGTGAGGGAGACAGAAAAAGACAGACAGAAAAGTACTCATTTTCATACGTCTCCATTAATTACCCTCAAAATGAGCTCATATCAAGCCTTTCACAGACCTACCCCTGAGCTAGAGCTGCTTGTGTGACAATTTGTCTCTCGTTCCCAGAGTTTTTGAGTACTCATGCACCGATATGTTGGCCAGGGTAATTAATAGCTTCATATTTGGCCAGTTTGAGATTATAACTGCATCTGCTGCTGATACATTTCGGTAATCGCCCTTGTGTCACTTTCAATATCTACCATTAGCCTTGTCAATGATTAATGGACTAATTTAGTACATCGTTTTAGAAATTCTATTATAAGGCCGTTTGTCCGAAGCTTTTTTTAGCCAGCTGGAAATGTCCAGCAGTCTGCTGAAAACACCTAGCTCTGAGCACTAGCTGTGTTTTTTTTTTTTTTTTTCAGTGTAACTAGTGTGCGATTTCAGAGATTTATTTATGAATATAAAATGTTTTAAATGATTTTGTTCCATTGTTGTGCTGCTTGTTGTTCTCTGTTGCACAAGCAGGATGTGGCGATTGGTCAGTCTGGAATTAGTCCCGCCCATCCTCCACTGTGATTGGACAGCTGATTTAAACATTTTTGCATTGCATTTTACAGCAATTTGAACATTCTTCAATTTTGGCGGCGGGAAAAATGCAGAGAGCGCAGTGAATAGCGTGTAGAAAAACACTTAGCACCTCTTTATGCTCCTGGCGTGAAAAATGCGGCGCTCCCACTGAAAACAACTGAAAAAATACGCTAGCTTTGGGAAAAAAATGCTTTGGTGGACACGTGGCCTAAGCGTATCACTGTGAGTGGAAGAACTGAACTGAAATGGACATGAATTGGTATGTTTTAACTCAAGCTGCATGAAGTTTTTGTAAAACGTGATGATCAAATTTCCCAGAATTCTATCTGTTGTATTATAACTTGACCAAAATCCTCAAATTTTCTGTTTATGTGAAGGTTTAAATGTGAAGCAATGGCCAAAAAGATGTTTGGGATCAGTAAGACTTCTGTTTTTTAAAGTCTCTTATGCTGATTAAGACTGAATTTATTTAATCAAAAATACAGATAAAATCAGTAATATTGCAAATTATTATTACAATATAAAATAATGTTTTTTATTTTTATTTTAATATACTTTAAAATATAATTTATTCCTGTGACGCAAAGCTGAATTTTCATAAGCTGTTACTCCAGTCTTAAAGGGGTCATTGGATGCAAAACTAACTTTTACATGTTGTTTGAACATTAATGTGTGTTGGCAATTTGTGTACACAACCACCCACAGCAGAAGTGAGTATAAGGGTTTCTTATGCATCTTTGCAATTGGCCTTTCTTAATAATGTGCTTGTTGGCAAGTTTCGCCGATAAACGTGGCTAAATGCGGCTAAAGTAAACATTACAGCTCGTAATCCCTCAGCAGAGAGGGGCGGGGCGAGCCGAGCTCATTTGCATTTAAAGGGCCCATGCGATAAAATGAGCTGATATTTTACAGAGCTGATTTTGACAAGGTAAAAGGGTGTTTTGTACACTACTATTGAGAATTTTTAACTTCAACATCAATTACAGATATAAATGAAATTTTAATGTATATTAATATAGAAAAACATTGTTTTACATCGTAATAATATTTCACAATATTGCATTTCTTTCTGAATTTTTGATTAAATGAACACAGCCTTAATGAGCATAAAAAAGTCTTTAAAAAATATTAAAAATCTTACTGATCCCAAACGTTTGAGCAGCAGTGTATGCATTTTAAATTTACAGCCTTTCTCTCCACTTTTTCAACACAATATAATAAAAATAATACATGAAAAATTTACAAAAAATATTTAGAATAATTTAAATTATATATAGAATTATTTTAAATATACAGAACATATTAACATTTATTTTTAAAAAACTTTAAATAAATAACTAATCTATGATTTGCTAGTATACTTTTAGCAGATATATGCATTTCACATTTTTATTTTTCTCTCCACATCTTTTAATGATTATAATAATATTTTATGTAAAATCAGAAATTTGGGATCAGTAAGATTTTTGATGTTTTTTAAAAGTTTTTTTTTTAAAGAAGTCTCTTATCTTGATTAAAAACAAAAAACAAACAAAAAAACAAGTAATGTGTCATGAAATGTTATTGCAATTTAATGTGACACTGAAGACCAGAGTAATGATGATGAAAACTGCATCACAGAAATAAATTCTACTTTAAAGTATATTCAAATAAAAGACCACTATTTTATTTATTTGATCAATATTTCATAATATGACATTTTTTTTCTGTTTTTTAATTAAATAAATGCATCCTTGATGAGCAGAAAAGACTTTATTAAAAAACATTAAAACTCTCACTGATCCTAAACCTTTTGAATTATATATATATATATATATATAAACAACAGCACTACCATTTCAAAATGATAAAATGATACTTCAAATCCTGTGTGCATAAATATTTGCACCACAATGCATATTACACCAGCAGGGGGCACTTAAGGGATTCATTCACAAATCACACACAAAAAAGATGGCACAAAAATAACAAAAAACAACAGAAAAAAAACATGTGCATTAAACTAAAGTAGACTGTGTCTACACTCTCGAGAACATGGGCCTATTCACACACACACACACACACACACACACGAACACGTGTATGATTTGCTAATGAGACGCTTAACCACCGTCTCGAAAGCCGCTGCATGTGCACATGGCAGTGTGTGAGCATGCTACACTAAACCTGCATGTTGTACGCCTGCGACCGACCGTGCTTCAAGTATGAATCATTAAAGCAGTGTTGTCCCAAGCGGCCTGTGCTAGCTAGCTTTTTCCTGGAGGTGTTTTACGTGATAGCGCGGCCTTCAGCCCCAGCTGTGTTGTTTGGTAAACAGCCCTGTTGCTAGGCAGACCTGTATTATTGCTCCACCAATCAGGGCCCGATTTGACGGGTGAGTAGGACACAGCTTAAGCAAGAGTTATTTTTACAATTGCGCTCCAGATAATGCCAGATAATGCCTAGTAAAATGTAGAATTAAAGGTCACTGCTATCAAAAGGCGTACGTGTGTGTGTGTGTGTTGTGTGTGTGTGTGTGTGTGTGTGTGTGTGTGTGAGAGTCCTGTTGTCTTACCTCATTCAGTCGCCTCCAGTGTTTCAGTGAGTGTTGTGGCCCATTGAAGTCGTTACAATCCCAACGCGACTCGTAGTCTCAGCGCAGTCCTCCAGCACAGCCTGCGGACGCACACAAACACACACATATATTACTCAACGATACAGAGCCTGTAGAGTCACAAACAGAACACCTTCCTACCCTTGAATCCCCATCCTGTCTTTAGGCCGTGAACTAAGCTCTGAGCGAACATGATCCACATACAGATGCACTCAGGTGCATTTACTCTAGCAGTCACACTCATACTACCGCAACTCTGTCATCTTGCAGCTCCACTCCCTTCAGACGCTCACAACACAGAACGGACCTCTATGGAAACCGAGTAACAAGACAACACAAAGGCGGAGGTGTGGGTGTACAGTGAGTATGCTCTTTAAATAAAGACGGTCCTCGTTAGAGCTGCTCTCGGATCAGCGCGCAGGACGCACCGCGTGGCTGCCGCTAGACTTTGTTTGGTTTCTTTCAGTAACCACCTGCGGTATTCCATAAGGCATAAAGCGGGAATGACATCACATCCCTCAACTCCCAGAAGCGCAGATCTTAGATCAGTATTCGGGAGTAGGACT
>NC_133377.1:4633691-4704886 GCF_049309525.1 Garra rufa
GTGTCTACACTCTCGAGAACATGGGCCTATTCACACACACACACACACACACACACACACACGCACACGCACACGCACGCGCACGCACGCACGCACGCACGCACACACACACACACACACACACACACACACGAACACGTGTATGATTTGCTAATGAGACGCTTAACCACCGTCTCGAAAGCCGCTGCATGTGCACATGGCAGTGTGTGAGCATGCTACACTAAACCTGCATGTTGTACGCCTGCGACCGACCGTGCTTCAAGTATGAATCATTAAAGCAGTGTTGTCCCAAGCGGCCTGTGCTAGCTAGCTTTTTCCTGGAGGTGTTTTACGTGATAGCGCGGCCTTCAGCCCCAGCTGTGTTGTTTGGTAAACAGCCCTGTTGCTAGGCAGACCTGTATTATTGCTCCACCAATCAGGGCCCGATTTGACGGGTGAGTAGGACACAGCTTAAGCAAGAGTTATTTTTACAATTGCGCTCCAGATAATGCCAGATAATGCCTAGTAAAATGTAGAATTAAAGGTCACTGCTATCAAAAGGCGTACGTGTGTGTGTGTGTGTGTGTGTGTGTGTGTGTGTGTGTGTGTGTGTGTGTGTGAGAGTCCTGTTGTCTTACCTCATTCAGTCGCCTCCAGTGTTTCAGTGAGTGTTGTGGCCCATTGAAGTCGTTACAATCCCAACGCGACTCGTAGTCTCAGCGCAGTCCTCCAGCACAGCCTGCGGACGCACACAAACACACACATATATTACTCAACGATACAGAGCCTGTAGAGTCACAAACAGAACACCTTCCTACCCTTGAATCCCCATCCTGTCTTTAGGCCGTGAACTAAGCTCTGAGCGAACATGATCCACATACAGATGCACTCAGGTGCATTTACTCTAGCAGTCACACTCATACTACCGCAACTCTGTCATCTTGCAGCTCCACTCCCTTCAGACGCTCACAACACAGAACGGACCTCTATGGAAACCGAGTAACAAGACAACACAAAGGCGGAGGTGTGGGTGTACAGTGAGTATGCTCTTTAAATAAAGACGGTCCTCGTTAGAGCTGCTCTCGGATCAGCGCGCAGGACGCACCGCGTGGCTGCCGCTAGACTTTGTTTGGTTTCTTTCAGTAACCACCTGCGGTATTCCATAAGGCATAAAGCGGGAATGACATCACATCCCTCAACTCCCAGAAGCGCAGATCTTAGATCAGTATTCGGGAGTAGGACTCGGCAGCACAGATTGCAGATTGCAGCGAGGAAGCCGTGTATCATTTATCTCTGGGGCATTACGTGAGAAATAAACTGTTGCCTTCAGAGGATTAGATAGCAGCAATCTATTTCCAAGTGACATGCCCTCTGCTTATGTAGCATTTGTGTTGCAACTAGGGATGTGCAGAAATATTTTTAAAAGTTGACTAGTCATCTCATCTCTCCTAACTGGATGGCCTGTCTAAAAAGGGTGATTTCAAGTTCACCTCAGCCTATTTTACAGCATTTCTTAGCATTTGCAAACGTCCAAAGAGTTAGGTGGTCTTGAGATGCCTTTTTTTTAAAAAGATGGACTATTTAGTCCATGTGTGGTAGTTTTGAGATCATCTACTCTACACAGTAGTTCAAACCTAAATGCTGACCAAAATTAATTTTTAGCAGATATATGCATTTCAAATACTTTTTTACCACATACTACTACTAGTAAATGTAAATAGATTTTTTAAAAAATAATTAAATAATATTAAACATTTAATTAAATATATTCAAGTATGATTTATTAATATATAATTTATTAAATATTTAAAAAGATACATGCATTTCAAAATTAAGACTCTCTAAAAATGCAACATTAGTTAAAAAAATAAATTCAAATAATAAAAAATCTAAATTATATATTTATATATTTGTTTATATATTATTATTACACAATTTATCATATATTTTATTAGATAAATGCATTTCAAAATTACATTCTCTACATTTTTTCAACACATAATAATAATAATAAAGCAATTAAAAATCGAATAATTACAAATATATGAAATAATTGACATTATATATTTATTTAAATATAATTTATTAATACATAATTTATAAGATATTTTAAAAGATATATGCATTTCAAAATTAAGACTTTCTCTAAAAAATGTAAAATTTGTTTAAAAAATAAATTACAAATAATATCTAATATGATTTTAATAAATTATAGATTTATATAATTGTTTATATTTAATGTATTAATACATAATTTATCATATATTTTATTAGATAAATGCATTTCAAAATTACATCTTTCTTTACACTTTTTCATCACATAATAATAATAATAATAGTAGTAAGTAATTTTAAAAATCGAATAATTACAAATAAATAAAATAATATTATATAATTTTTTAATATCATTTAAAAATGTAACGACAAATATATATAAAAAATTATATTACATATTTATTTAAAAATAATGTATTAATACATAATGTATAAGATATTTTAAAAGATACATACATTTCAAAATTAAGACTCAAAAATATAAAATTCGTTCAAAAATAAATGACAAATAATTACAAATATAAAAAATAATTGCAATAAATTATAGATTTATATATTTGTTTATATATAATGTATTAATTCATCATTTATAATATATTTTATTAGATATATGCATTTAAAAGTTTTTTGACATTTGTTAAAAAAATTACAAATATATAAAATAATTTTAATAAATACAGATTTATATATTAGTTTATATATAATGTACAAAATACATAATTTATCATATTTCTATTAGATAAATTCATTTCAAAATTACATCTTTCTTTACACTTTTTCGTCACATAATAATAATAATATTAGTAGTAAGTCATTTAAAAATATATATAAATTACAAATAAATAAAATAATATTATATACATTTTTATATTATATTATATTATATTATATTTATTTATCAAATATTTTAAAAGATATGTGCATTTCAAAATTATGACTATATGAAAATGGTAAAATTAGTTTAAAAATTTTAAATAAAATAATTGTAATACATTATATATTTATATATTTGTTTACAATTAAATAAATAATACATTATATAAATCTTTACTTTTATCGCATTGGTAACACTTTACAATAAGGCGTCATTTGCTAACATTAGGTAATGTATTAACTATCATGAACGAACAATGAACAATACATTTATTACACAATTTATTATCCTTTGTTAATGTTAGTTCATAAAATACAGTCGTTCATGGTTAGTCCACAGTGCATTAACTAATGTTAACAAACAACTTGTGATTTTAATAATGCATTAGTAAATACAGAAATTAACATGAACTAAGATACTGTCGAAGTATTGTTCAATCTTAGTTCATGTTAACTAATGTAGTTCCCTAATGTTAACTAAGGAAACTTATTGTAAACTGTAACCTATCACATGCATGCATTTTCAAATTTACAGTCTTTCTCAACACCTTTACCCCACATGATCCTCACTGTCACCCATTGCCTAGTTGCATCAAGGAAGCATGTTTTACAGCTTGAGTAGTGATGCTAATGAGCAATAGGAGAGGTCATGGTTTCATGTCAATGTCATTTCGTGCTTTCTTTGCAGTGATTAACAAGCATACACTTCTGCCATATCGTCCAATTCTGCAGATTAATTATCCTCTGTACTGCTTTGGCAACATTGTATTTTGGCAGACGTACTGATAAAGCATCATTGATGAGAGAGATAGAGCAAGAGAGAAAGAGAGGGAGAGAGAGACCAGACAGATGGTCGCAGCGGGTGGGTGCAGTAAAACTTGTGACGACAGCCATTAGTGCTACAGGAGTCTGAGACCGAGGACAGATAGTGGGATGTGTGAACATGTGAACGAGGGAGAGAACGAGTGAGAAACCTAAACGCAACAGAGGAGAAAACCAAGACATAAGTGCTATAGACAGTCAACACAACATCATATGAATACATATAGACCACGCTATGCTATCAAAACACGGCATGCCACTTTGCACCGTGCTAGAGAAGAATACATCATATGTGTCTGTTTGTAGATGATTCATCAGTGTGTGTTATTTATGCGCTATATGTTGATGCACCAATAATTAAAAATTGTACAGCTTGAATATCCTACCTCAAAATGTCTGTGTTCCACAACTCAGATAAGCTTGAGAGTGCAGCTACGAGCACAGTGTGAATGATCAATCTAACCCAGAGTCATGAGGAGATCTGCATTACTACAGTGAGAAAATTATTACACCGGGTGCTGTTCATCAATAGGTAACCAAGCATGATACTAATTCCAATGAATCTCTTTCGAATTTCCAGAAATCGGAGGTTAAAACTAAATCCTGTGGCTGCATATCAGATCCATTCAGCTGTTTTAGCAGGAGAACAAAAACACCTCCAAACACTATTACTGTCACTTTAATGCCTTTTTCTTCTTTCATGTGTCACATGCTTGCGGCTGTGGCCACAAGTCATAAACAGCAATGGGGTAATTCTGCAAGCTCAGTCTTTTTATGAGACACAGCTCGCACTGCCAGGCCAGCATCATTTCAACATTTCCCTGAATGTCACTTCCTTTAAAATTACTATCAGGTCTAGCTCTAGGAGGCCTAGCTGAGGCTGTGGTGTTGGGTAAACAAGACTGCCAGAATCACTCAGGTCAGTGTTTAAAGTGACATTAGGGTGTCAGATAATGACTGAAAAAAAAAAGAGTTTTGTCGATAATGATAATTAGACGAGTTTGCTATTTTATGTGCAGGTTTAGGATCGCTGTGCACAGCTGACTCTCAAAGCTTTTGATCTTCTTCCTATTCTGTGAGGTGGTTAGTGTGCAGAAGCAACATAAATGAACTTTTCCAATAAGTTGTATGTATCATTTTTTTGTTTCAGATTCTTAAATTGAATCAATAAATTCAAATAGTAAGACACTATAGCACTGTTAGCAATCAAATGAATTCAGTATCAACAAAATTTGTGTTTGTGGTGCACAGAATCTGCATCTGAAGTGGCATTTAGATGCATTTACAAATAATGTTTTGATGTCGTTTTTTTTTAAGTTGAATGCTTATATTTGAAATGATTTGGGGAAAAAAAGAGAAAAAAATACTGTACATATATACCTAAAATCGCCAGTAGGTGGAGGCGAATCACTGTATGAGTGAATCATTGAGTCATTCAAACGATTCGTTCAAACGGCTGACTGATTCAGTAATTAAACACCGTCGAAGGTCGCCAAGTCCGCGGTTTTCCCGCCGATTCGGGCTACTTTAATACTGTTGCCGCGGGTGGTTTTTCATGTCCGCGGGTTGAAACGTTATCTCTATCCCCTGGAATGCGAACTGTAGCTTGGAAACCCCTCCAAAAAATGTGTATTTTACCCCCCTATTGGGCTAGTTTTGGGATTTGTTGCAAAAACCTGGAAACCCTGCACCGCCGTGTGTTGCACAGAGATGCAAAACTGTTCTACTGTGGCTGTTTGGAACCATTTTTGTTGACGAAATACAGCAAAAACACTGTTGTGTCTAAAATATAAGTCACTTAATATTAACTTCTTGTTTACTGAGATATTCATCATATCAATATCACATTTGCAATCGTTCGGATATTTTGAAGAAAAACTTCACTCTTTGTGTGATATTAACTGTATCAGATTATATAAATAGAGTGTTTTCATGATGCCTCATCAATCGGCCGCTAGTCTAACCTACAATATTTAGTGTATGTGTGGGTGTGTTTTTGTTTGGTTTTTGCTATATACTCGATAATGTCAATTCGCATATTGTTTAAATAACAAATACGATATTATTGTGGATGATATTCACCTTAATCTTCAGCACGGAAGTGAGCCTATGGG
Source organism: Garra rufa (assembly GCF_049309525.1). Lineage (NCBI taxonomy): Eukaryota > Metazoa > Chordata > Actinopteri > Cypriniformes > Cyprinidae > Garra > Garra rufa. The sequence goes on from NC_133377.1 coordinate 4,639,535, forward strand.
CGAGACTTTCGGTTTATTAGCCGCTATAGAAATAACGAGAAGAATAACAACGTGCAGTAAACAGTTACATTTTTGCACTACAAACAGGTTTGTTCATTAAGATAATACATTAAAATAATATGGTAGGACACACCAATTTGAAATACCAAGCAGCAAGCTGTTTTGTAGAGCTAAAAATAGCTGGATTCGGATGAGACTGGAAGCCAGATCCATAACATTTACAAATGGCCATGTCCACTCTTACAGGTAAAATAATAAGGTGGATATATCGCACACCTGTAGGTGACATGTATGTGTAGAATGAGTTGGCATACTTACAGCATCTACTACTGTCGCAATTGTCAGTCAAACATTGATGTGTGTGGTTTGGTTTGGTTTAACACATGTAATTTCTACTGTACCACTGTGGGATGTACATACTTCTATGAAATGACATATTGCTTTCTTTGTACATTGTGTTTTAGAGGTGACATATTGCCTGACAAATGGACAGACATACTAGAATGAGAACTTATTTTTATCATTTTCCCACAGAAGTCACTTCAAACCTCTGTGAAATATCTTAGCACCTCAGGCCAACAATGTTTCATACTCTATCAAGAGTCGAAGTACAACTGGGTCTCTGAGACTGTTAACATTTAGAACTAAAACTAAAACAAAGGCCAGATATAGATATAGGAAGTGACACTAAGTGTAAACTAATTTTTTCAATTCCACATTTTTTTGCCACTAGCAGAAATGAAATGAAGTTGCTGTATCTTCTCGGTTATCACTTACCAGAACTTTGTCAAAATCTGATAGGGATCAGATCACATCAGCAGCGATAAACACATACTTGCTGTTTGCTCTGTGTGCAATTTCAGAAACAAGCCTATATATTAAACTTTACTAAGCAACTCATATTGCACCGTCAAGACTGACACGTAAGAGAATAAATTGTTAATTAAAGTTATTTTTGTTTTCTTTGTGCACAAAAAGTATTCTCATTGCTTCACAATATTACAATTGAAGCACTGATGTCACATGGATTATATTAACAATGTCCTTACTACCTTTCTGGGTCTTGAAAGTGTCAGTTGCGTTGTCAGAAAGCGTTGTCAGATTTCATCTAAAATATCTTAATTTGTGTTCTGAAGATGAACAAAGGTCTTACGGGTTTGGAACGACATGAGGGTAATTAATAACAGAATTTTCATTTTTACACTCTCAAAAAGGATGTGTTAATTTTTTACACATTGTTTGTGTTATGTCTATTTTAGCACATTTTGTGTTACTTTGTGTTAAATGTGTGTTAAAAACGAAAAAGAAAACAAGAAAATATCCAACACAGTGTGTCCAACACAATATGTGTTAAATATCAGCCAATCACATTGCTGCTTGCCTCACTTCATGAGCCGTTATTCTACTGAGACAAGCTAATTTCCTCGTGCTGCAAGTTTTCATCGTCAGGACATAACTTCGATGTGTGAAGGTAAGAAATGTTTGTATTTGCCATTATACGTTTTTAAAAATGTCTTTTGTGATCGTTTGGAGACGGTCGAGGGGCATTTGGCACATATATACGTGGTAAAATTGCCTCACGAATGCCGATGCGAGCTGCGCCTGCGTCTGCGGCACATCACGACGGTGGGAGCTTATTTTAACAAGCTTTATAGTTTCTTTTGTCGGATTAATTGTGAACAGAATCGCTTTTAATTCATCATTGACACGTAGTGCTAATTAGAAAAATGCATTCGTTCGTCGCGTCTTTCTCTTTGAAAATGAACAGCTTCGTTGTGACATGTATTGTGCAAATTGCCCTAAGACGCTAACATAATCTCTAGCTTTTCTTGCCTTTTTAGCTATCGCTATTTTACAATATTCGCTATGTGTAGCCTATAAATAACAAAAGTATCTTTATTTTACTCTTGCAGCTTTGACTGGAAGACACTCCTGAAGTGCTTGTGACAGTTACTGACATGACAGAAACGAGAGACTTCATCTCACGACCCTCACCATCACTTGTATGCTGATAAAAATATGTAAATAAAACGATTAATGCTTAAGAGGTTGTCAAATACCACATTTTTTTTAAAGTACAAACTTTATAAACCATTAACAACTTTTCACTCAAGGAACAATTATATGTTAAAAAATTACTGTATTGATTGTTTACCTCTTTTTTTTAACCTTTTTGAGTTTTTATGTAATTGTTAGTAGCAGGTTTAATAAATTGTGTTTAAATTATACATTAGTTTGCAGTGTCTTTATTGCATACAAAAATTTGGCAAAAAATAACACATAATTGACACAAATTGTGTATTTATAACACAATAGTGTGTAGAAAAAATCAACACATTTTCTGTGTTAGCTGGAATAACACGCTGGTTGAGTTAAAACTAACACAAAATGTGTTGTCCTTAACTAGACACAAAGGTGTGTTAAGAAACAACACAGGCTGTGTTGTTTTTAACACATCCTTTTTAAGAGTGTAGGTGAACTACTCCTTTAACAACCTATCAGAACACTTTAGCAACTGCACAACATCCTGGCAACCATCCAGAAAACCCTATCCACCACATTACAATGCATTACCAGTTCAGAACACCTTAGAAACTACATTGCAACCACCACAACACCCTGTGAATTTTGCACTTCAGAAAACATTATTTATACCTACAGTTTTAGGGGGTTCAAAATTAAACGGTCTAGGTATAAGCTTCATCTTCTAAAAGTTCAGATCTTATTCTAATGCTGCTTTGCCTTCAGTCTCAAAAGCCCTGATCGTATCCCCTTAACATCACATGGGAAATTTCAAATCAGACTGGAGGAAAATGATTAATCTCAGATATCTAATACTGCCAGCAATGTAACATACTCAGCGCACACGAACAAGATCCCTGTTCCCTGTACCTGTTTATGGTTCCTAAAACAAGTTTGTTTTCTTGTGCAAGTTTGCTCCACAAAGTCTATTTTAGAGTAGAGTAGAGTAGAGTAGTGTACTGTATGTGTGCGTTACACAACACAGTGCAGCGTGTAAGGTTCCCATGAGCAGATATAGGACAAGCAGTAAGCCAATACCATCCTTGTAGCGGGGCTCGGTTAGCAGGGAAAGAGACTGAACGTAGAATGAGAGGGAGAGTGAAGAACAGAGAGGATGATGGGGGATGACAGATCAAGAGGATCCAGAAAGGTTTAGGGGTGAACGATCTCTTTGCAGAGGGCTTTAAAGGGGTCGTTCACCAAAAAATGAAATTTACCCCATGATTTACTCATCCTCAAGATGTATATGACTTTCTTCTTTCAGATGAATACAATCAGAGTTATATTAAAAAATAAACTGACTCTTCCAAACTTTATAATGGCAATAAATAGCTATTAAGATTTTGAAGTCCAATAAAGTGCATCCATCCATCATAAAAAGTACTCCAAATGGCTCCAGGGGGTTAATAAAGGCCTTGTGAAGTAAATCGATGCGTTTATATAAGAAAAATAGGTAACACTTTCTATGAAGCCCGTATTTATAATACATTATAAGGGTATTCTTAAGGCATTATAATGAATGCATAATGCATTATAAAAAACCTTATAATATGTTATATCATCTCATGAGTATTCATAAGAACAGTTTTAATGTATTATAATTTGTACTTTTTTGTGGTTATAGCTTTTAAGAGAATGATTACCTCCTCATAGTTATAACATATTATAAGTCTCATATCTTGCCATGTTTTTCGTGTCACTTTACTTAAAGCATACAAAGACCACTTATAAGTAATTATAATAATATTTCCGAAAGAACCCTAAGATCAGGTATCAGTTTAGATAAATGTGTAATATGAACAGTTTGATGATTTTGATGGTACCCTTCAGACAGCTTTTGATAAGTAACTCTGCAACTGCATGTCAGCTAGCAGTAATTATTATTATGCCGAATATATGCTAACACTAAATTTCGATGTTTCCCCAAAAGACAAACTATTATGTTATATTATAAGTAACTTTGCAAGTACATGAACATTCTACCTAGCCCAACCATAACCTAAGCCTACTAATACTCTAAGGAGTGTTAGTTGGCATGTAGTTAGAAAGTTTAAGCTTATAGTCAATAGACTTAGGGGACCATCAAAATAAAACGGAATATAATGTAAAAAATAAATGTAATATGATATAGTCCATTATAAATTAAGAAGATTTAATATGCCGTTCATTGTGTGTTATAAATTATCATAATCTTAAAAGTTATAACCTCAAATACTCAAGTATTATAATGTATTATAATTGTTGTTATGATTATTCATGAGATGGTATAACATATTATAAGGTCTCTTATAATGCATTATGCATTTATTATAATGCCTTAGAAATACCGTTATAATGTGTTATAAATAGGGGCTTCATAGAAAGTGTTACTGAAAAAGATCCATATTTTAAACTTTCTAAACCGTAATCTCTAGTTTCTGCTATTTCTGTTTCTGTCGTACCAAGAGAACCGAGTTTTGTTTACAGCAAATGAAAATCCAGTCTCCTCTTGGTTTATATTGAAATCCTCTGACATTTTTCTTTACAAATCCTCATTTTGAACTTCTAATCTGTGACCGGTGTTTGAAATGATGCAAGTGAGGCAAATATTTGAACAGATTAACTTATAAGATGCATCACTACTTTTATCATATATTTTATGAGCTTTCACAAGCTTTTTGAAGCTTGAGAGCTTAGGTTCCCATTCATATATGAATACTGCTGTTCAAAAGTTTGCCAGCAAGATATTTTTATGTTTTTAAAAGAAGTTTATGTTCACCAAGACTGCATTTATTTGTAAAAACACTGATATTGTGAACTAATATTACAATTTAAAACAACTGATTTGTACTTAAATAAATTATAGGCCAATAATTGCAATTCAATAATTTATACTGATTTATTAATTTATTTTAAAATGACTAATTTATTATTAAACGTGATGGCTAAATTGAATTCTCAGCAGTCATTACTTCAGTGTCACACGATCCATCAGAAATCATTTTAATATGCTGATTTATTGCTCAACATTTCTTATTATCATCAATGTTGAAAACAGTTGTGCCGCTTAATGATTTCATGAAATCTACGATACATTTTTTTCAGGATTCCAGAAAGTTAAAAATAACAGCATTTATTTGTGACCCTGGACCACAAAACCAGTCTTAAATAACACGGATATATTTGTAGCAATAGCCAACAACACATTATATGGGTCAAAGACTTTTCTTTTATGCCAAAAATCATTAGGATATTAAGTAAAGATCATATTCCATAAAGATATTTTGTAAATTTCCTACCCTAAATATATCAAAACCTAATTTTTGATTAGTAATATGCATTGGTAAAAACTTAATTTGGACAACTTTAAAGGCAATTTTCTCAATATTTAGATATTTTTGCACCCTCAGAGTCCAGGTTTTTAAAAAGCTGTATCTCAGCCAAATATTGTCCCATTCTAACAAACCATACATCAATGCAAAGCTTATTTATTTGTTATTCTTAATTATTTATGTATTTCAGAAAATCAACCCTTATGACTGGTTTTGTGGTCAAGGGTCACATTTGAAATATTTTGAATCATTATAAATGTCACACGTTCATTCATTCATTTATGAAAGAAAAAACTTACTGACCCGAGACTTTTGAATTCTTGCCTGGAAAAAACTAGTATAGTTTCCTTTGTTTCTTTGTTCACTGAAGTCAAGAGCAAACAATCAAGAGTAAATGATGACTGTGTATTCATTCTGAAATGTATTGAACAGGCCTAATCAGACCTATTAGATAATACAAAGGCATTTTTATGTCAAATCAAGCCATTTACATTCTCATATAATGATGCATGAATGCCTCATACCGCTGTCATAAGGTGCACCATATGCTTTGCATACAGAGTAATCACGGTGCTTTTCTTCTACAGATGGGAAGTGGCATGGCAGACAGCATCTCTCTTTTCTCACCGGACAGAGAGGAAACAAGATGGAGCGCCTCAAAGGAATTCAGCAGCAGCAGGTGTGTGTGTGTGCATTAGAGGACGACAGGTTGAAAGCCTTCCTTCTTTCAACCTACGGAATCCAGCGCACACGCGCACACACACACACACACACACACACACACACACACGGCATGCAGTGAGCATGCTCAGTAGCTCCCTTCATTCAAGGTCAGTGTTGAGAGGCAGGTGATGACATCATTACTACAGCAGCTCTGTTATTTCACCGATCAATAGAGAAGCAGCAATGAGTTCATCTCAGCTAACGCCAGATGGCTGGAGCTATCCAATGAGAATCCGCTCCCCAAATACACATATATATCCCACAAAGTGCAAGCAGCCGTGCAGCGAGTGGCTGCGTTTGTAATGATGAGAAATGACTTCACACAGTCTCGGTGCTGAGGGATGCTCCCTGTTTCCACAGTAATATTACAGTCTATTCATTCCACCATTTAACATAATGAGACAGGACTAGCTTATTCAGCCAGGGAAAAAGCAATATTTATACACAAAACAAGCGCAGAAAAACCAGTGACTCATAGTGGAGGACGGATGTCTCGGTGTAATATTAATGTAAGATGACTTTGGCTTGTACACTGTAATATTATTTAATAACGTGCCTTTCAGCTCTGGAAGTATGTGTTTTAAAATACCAAATTATGAGGTGGCGAATTTAACAGAAAAGGTGCTACAAAAAATATTTTGCCAGATTTATAGAAGAAAAACTTGCATTTTGCCACATTTACACTCAGTGCTGGGTAAAATATGGACAAACTTAGCAACTGGGTTGTTTTGACTTAGCGGTTGGGTTAAATCTTTAATTAAATTTGGGGTTTATTTTAAATGTTTAACCCAAAATTTTAGGTAATTTTATTGATTCAACTATCGCTTAAAAATAACTATATGGCTGGCTTAAAATGAACCCATAATAGGTTGTAAATTAAAAAATTACTAGAAGCATCAGCAATAATAAAAAGGTGAACACTTATTAATAAGCAATTTAATTTATTTATATATATATATATATATATATATATATATATATATATATATATATATATGTTCACCTTTTTATTATTTCTGATTATTTCTATAATTTTATTATCATTTATTAAACTTATTAATAACTGTTAATGTACTAATCATTTTAATAAGTGTCCATTTCCAACCCAATGTTGTGTTTATTTTAAGCAAAGATTTATTAATTTTGTAACAATATTTGAGTTAAATAAACCTACCCAGACGGTTGGGTTAAACATTTAACCAAAACGCTGGGTTTGTCCATATTTTTTTTTTAGAGTGTAAATTCCCCCAAAATAACAAATGCTTAAAAGGAGCCATTATCATATAACAGAAGCAAATATGTGCAATAAAAATATGTACAAGTATGTACAATGACTTTCAGAGTAAAATCCTAAAATATGAAAGCCACTAAACTTAAGTCTTATCTGTTTTTAATTAAGTTATAGACAATACACCATGTGCATTTTGAAAATGTCCATATTCTCTTGCAAGTTCAAGATATATATTTAGATTCATTTTTGAGATTTATGTTTAAACATAAATCTCATTTAACATTTCATATCACAGATTAATACTTACACTACTGTTCAAAAATCTTTGCCAAGAATAAAATATAATTTAAAAACCTTAAAATAGAAAACAGTTATTTTTAATTGTACTTATATTTTATATTATTGGTTTACTGCATTTTTAATTAAACACATGCAACCTTTGAGAACATAAGAGACTTCTTTGAAAAACAATCAAATCTTAGCAAAGTAGTGTAGATTTAAGATTATGATTTATATTAAAGCATACATCTGTCATAAAAAAATACAACTTAATTGGGCAATTTTTCTATTGCTTATTATTTTACATCCACCAAGATTTTTAATGTTTTTAAACATTGTCTCTTCTGCTTACCATTTTTACTATTTAAACTGTTTTCTATATTTTTTCTATATTTTAACATTTTATTTATTCCTGTGATTTCAAATCTGAATTTTTAACATTGTAACTCCAGTCACATGATCCTTAAGAAATCATTCCAATATTCTAATTTGCTGCTCAAAAACATTTATTATTATTATTATTATTATTATGTTGAAAACAGCTGAGTAGAATTTTGTAACATTATAAATGTCTATATCATCACTTGCTATCCTTGCTAAATAGAAGTATTAATTTCTATAATTTCTTTACCCCCAAATTATCCTTACTTCAAGCTTATAGTGTATAATGTTACAAAAGCTTTTTATTTCAGACAAATGCTGATCTTTGGATCTTTCTATTCAAAAAAATGTACTTAACTGTTTTAAATAATGATAAAAAAAAAATTCTTGAACAGCAAATCATCATATTAGAATGATTTCTGAAGGATCTTGTGACACTGAAGACTAAAGATGCTGAAAATTTAGATTTGATCACAGGAATAAATTACATTTTAAAATATATATATATAAAAAAAAGTACAAATATTTCAAAAATTGACTCTTTAGGCTGCATTTTGGATCAAATAAATACAGGCTTGTTGAGCAGAAGAGAAAAAACATTAAAAATCTTACTGTTCAAAAACTTTTGACTGGTAGTGTATATTATAAGGTTTGCTCTATTATGCTACCACAAAATAAAAAAATCTGTTTTGATTAATAATTAGTTACTTCTTAATGGATTCAGCAGACATGCAGTTCTCCTCAGAAAAAGCTTAGAATTATACCAGGGCAGTCGAACATTGATACCTCAGCTGTAGATATACTCACAAATAAATCATGACAAGCGCAATCTTGTCATTAACAATCACAAAGCCTGTCACTCAACCTACAATCACCATTCAATACGTTCCCTTTGTGCGAAACTACTGGAGAGGTACAACAGGAGGAAGGGAAGTGGATCTCTCTTCTACACACACACACACACACACACACACACACACACACACACACACACAAACTCATTTACAACTGGCTAAAAAGCCACTCAAAGCTCCTGGTCACACTCAAAGTAGTAAAACTCAATCTGTGACAGGTTCATTCAGGGCCGTCTTTGGGTCATAGTGAGAGACCGATGGGGATATAGCTTTGTGCTTCCTGCGTTTCTCCTGCTGTGCTCAGCTGGGACAAACGCAGCAGTAATGGATAGTGTGAGGGGCAGGTACTTCTCTCAGGTTACTGTGTCGTACCCCAGGCTGACCTCATTCCTTTTAACTTCTCTCCTTCTCTGTCTGTCTTTCTCTTTCTGTCAGTGCTGAGGGCGTCTTGGGTGCTGCCTTTCTCTGACAACCTGACTGACATCATTGTCATCCCATCATGTCAACGTGTGTGTGCTTTCGTTTGGCACTGTGCTCCTTTTTCTGTCAAAGATTTGTTTTCCATCGCTTGAAAGCAAAACTTTTGAAAGCTATTTTCAACAACAGTAGTGTTAGTTGGAGAAACAGGAACATGACATGGCTCTGAATATGTCAATATAGTAAAAGAAAGCGCAAAAATATGGGCGAAAATGTATTGGAGGAGGCCAGTGTCATTACTGTTTTCTAAAATTGATAGAAATGATTTTTGTTTATTGAATGATGCAGGGATTAAATGAAAAAAATTTACTTAAAAAGCTCAAAAACTAACTCAACATAAGATCAAATTAAAATAAAATTAAGATTAAGTACTAAAACGGACAAAAATGACTTATCGCACATAAGAAACACTAAAAATTAAACTAAGATTGAAATGCAAAGCATAAAAATAAATAATGTAACAGTATCCACCTTTTTTCTCCCTGTGGAAGTAAGCCTATGGTGAGACTTCTGGTTCATTATTCACTATAGGGCAGTGAACGCTAAATTGTTTACAGTACAAACCAGTGTGCTCATAATTAAGATAATACATAAAACACACCAATTTGCAATATTAAGCAGGAAAGCAATCTTTTTTGTACAGCAAAAAATAGCTAGATGCAGATGAGACTGGTACTACACTTTTACGGAAAGAAAAAGGTGGATAAAAACTAGTGCTGGGCAATGAATAATCGTGATAAAAACTTTTATTTTGGATGTGATTAATTGTGATTAATTGTTGCCCAGCACTAATAAAAACTAATAGTAAAATAACAAGGGAAGCAGAGCTACGTCAAAAACATATTTACAAAACAAAAAAAAAAGTTCTTTTCATCATTTTAAAAATAAAAAATGATACAACTACAATATGATGAAATTAACTGTTATTTTCATCTTTACCTATACTGTAATTTTTTTAAACTGTAATACACACACGCACATACATTATTAGGGCCCTATGAAATGTTTTATTTTTTCCAAAATTAATTTTTTTCTCTTTGAATTTTTTCTAGAATTTGTTCAATTAAAATTGTTAATATAAAACTTGTTAAATTTCATAATTTCAAGTTTCATGATTTCAATTAATTAGACAATTTATTAAAATCTTAACAAAAAAAATAAATTGTATGCCCCTATAAAATAGTTTTCAAATTCAGTTTTTTTTTACCAAATTCTGTCTCCCCTAATTTTATAGATTCCATTTTTTTAATCATCAAAAGCATCTCTAATTGATTTTATAAAAAATTATAAAATCCAAAATATTTAATTTTTTTTCTGTTTGAATTTTTTCTAGAATTTGTTCAACTAAAAGTGTTAATATAAAACTTGTCTAATTAATTGAAATCATAAATTGAAATTATGAAATTTAACAGCAATTTATTACAACTTTTATGCCCCTATAAAATAGTTTTCAAATTCAGTTTTATTTTCTTTTACCAAATTCTGTCTTACTTAATTTTCTGGATTACATTTGAATCGCTTCATTACATTTTAATAATCAAAAGCATCTCTAATTAATAAAAAAATATATATAAACCTTTTCCAAAAATACTGTGTTGTGTATTTACATTCTCTGGTAAATAAATTCTGTTAAAGAATTTTGTTTTAATAATAATTATATTATAAGTAGTAGTACTATCATTACATTAAGTAACGTATTACTTCTGTCACAGTTTCTTAACAGTTAAACCAAACTTTCATTTTGACAGGTTGCTGTGAAGACCTTTAAGTTTCTGTTTGTATATGATATGATGATAGTTTTTCTCAAAATAAACAGTAAAATGCTCATGAAGTGACTCTCAGAGCACTTAGAGATTATGTTTTTATGTTCATGTACTTATATAATGAGGCAGCAGACACGCAGAACATTTAGGATTCATATTCAAATTGTGTTTTTGGAGCTTAATATTCATAGACACTAGTCCATATTGTGTCTGGATTTAAGTGTACTAACTGACTTTTGATTTATTCATCCATAATGTGGCAACTTCTTTGACAATCTGTGAAATACAGTAAATTCCATTTTTATCACTGGGTTCTGCTTGCATTTGCATTTTCTGCATGGTGCACCACATTTGCAATCATTTGCTAAATTTAATAGCAATTTCTGAGTGAAAATTGTTTCAAAGCAAATTCTACATTTTTTTAGTGTACTAATGTGCAACTGTATTGTTCTTTATTATTTTCTTTCATGCCCCCAAGTCAGTCTTACTGTAATCATTGCACGAGTGTTAGATCTGGCTGACAGCATACTACAATGTTTTATTTTGAGCTTTAGTTTGATTTACATATCAAACACTGGAAAATTCCTTCATGTGCAGACGCTGCGTCATTCTTAACATGCTCTGACCACAGCATTTACAGAAATGTTTGGCATTGGATGAAATGATTCAGACAAACAGAGCTTTGTGACTTAGCTATTAACTGTTAAACAAACATGCAGTCAGCTTGACACAGAATGTGAAAAAACACACAAAAGCAGAATTCGCTCTGGTCTGTTTATCCGCAGTTAGAGAGGACAAGCAAATTAATCAAGCACTAACACACTTCACATGCGTAGGTTTGCACTTTACAACACCTCCAGTCTAAACCATGCAATTGAGCCTCACACAAGCACAGAAACAGAAAAACATCATGTCTATAAAAAAGAATCAAAGCTACAGAGATACAAAGGCAGATGAATAGCAAAAAGAGAGAAAATAAAAGAGAAAGAGGGTGAGAGACAAGAACATGGGAGAGTCTATTTCTGCAGATGTTCAAACGTTCAAAGCCCTGATGACTCCTCCAAAGCGCGTATGGGACCGCCGCTCCTTAAGACCCCCTACTGTGAGACAAGCCTGAAAGCAGACCAAACTAGCTTTGTGCTGACATAAAAAACTCATTCATACATAATTGATAGTATATAAGGACTCTGCGGAATTCAGAAACTCCATACAGTCAGATTATGTAACGGATATTAAATTCAAACGAAAATATTGTATAGATGACTGTGTTTATTTCTATAGACATACTGTGTTAACATGATTAAACAAGGAGAATGATTAATGCACTACTGTTTTTAGACACCAGATGGCGCTGTATTTCACATTAAAGTGATTTGAGTGGGAAATTAGAGCAGTTCTAGGATCAGCGAGCATATTTGCACAAGTATTACACGAGAATTACTCTCATCTGTAGTCAGTGTTCAATGGGAGTGTCTCAGTGTGATGAAGTAAAGGATTATCAAATCACATCTCAAGATTTGCACAACATTATTATGTGTCGTATATGGCACTGTGGAAATCACCGTGGGAAGGACCTGAGGTATAATAACTGCATAAACCATATGGTCTCAGTTTGCATTTGAACAAAGGGTGCTGAGCCTGGCAACAGGCTGTAAAATACCTTACTGTGAAGATGTGTCCTAACCAGGATAGTTGTCGGTCCACACCGAACATGAAAAAGCAGTGTGAGGTGACACAGTGACAAACAGTCATAACGTAATTTAATGTTATAGTGAGATGTGGAGCGAGATTTTAAACCAATGAGACTACTTGGTGGGCGGAGTTTCATAGCTACTACAATAGAAACACCAAGGCTGTATCCAAAATCATCCCCTATAGCCTCATTCAGTATTTCCTGCATAACTCTTAGGGTGGCCATATGTCTGGTTTTCGGTCAGACAGACTGGTTTCGAAACACCATGAATGCCTACCAGCGAAGAGTGGTATAAAAAGTCTTTCTTAAATCAGTTAAAGAATATGCTATATTTAAGTTACTCTCAAGTGATGTACATTTCAGACTTTTTTACATATTTAGTATGTGTTGGAAAAATGGAAAAAAACTTCAAACATCGTCACAGCAGAAGCATAGCTTCTTCTAATCAACAGTTTTGCTCCTAAATGATTAAGCATTTTTAATTAATTGGGTGGGTCAATGATTCAGTGGCCCAATTATTAAGACAGTCACTAGCTTTGTTGATGAATGAAGCAGCCATTTTGAATAAATCGACAGAGACAAAGACAGTGACTTGCCACCACCTACTGGCGGTTTTAGTTTCATATGTAGTTTAATTTCATTTTCATTTTTTTCATTAGCATTAAATATTTATATATTCAATGTATTTCATATTTGAAACATTAATCTTAACATTATTTATGCAATTGCAACTGCGATGTAAATGCATTCATGGAATCTCTGAGCTGCATTAAAAAGTCTGTGAAAATTTATTGATTAAATGTGAGAATTTACATAAATTTTGAATGAATCGACTGAGTGAGTGAATCATTAACACAGCGACTTACTGCCATTTACTAGTGGCTTTGTTTCTTATTTATAGTCTAATTTATTTTTTTCCCCAACATTTCATATTTGTAAATTCAATATTTTTTAAAACAATAATCTCATGCAATTTATGCAATTGTATCTGCGGTGTAAATGCATTCATGGAATCTCTAAACTGCAATAAACAGTCTTGTGTAAATGTTGTGATTAGATGTAAGAATTTAAATAAAAGCGGATACATACTTTTAAAAAGGTTAGAAAAAAAGTACCTGGAAATCAGTTTAAGAGGCAAATCATTCCTTAATAAAAAAAGTTATTTTTCAGTGACCCATTTACAAAGCCAGCCAATTGCATTGCTGAATGATTCAGCAATTTTGAACTAATCGATTGAGTGAATGAGCCATTTAGACAGTGACTTGCTGCCATCTACTGGTGGTTTTTAGTTCCATATTTATTGTCTAATTAAATTTTTTCCAACATTTCATATTTGTATATGCAACATTTTTCATATTAAAAATATTAATCCTAAAATCATGCAATTGTAACTGCAGTGTAAATATATTCATGGAATCTCTGAGCTGCATTAAGAAGTCTGTGTAAATGTATAGATTAAATCTAAGAATTTACATAAAAGGGGACACTTACTTTTAAAAGGTTGGAAAATGCCCCTGGATATCAGTTTCAGGAGGCAAATATCGTTACCTTATTATATAAATAACCTTATTAAAAATGTATTATTCAGTGACCCATTTATAAATAAAGTCACTTGCTTTATTAATGAATGAATTAGTCATTTTGAACAAATCGACTGAGCGAATGACTCATTAAGACAGTGAGTTGCTGCCATCTACTGGTGGTTTTAATTCCATATTTAACGTCTAATTTCATTTTTTCCACTATTTCATATATGTTACATTTTTACATATTTAAAACATTAATCTCAACATTATTTATGCAATTGTAACTGTGGTGTAAATGCATTCATGGAATCTCTGAGCTGCATTAAACAGTCTGTAAATATATTGATTAAATGTAAGAATTTACATAAAAGGGGACACATACATTTAAAAAAGTTTTAAAAAATGCCCCTGGAAATCAGTTTAAGGAGGCAAATACCACCCCTTATTAAAAAGTTATTTAGTGACCCATTTATAAATAAAGACACTTGCTTCGATAATGAATGAATCGGCCATTTTGAACAAATCGACTGAGCGAATGACTCTTTAAGACAGTGAGTTGCTGCCATCTACTGGTGGTTTTAGTTCCATATTTAAAGTCTAATTAAATTTTTTCCACTATTTCATATTTATATATGTAATGTACTGTATTTTATATTTAAAACACAATTGTAACTGCAATGTAAATGCATTCATGGAATCTCTGAGCTGCATTAAATAGTCAGGGTAAATTGACTGATTTAATATAAGAATTTACATTAAGGGGCACACATACTCCTTATTTATTTAAGGAGGCAAATTGCTGTAACTGCTCATAAATTCAAGATTATTTTTTAGTTTATATCCTTCACAGAAAAATGCTTTTTTTAGTGTTATAGAAATGTCCACTATAATTGCTCCATTAATATAGTTCACTGAATAGAATGAAAATGTTCAGCTGTTGCGTGTACACGTTGTACGCTCATTAATGTAGTGCATTATGGGATCAAATATGCATAGTTGATAATGTCCACTATGTGGACACCACTACAAATAGCTGTTCCTTCAAATAGTACACTATAAGGATATAGGAAGTGATTCCGGACACACCGTGAAAGACTAACAAAATCATACCACTCAAATGCTCCAGCTATGTGATATTAGGTTGGGCATATGACCCTCAGGGTTTGCTGGGTAGGTTGGGTCAGTTTGGGTCAGTACCCAGACCACCCCGTGCAGCCCTCTGGATGAAAACCTCCATGCCTAGCTTACCATGTTACAACATGAAGTTCTGCACTCTCTGCAACAGCAAATGGAGTTTGTATGCAAATGTTTTGAAGCGGGTAGGGTAGGTGGGTGGTTTCTTGAGATCACTACAATATGGCAAACAGCACAAAACCTGATTAAACACCTCCAGGTCATGAAATGAGTGTAAACACGGGGAAAAAAAGAGAGAGAAGGTGCACGCAAATGAGAGGGAACCCCGATGCAGGAGAATACAGGTTTAACAAAACAACCTTTGACAGCATGATGTTTAAATATGACATTTTTACAATCACTCTTAAGGGCGTTCCACAGCCTGGCACTGTGAGGAGAACAGACTAGCGGGCATGTAGTGCTTACAACACACTGCATGCTTGGCAAACTCTCATCTATTATTTGAGAGATTCCCGTAACGGCATCTTGTGCCTTATTGCCTTTCTTTTCCCAAAAATGCTCCTCCTCTTCTTCAAAGCCTGTTATACAGTAGAGTAAGAGTGTTTCTATTTTAAACAAACTGCACACAATACAAAATCTGTGCAGACGGACGTCACAGGCCCCAGTTTAACTGGGTTACATGTCGCTTTGAGCATTCGCTTGTGTGAACTCCAAATCGCCCTTTCAAGTGCCCTGAAGTGTGCACGTTTGCACGGGAATGTGTCGTGTGTGTCGCTTTAAGAGCGACGTGGTGTTCATTGAGGCAACCGCACGCTGCGAGTCTATTTATAACCTCTGTCTTTGAGGTCTCCATTACATTTGCATGGGAGCCGTGCACTCACACTTCCCTCGCATCTCATTTACATATGCCGTGTGGTTTTCCTGCTGTGGGTAACCATTCCGCTGGCTTTAGTTGTGTGTGTCTATGCATGCATGAAAGCAAACATGTTTGCGTGTTACTATCACAGTAGTGGTCCTGACTCGGATGCAGCCCTTGGCAACAGGAAGTGAAAAAAAGCTAAATAAATAAATAAACAAACAATATATTTTCTATGAATGAAATAAAATAAAATATGATGTATGTTTTTAAAACACATTTTTTCAAAGAAAATGAATAAAGGAAATTTATTACAGTTGTTAAAATTAATAGAAAATAAAAAATACCTAGGTTATCTTTACCCATGTTTGAAAAAATAAAAGACATAATTAAATATATACAATAAAACAACAATACAAATAAATGTATATATGTAATCTACAATCATGACTACAAATACAATGAAATAAAATCAATTTATCTACGTATGCCTATAGTAAACTTACATAATATAACATGATCGATAAATTCGATGAAAATATTTAACAATAAATAACTTTAAAAAGCGCATGTACAAGTACAGTATGCCACACCAGAAAGCGCTATAGCTCTTCAAGACCGCCTATATTGCCTATGGCAGCATCTTGCACTATTGTTAACCACAACCGCTACAAGAGCGTATAGTAGTGCATGTGTGTGCTTGTCAGTGCTTTCATTTCTCGTTACTACAGTGTGTTTGTGTGTTTGGTTGAGCAGGACGGTGTGTACTCCAGCGAGGCCAGCCACATGAGTGTTTATGATGAGTCACTGCCTGAAACAGCAGGGGGGATTACTTACACTCACTACACAAGCGTGTGAAAGCCAGCATGTGTGTACGCGTGTGAGAGAGAATTACGTCGCTGTGCAGAACCTGCATGAGTATCAGTGGCCATGTTTAAGTCAAAGAGGCCAGATCTGTACCCTTTCCTTGCATATCAGGTAAATGCGGTCTTGAGAGAGCTGTTGCATTGCAGGACACAGGCATGCGATCAAATAAAGCCGTGCAAAGTTGCAGCCAAGCACAGTAACACCAGATACACTGGCGACACAGAAACTCCTCCCATATACTTCAGTCTGCGCTTGTTCACTGAGCTGCTGTTCTTGAACTTCACCGTTCATAAAGAACAAGAGATTATCATAGCGACAACACCTAGAATTCCTACTGGCATGTTAATGACGTTACAGCTGTTATAAGACTTGCAACCTTGAGATCTTTATGTGATAAAGGACATGAAGACATTTATGGTGTTTGCTTAAAGGGATAGCTCACCCAAAAAATGAAAATTACCCCATGATTTAATCACCCTCAAGCCATCCTAGGTGTATATTACTTTTGTCTATCAGACGAATACAATTGGAGTTATATTAAAAAATGTCCTGTTTCTTCCCAGCTTTATAATGATTTTTAAGCCAAATAAAGTGCATCCATCCATCATAAAAAGCACTTTTTAATTAATAAATGCCTTCTGAAGCAAACTGATGCATTTGTGTGAGAAAAATATCCATATTTAAAACTTTATAAACTATGATCTGTAGGCTTCCACTAACTGTTGTGCGTGCATTCTAGTGTATTCACTTTATATGCTTTAGACATGTAAATAATCCATGTTTTCCATCATTATTGGGTACTTTAATAAGCTAATTGCATATATGTTACATCATGTGTGATAATGCAAAGAACTAGTGAAAAGAACCAGTTCACTAAAACAAACTGTAAAAAAACAAAAAAACAAAAAAAAAAACACAAGAACAAGTTTGTAGAAAATAAACAGACTTTCCTGCTTGCCTGAGTCTCTGGATTACAGGTAATAATGTTGTAAATAATATTGATTTTCTTGCACAGATTGATAGTTTCACTTCATAAGACCACAAAATAGTGTCTGGAGCCACAGGTATTGATTTAGTCTTATTTAAATATGCCCTTTTTTTTTTTTTTGTTTGTTTTTTTTTTTTTGTTGTTGTTGATGGTAGCCCTTTACTTTCATTTTATGAATCACCAAGAACTACTGTTTCAGCTAAAAATCTTCTTTACTCTTTTACTGAAGAATAAAACGTGGAATATTCCATTAAGGGGTTTAATGAAAGAACTATAATTCCATGAAGCAATGTGAATGACATAATCAAAATAAAACATATTGCTGGAAGAAAGATTACCAGGGTTCAATCCCTGGCAAATTCAGATAATTTACCATATAAATATGTTTTTTTTTTTTTATATGTTTTGTGACCAGGTTTGTAAAGTTTTGAGTTTTCATTTAGACTTTATAGGCTTTTGGGTATATTTGGGCAGGCCCC
Organism: Garra rufa; assembly: GCF_049309525.1. Classification (NCBI taxonomy): domain Eukaryota; kingdom Metazoa; phylum Chordata; class Actinopteri; order Cypriniformes; family Cyprinidae; genus Garra; species Garra rufa. Next base: position 4,658,119 of record NC_133377.1, read on the forward strand.
TTTTCTAAACGACCCTGTTATAGCTTCTCAAAGGGTAAATGACCTAGAGAGTCCAGAGATGTACTGCAGTGGTTTTTCCAGATCGAATGAAAAATCTAGGACAAGGTTGCAAAAGTAGTGTTTTTTTTTTTTTTTTTACATCTTCTCAATCATTTAACAAACAATTTTATTGACAGCAGTGGTTCTAGAGGCAAAGTTTTCCAGAATGAGGAGTTCTATCATATGATATGAATATTGTGTAAAAAACTGTGCAATGTACAATCATTAATGCCCTTAAAAATTTGATGTTGCCCCCCAGTGGCCAATTTCTTTCAGATTTCTTAGAGACCACTGGGGCCTTGAGTCAAACAGGCCCACCAAGTTTTGTTCCAATCGGCCTCTGTTAACCTTGTCTAATAGGTGGTCAAATTTCATTGACTAATGGTGGCCATGTTTTTTTGAGATATGCAAATGTCCTTATTGACACTTGTGGCACTTTGGAACAAGACCGTGCTCATCGATTTTCATGTTAATAGGACAAATGGTTGCATAGGTATAGCCAAACCTTACAGTAACATGACAACCATTCAGGATATCTTAGCAACTGCATGGCAACATGCTAACAACCAATCAGGATTCTTGTTCTGAGAATCATCAGGTGAGGTTTGAAGAATATATTTCTCATGTTCATCCACACTAAGCAGCCACAGGCTGTCACTGGCTTTAATTCAGGCACAATGCAGAGGTCATTAGCTACTGACGTGGGCCGATCCTTCCGCTCAATGCTATTTGCAATCCAATCAACCTTGACTAGGAGCCCAGCTGGTTTTACAGCTCTGTCCGTGGGCAGCGAATCGCAGCAGGCTATAGCTTGCTCACCCAGTTTACAACCATCGATGGCCCTACGCATTTAGCACACTTAGCATTTCTGCCGGACCACGAAGAAAGCGGGAGAAACCGGACAACTTCACAAACTTAAGTCTAAAAGGCTGAGTCAACCGCACCTGTGCCCTTTCATGCACTTTATCCCCAACATAGGAACATACACACACAAGAACAGATGCTCGCTAGTGGCGTGCGTGCACACATTCACTCACACAAGCAGATGCAGCTGAAATGAAAGGATTTTCCTACACACTGCAAAAAAATCCTATTCTTAATCAGTGTCTTGTTTTCCAGGAAATGTATCTCAGCAGCCTTGAAACACGATCAGTTTACTTGAGAAGCAAAATGCTGGGATATGGTAAGGGTGATACCACTTATCTCCTTTTCGATCTATTAAAGATGATATTGATGCTAATATTATACCCCTAGTCTAGTCAGTGTATTTTTTGTTTCCAAATGGATTTTTTTGTTTTGTTTTCTACAGTATTTTACATTTTAAAAGGCCTCTTTTTTTATCACTGACTAACCATTACAGAACCATTTAAACTTAAAGGATTAGTTCACTTCCAGAATAAAAATTTCCTGATAATTTAGTCACCTCCATGTTATCCAGGATGTTCATGTCTTTCTTACTTTAGTCGAAAAGAAATTAAGGTTTGTAAGAAAAACATTCCAGGAGTTTTCTCCATATAATAGACTTCAAAAGGGATCAACAGGTTGAAGGTATAAACTGCAGTTAGTTCTTCATCTGTGTATTCTGGTTCAAAAAGGTAGGGTAGGGCGAAAAACCTAAAACCTAAAAAATCTCATCTCTCATGTCAAAATCGTCCGACATTGTTATTTTACTATTTTTGTAAAAGCAGCTTGACTTTCTTTGCATGTTTGCTTTGCACAAGTATTTGTGGATAAAAAGTATATACATTTTTTTTTTTTAGAAAATGCCGATCGTTTTACCACATAAGACCCTTAATCCTCTGCTGGGACTGTGTAAAGCTCTTTGAAGCTGCATTGAAACTGCAATTTGGACCTTCAACCCCATTGATCCCCACTGAAGTCCACTACATGGAGAAAAAACCTGGAATGTTTTCCTCAAAAATCTTAACTTCTTTGCGACGAAAGAAGTGATGTTTCATTAACAAATTTCAGGAGGAGCTCGCGCAGATAATTAACACGGCCAATTCATCATCAGCAATCACTCCCTATCCAATCACTCTCCCTATCCCATTACTACAGTCCCTTTAAATAACCAAGCAGTCCTACCTTCAGCTATCTCTGATTCCAGCATTGGCACTCCCAATCGCCGCAACATGTCCGAGATTCACTCGTCCTCCGAGGATTATTCCTCTGATACAGACAAACCTGCAGCTCATCCGGCCTTCATCCAGGTCGCCGCTCAGGCCACCAGCGCTCCACAGGATCCACTAATCGAGCCCGCCGCTGCATCACGGAGCCGCAGGCCCTCACGCACCGCTGCTGCTCGCACTCCGAGCAGTGTTGTTTTAGTTTTAGTCAACGATGGCGAAATCATTTCGTTGACGCCACTTTTCATGAGGATAACGAGCCGATGACGAGATAAAAATGGCTCGTTGATGACTAAAACATGACGAGACGTGCGTGAGTTTTCGTTGATGAGACGGGTGGTCCGTCAGACGTTTAAAATGCATGACATTTCTGCTTATCGTGCATGCCAATCAAAACCTTAAACGTTTTGATGCCGCTATGGCAAGCCGTTTTAGCATTAAATACTCTTTGCCATACTAGCATGGCAAGCCGTTTTAGCATTCCATCCTTGTTTGTCTTTTATGTTTTAAAACATTCCTTATTGCAATTATTGGTGAAAATAGTCGATCCGGAAGCTCACATTGTGTTGAACTAGATCTGCTATTTTCAGAACTTACAAGTGACACTACCCAACAGCAAAATACTTACTGACCTACATTAATTTGTTAAAAGACTTTTTCCCCTTTTTAGACTAAAACCTTTTTGGCTTTCGTCGACTAAAATTGGACTAAATCTAACAAGCATTTTAGTCCATAAAGACTAAATCTAAGATGGTTGTCAAAAAACAACACTGCTCCGAGACGCCAGCTTACGCTTATGCAGAGCCCCCTACTCCACGTCAGGACGCAGCAGAAGGCCGTCACCGAGCTTGGGCCACGCCCCGGACACCGCAGTCTCCAGCCACGCCCATCCCGCTCGATCCTCGAAGCGGGAGCCCGCCGCTCATGCTGTCAGAGAGCCGGCCATCGCCTCCACAAGCCGCCGCAGCAGCACGAGCTCGCCCACTCCAGCAGCCGATTCCCGTCCGCAACCCTTGCCCCTCCTTTCTCTCCCATTCTCATGGCCCGCAGCACCGCCTTCCGCTCATAGCACGAGCATTCCCCCGCTCATGCCACAAGCACCGGCGCTCCCCATTCCCCCTCTCTTCCCTTCTGTTTCCTCCGCCCCAGGAGCCGTCCCCAGCGCGAGCATGCCTCTATCCTCACAGGCTCCGACGCACGCTATTCCCCCTCTCTTTCCCCCCTTCTTTTCCGTCCCAGGAGACGGCCGCAGCTCAGGTTTACCGCCACTACCGGTCCCGGTAGCCACTTTCCCTCCTCCTCAGGCCCGTCCTCCCTTCTCATTGGCCTCAACCACACCCCTTCCAGCCCCGCCAAACGCTTTAGCGCAGGAACCTCCCCCAGTTTCCAACTCCATCAGGACCCAGATACTAGCAGGTCTCACACATGGATTCCACCCCGGCGTCCTGAGCCTCCCCTCCCAAAACCTCATCTGCCCAAATCTCCACTCCGCTCTCACCGAACCCGAAATAGTGGACGGCCTAATTAAAAAGAAATAGACTCAAATTTCATGATAGGCCCCTTTTCTGTTCCTCCCTTTAGCATCTATCGAGTCAGCCCCATCGGTGTTGCCACCAGAAAATTCTCAGGCAAAAACGCCTCATAATTGATCTTTTATCTCCGCATAATTCCCCATTCCTTAGCATTAACAGCCTCATTCCACTTGAAGAGTTTTCTCTTCACTATCACGACGTCGACCAAGCCACTACCTTGATTAAAGCAGGTCGCGGCGCTTGGTTGGCCAAAGTCAATATTACTTCTGCTTTCAAAGTTACGCCCATCCACCCAGATTTCTGGCACTTATTTGGCATTTGCTGGAAAAACGAATTCTATTTCGCCGTCCGTGGAGCTGCTATCCATTCTGGGTCATCTAAATACCGCGATGCGCATCATCCCACAAGGCCGCCCCTTTATCTCCCTCTCCTCCTCCGCCTACACCCTTGAGGACCGCATTTCCATAACTGATTCTTGCCGCAAGGAGCTCAGCTTATGGATTTCCTTCCTTAAACAGTGGAACAGCTATCGTTCTTTTACAGCAATTTGGTTTCTTCCCCAATTGATATCGAATTATATACCGACGCCGCCCTCTCCGTCGGCTTTGGAGGTTTCCTCCGGGGCCGCTGGTTCGCTTCTACCTGGCCCCCAGAGTTGGCAAATTTACCCCTCCAGCTATCATCCTCAGCACTATTTGAGCTTTACCCATTAGTGGCCGCAGCTTCCCTATGGGGCAAAGAATGGTCCGCCACCAGCATCGTCGTCCAATACGACAACGCAGCTACCGTGCACTGCATTAACAAGGGCCGTTCCCACTCCCCCGTACTCATGCCTTTGCTCAGATGTTTGATTTGGATTTCAGCTCGTGACCAATTTATCATAACTGCAAAACACATCCCTGGGTCAAAGAATCAAATCGCTGACTCTCTCTCTCGTTTTGTTTTTCAGAAATTCAGATCGCCGGCTCCAGAAGCGGACCCGCTCCCAACCCCAGTCCCTCCTTATTCAGAACTGATATTCCCATAACCCTCCCCCTAAGGCCTCTTCTCGAAGCATCCATCGACTCCATTCTCCAAGCAGTCTCCCTCAGGACTCTCCAATCCTACCTCACAGCGTGGAAATGCTTTAAAACTTTCCACGCCGCCTACAGCTTACCTTTCCCCGTTTTATCCCTGCTCACTGTCACCTCATTTATCTCCCACCTCAATTCCCATAAAAACCTCCAAGCTAGCTCCATCAAAGCATACCTTAGCGGTATTCAGTTTTTTCATAAACTGTGTCACGGCTCGCCTTCCCCTCATATAACTAATTCCCAGACCTCCCTTCTCATCAAAGGCATCCAAAAAACCCAGCCCAACCGCCCAGACCCCAGACAACCTATCACTTTAAATATTTTGACCAAATGCATCTCCTCCCTCCGCAAAGGCTACCATTCCATCCACACTGCCCACACACTGGACGCCATGTTCATCCTGGCTTTTTCGGTTTCCTCAGATGCTCTGAGCTCGCCATTACATCCAGTTTTAACCCAGCCATTCACCCCACCATCTCCGACCTAACCGTGCTAGACGGCGATACCATCTCTTACTTTATTAAACAAAGCAAGACAGACCAAATAAAGAAGGGCCATTTCATTTATATTTTTAACCTCCAAACTCCCCTCCAACCATTCCAAACCCTCCTAGCCTTCCTTTGCCACAGGAAATCCCAATCCTCCCTCCCCTCTGACCCCCTCTTTACTGATGATGCCAACCGCCCTGCCACACGCTTCTGGTTCCAAAAGCACCTGAAGTCTGTCTTGCTTCTCTCTGGTACCCCAGCAGACAACTTCTCCAGCCATTCATTTCGCATAGGCGCAGCAACTACAGCCGCCCAAAAAGGTCTCTCCCAACAGCAGATCCAAGCGCTCGGCCGCTGGTCATCTGAAGCTTTCAAGAGCTACATTCGAGCAGATCGCTCTTTTATCAGGGAAACACACCAAACCCTAATCGGCCAACCCGTTCTACCGCCAGCCCACCCCCGTCCACGCCATCTCTAGCCGCTTCAACCACCCCCTCGGCGTCCCTTTTCCTTGGGACATCCTGCCTTCGTTAAAACCCCAGCTTATTCCCCTACGCGCAGCAATGCGCGCCCCCGCTGGAGCCCCCCTTACGCACAACAGTGCTCGCCCCGCTTTTCCCATCACGCTCAACATCGCATGGCTCCTGTTCAAGCCCCCGCTTATCCCCTATACGCGTAGCAATGCACGCCCCCGCTGGAGCCCCCCTTACGCACAGCAGTGCTCGCCCCGCTTTTCCCGTCACGCTCAACATCGCATGGCTCCTGTTCAAGCCCCCGCTTATCCCCCTATATGCGCAGCAATGCACGCCCCCGCTGGAGCCCCCCTTACGCACAGCAGTGCTCGCCCCGCTTTTCCCATCACGCTCAACATCGCATGGCTCCTGTTCAAGTCCCCGCTTATCCCCTATACACGCAGCAATGCGCGCCCCTGCTGGAGCCCCCCTTACGCACAGCAGTGCTCGCCCCGCTTTTCCCGTCACGCTCAACATCGCATGGCTCCTGTTCAAGCCCCCGCTTATCCCCTATACACGCAGCAATGCGCGCCCCCGCTGGAGCCCCCCTGACGCACAGCAGTGCTCGCCCCGCTTTTCCCGTCACGCTCAACATCGCATGGCTCCTGTTCAAGCCCCCGCTTATTCCCCTTACAGAACAGCAACGCCCGCTCATGCTAAAGCCACCCCGCTCGCTCCCCCCATGCCGCAGCAACGCCTGCTCATTCTAGAACGCCCCGCTCATTCCCTTTACGCACTGCAATGCCCGCTCTCACCATAGCCCCTGCTCGTTTCCCCACGCCGCTGCATTGCCCGCTCTCGCTAGAGCGCCCCGCTTATTCCCCCATGCCACAGCAGTGCCCGCACGCACCGCAATGACCGCTCTCGCCGCAGCCCCTGCTTACTTTCCCACGCTGCAGCAATGCCCGCTCTGACTAGAGCGCCCCGCTTATTTCCCCATGCCGCAGCAATGCCCGCTCTGACTAGAGCGCCCCGCTTATTTCCCCATGCCGCAACAATGCCTGCTCTGACTAGAGCACCCCGCTTATTCCCCCTTTCACGCAGCAATGCCCGCTCACACTAGAACGCCCTGCTTATTTCCCCATGCCGCAACAATGCCCGCTCTGTCTAGAGCGCCCCGCTTATTCCCCCTTTCACGCGGCAGCCACCGCTCAGTCCCCTTTAGCGCAGCAAAGCCCACACATCCTAGAGCACCTAGCATGTTTCCCCTACGCCACAGCAGTACCCACCCCCAAGAAAACGCCATTCTTCATTCCCCCTAATTGCCACCCCACATAAGGTTCTCTTTGCTTTTCCTTCCCTAGCAGTGCCCGCAGCAGCTCCTCCCGCGCTTCCCCGCCGCTAATCGTCCAGCATCCCTCCAGCTCAAGTTAAGCTTTTTGGGGGGCCACCTGGCTGCTGTCCTGCAGTTATTTTGCACTTTGGGGGAGCGCTATTGGGTTCGGGCCAAAGGCCGAGCTCGGACCCCTCTCCCTGGGCAGGGGGAGTGCCCCGGGCTCGGGAATGACTACCGAGCTCGGAGCCCTCTCCCGGACAGCATGCCAAACACGCTTAACTTTACGCTGTTTATTATATGCAAAAGCGAACTAGTGAAGTGATGTTTCATTAACAAATTTCAGGAGGAGCTCGCGCAGATAATTAACACGGCCAATTCATCATCAGCAATCACTCCCTATCCAATCACTCTCCCTATCCCATTACTACAGTCCCTTTAAATAACCAAGCAGTCCTACCTTCAGCTATCTCTGATTCCAGCATCCCTCCCACCCCCCCTGTTTATTTTCTCCTCACCTCCAGCCAGGGGGGGAGCGCTATTGGGTTCGGGCCAAAGGCCGAGCTCGGACCCCTCTCCCTGGGCAGGGGGAGTGCCCCGGGCTCGGGAATGACTACCGAGCTCGGAGCCCTCTCCCGGACAGCATGCCAAACACGCTTAACTTTACGCTGTTTATTATATGCAAAAGCGAACTAGTGAAAGAAAGACATGAACATCTTGGATGACATGGAGGTGAGTGATTTATCAGGAAATTTTTATTCTGGAAGTGAACTAATCCTTTAAGTACATTTATAACAAACATCACACAAACACATAGCAAAATGTCATAGTTTTGTCGTTATCTAGCGTGAAAAAACTCCAGATGTGGTTTGTCTGTTGGTCTGTCATTTCTCCATCCGTTCTCTCTGAGTGCTGTGACTGTCTGTTGCTGTCTGTCATTGCTTGTCAACATGTCTGCACAGAAAAATTTGTAAAAGGAGAACGGTTCCTGTCCAACATTACTATATGCTAATGCTCATTTTTTTCTCACTTCAGTGTAAATGTATTAAATTTAAAGCGAAATCAATTGGAAACAAGAAACAATTAGGGGCAATATGTAATAGCTACATTTAAATGTAACCAAATCTGTTTGGTTACATCTAAGATACAACTTTGTTCATCTTCGGAACACAAATTAAGAAACTTTTGATGAACTCCAGGTACTCTTGTAAGGCACATCGAAAGAAATTGTTGAATAAAATCGTTAACTTTGCGCACAAAAAGTATTATCGTAGTTTAATAAAATTATGGCTGAATCTCTGATGTCACATGGACTATTTTAACAATGTCCTTACTACCTTTCTGTGCCTTGAACGTCCTAGTTGCGTTAATGTCTAAGCAAGGTCAGAAAGCTCTCGGATTTCATCAAAAAATATCTAATTTGTGTTTCGTAGATGAACAAAGGTCTTGGTTTGGAACCCGAGGGCATCTCTCAAGAATCCAGACTGTAAACAAATCTGCATGTTTACAGCCTTTATAAAGATTGTTCCCACAGTTTGATGTATTTTGATTTACAGTTATTTGATACGTCTCCACAGCACACACTAAAGTCCCAGTGGGATCACCAGTTAAACATCTCTAAATGGGCAGTACGTACATTTGTGTGGGGAGCGGGGGCTGACATAATCGGTTAGCTTTGCCAGTGCCGTCCTCCTATTTGTGGCAGATTAGGGCTATCCACAGTTTGACAAACAGCTTTCTACACAACGTACCAATCATGGCTTTTTATCCCATTTTTGGCATGAGGAAGAAGGGCACTAGAGAGGCAGCAAATTACATGTGTCATTATTAATGGACCAGCGCTTGTGATAATGCATCTACATTAAGGCCCACACATTTCACACACACACACACACACACACACACACACACACACACACACAGAGAGAGAGAGAGAGAGAGAGCTCGCAGCTCACAGCTGTCTGCGCCCCTCAGCGGGGCTTTTAGTTCTCAATCAATCAAATCCACTGCCTCTTACACAAGCATGAAGACGCTCACACACAAGATGCACAAATCAAGGCACTCTCGCAAAAGTCTGACATTCTCAAAGACATCAAACAAGCTGGCTTGCACACACACAAATGTGCATCTTCTGCAGGCTTCGCTGCGACGTTAAGTGTAGCAGAAGGTCCAGAGTAACAATAATTGCCAAACTCCCACGTTCTTTAATTGAAACCTGCTTGCTTTGCTCTGATGCACGGCACAAGTCTGGAAGGGAAGTGTGTTTGAATTCAGAAGGGCCAAGTGCTGAACAGAACTGAACAGAAATCCTAGAAAAATACCATCCATTCTGATGCTTTCAGAACAATTGTCATCAAGTGTGTTTGGATAATGTGCTTTATAGGAATAGTTGGCTCAAAAATGAAATTCTGTGATCATATACTCACCCTCATGTCAATCCAAACCCACTGACTTTGGTCAACCTTCGAAAAACAAAGTAAGATTTTTAATGAAACCTGAAGAGGTTCCTCCATGAAAAAATCCAAAGAATTAAATGAGAAAGCTCTTGGATTTCATCAAAAATATCTTACTTTATGTTCCGAAGATGAATGAAGGTCGTACAGGGTTGGAACAACGTGTGGGTGAGTAATTCATGACAGAAATTCAGTTTTGGGTGAACTATTCCTTTAAGTTGCATTAAGTCATAAAATATATTTTTTTTCAACAAATAATACAAATTATGCCAACAAAGCTTTATTAAAATTAAAGATTGTTTGGCGCTTTATAATTATTCCCATTATGCGCTTTACTACACACATCAGTGCACAGAAAAAGGAATCGGCCTTGTCACACCATGTGAGAACTGCTAAAAAGCATTACTACTTCAAGAGGAAGTTGATCTGTTTTGGTCAGTGCATAATGTTTGTGGCCACAGTTTATCTGTTTATACACTAGTCATATGATAGTGAATACAGTCCAGTTGAGTGGGAGTTTAAGTGCCACTACACCACACCATCAGGCAGAGAGAGAGAGAGAGAGAGATGGTTGAATTAGGAGTGGTCTGGCTTTGGTATTTGCTGCCCAGATGGGTCTCTTGTTTTCAACAAAGTGTTCAACAGACAAAGTGTTGAAGAGAACCATACCAACTAAAACAAATGGAAACTCCCACACATATCCATTAAACATACACTATATGCACACCAACATAACTCATCCATATGATATTACATAGTATATGCACTGATAGAGATTTACTGCTGTTGCAGCAATTGCTTCCATCCTCTCATTATTGATAAGTGCCCTTGTCCTGCAAGCTGAAGAGAGGAGGTTTCTTCAGCGCTTAGAACTAATCAATGTGTTCTGCTTCTTTACGGCTCCTCCAGTGTCTATTACAATCCATCCTGATCCATTTATCTGACTCTAAGTCTGGGAGAATATCGAGATCAGGATGGTGTCTTGAGGTGATCGGCCATGCGATGTAAATGATGACTCAATTAACTGATGTGGCAGTCTGTACGAAATCTCTATGTCTCACTAGGAGAAGTAGAATGGGTTAAGAATTGAGAACCATACTTAATCATATTCAGTGCTGTAAATATTTAAGACATACTGCTGCTGTGCAAATAGCGTATATAATAACCCATAGCAGGTCTGTACAGGTGGAGCTGGGGAGGTGGAGGGTTTCAGAGGAACTCTGAACTCAGGAAAGCGCGTTGCAAAATGCTCTTGTGAATGCTAACCAGCTATTTAAATGTAAAGAAGCAAGCTTATTGGCTGCGTATGCAACATGAACCAATCAGCTTGTGCCAAGTAGTTTAACGTTGTGAATATCATCAGTTTGCTTTAAAGGGATAGTTCACCCAAAACTGAACATTTTATGTGTATCTGCTTACCCCCAGGGCGTCCAAGATGTAGGTGACTTTGTTTCTTCAATAGAACACAAACAAAGATTTTTAACTCAAACTGTAGCAGTCTGTCAGTCACATAATGGCAGTCAATAGGACCCACAGCTATGAGAGCCAAAAAGGTTTAATTTGGTTTTGTCTGTGTATGTTTTTTTTTTTTTACTCTCAAAGCTGTGGGTCCCAGTGACTGCCATTACTGTATATGACTGACAGACTGCAACGGTTGGAGTTAAAAATCTTCATTTTTGTTCTACTGAAGTCACATCTTGGATGCCCTGGGGGTAAGAAGATAAACATAAAATTTTCATTTTGGGTGAACTATCCCTTTAACGACCCATCAGTCTGCGCCATCTAGAGTTCCATGACAGAACTTGGCATTTAAAGTTATTTTACACACTTGAATCACTCATATCACATATTTCTTCAACATTGTGCAGCCTTAATTATCACCCATAATAGTCAATTGATGCACACCCTTTCCTCTGTCATTATGTACAATGGTGTATCAATGTTTGAAACAATCACACTAGAATTTGAATGTCAAATGGCTCCATTTCCTCTAGTTGTTCTTTACGGTATACATGACACGATACACGGTATACTTACCCAAGGTCGTGTAATTATGGGTGCTTATGAAGCAGCACTGCTTACACTGACAACCTCAGGGCAGTTACCGAACAAGCCCTTGAGCTTTTCACTGTTGCCCTATGGAATTGTGGGGGATGGAAAGCCACAGATAAACCACAACCTTGACTGAAATCAGACCTCAACTCGGAGTACATGAGAAAAGCAGAAAGTGAGCGAGATAAATACATTTCCTATATGGATTCAGTGAGATGCATTTCCTCTATAAGTTTAGAGCGTAATGTGCAAGCCGAGACTCTTTGTATGTTCTGCACATCTAATGGATGTGCACGCAAGTTCCTTTCACATGACTTATATCAGGACTTCAATGCACCTTCCGACAGGTAGAGCTTTGACCTCTACATGAAAAGACAGCGCTGCAGAAGGACGACTTTTTGAGCCAGACATTCTACCATGCATTAATGTTGAAATTCTGATTCTGACAAGACTATTCATAAAACTATTTTGTCAAAATAAATAAATAAAAAAGATAAAAAACTAAACTAACAAAAACTAAAAAATATTTTAGTCAATTTAATAACTTGTGTTAAGTAAGCGTTAGATGATCGCTAAGGTGATCTAATTGTAAATTTTTTACAATTTATTATCCAATACTGTTTAAAGTAAAATATTTGTTAAAAATGATTACCAACTCTATATGTGACCCTGGACCACAAAACCAGTCTTTAAAGTAGCACAGTTATATTTGTAGCAACAGCCAAAAATACATTGTATGGGTCAAAATTATAAATTTTTCTTTTATGCTAAAAATCATTAGGATATTAAGATCATGTTTCATGAGGATATTTAGTAAATTTCCTACTGTAAATATATCAAAATTTTTGATTAGTAATATGCATTGCTAACTTCACTTGGACAACTTTAAAGGTGATTTTCTCAATATATTGATTTTTTTGCACCATCAGATTCCAGATTTCAAATAGTTATATTTTAGCAAAATATTGTCTTATTTATTTATTCAGAAGTTTTGAGAATGACACAAATATTAGTTTTCACAAAGTGTGCTGCTCAACTGCTTTTAGATCTTTGTTTCAGTTGTTTCTGTGATGTATTGAAATATAATTACAAGCACTTCATACGTTTCAAAGGCTTTTATCGACAATTACATGACATTTATGCAAAGAGTCAGTATTTGCAGTGTTGGCCCTTCTTTTTCAGGACCTCTGCAATTGGACTGGGCATGCTCTCAATCAACTTCTGGGCCAAATCCTGACTGATAGCAACCCATTCTTTCATAATCACTTCTTGGAGTTTGTCAGAATTAGTGGTTTTTTGTTTGTCCACCCGCCTCTTGAGGATTGACCACAAGTTTTAAGATCTGGGGAGTTTCCAGGCCATGGACCCAAAATTTCAACGTTTTGGTCCCCGAGCCACTTAGTTATCACTTTTGCCTTATGGCACGGTGCTCCATCGTGCTGGAAAATGCATTGTTCTTCACCAAACTGTTGTTGGATTGTTGGAAGAAGTTGCTGTTGGAGGGTGTTTTGGTACCATTCTTTATTCATGGCTGTGTTTTTGGGCAAAATTGTGAGTGAGCCCACTCCCTTGGATGAGAAGCAACCCCACACATGAATGGTCTCAGGATGCTTTACTGTTGGCATGACACTGGACTGATGGTAGCACTCACCTTTTCTTCTCCTTTTCCAGATGCCCCAAACAATCGGAAAGAGGCTTCATCGGAGAATGACTTTGCCCCAGTCCTCAGCAGTCCATTCACCATACTTTTTACAGAAGATAAATCTGTCCCTGATGTTTGTTTTTTTTTGGAGAGAAGTGGCTTCTTTGCTGCCCTTCTTGACACCAGGCCATCTTCCAAAAGTCTTGGCCTCACTGTGCGTGCAGATGCGCTCACACCTGCCTGCTGCCATTCCTGAGCAAGCTCTGCACTGGTGGTACTCCGATCCCGCAGCTGAATTCTCTTTAGGAGACGATCCTGGTGCTTGCTGGACTTTCTTGGACGCCCTGAAGCCTTGTTAACAAGAATTGAACCTCTTTCCTTGAAGTTCTTAATGATTCTATAAATTGTTGATCTTAGTAGCCACAATATCCTTGCCTGTGAAGCCATTTTTATGCAACGCAATGATGGCTGCACGCATTTCTTTGCAGGTCACCATGGTTAACAATGGAAGAACAATGATTTCAAGCATCACCCTCCTTTTAACATGTCAAGTCTGCCATTCTAACCCAATCAGCCTGACATAATGATCTCCAGCCTTGTGCTCGTCAACATTCTCACCTGAGTTAACAAGATGATTACTGAAATGATCTCAGCAGGTCCTTTAATGACAGCAATAAAATGCAGTGGAAAGTTTTTTTTCGGGATTAAGTTAATTTTCATGACAAAGAAGGACTATGCAATTCATCTGATCACTCTTCATAACATTCTGGAGTATATGCAAATTGCTATTATTAAAACTTCAGCATCAACTTTTCCAGTTTCCAATATTTATGTAATTCTCAAATGGCCACGACTGTATATTGTGCATCCTGACTTTTCGCTCATGTTCGGGTAATTTTTTGACCCAGGTATGTACAGTATGGAGTACCATTAAGTATTAAAAATACTTTTTTTTTTTAAATGATCTATGAAGTTAAAATATTATGAAAAAAGTTTTTTGCCATACCCTAACTGTCTTGAACCGGAGTGCACAGAGTACGCATATGCATCGCAGAGCTAGACAGGACGAGCATTTGTGGTTAAAAAGTTCTAAATATATATATTTTTTAAGAAAATGACCGATCATTTCACTAGATAAGAAATGGATGACATGGGGGTGGGTAAATTATCAGGAAATTTTTATTCTGAAAGTGGAGTAATCCTTTAAACACCTTTAAAAAGCCAATTGTTGACCATAAATGAAAAGAAAAAACCTTTCCATAGTCTTCACTTCCTGTTGGGAATCACCAGGTATCACATCACAGCTTCACAGCCCTAAATATAACTGTATGATGAGCTATTAAAACATGGTACTCATTACCATGTTTTAACCTTTCTCGTGGCATAAGATACGCTTTGGATCGACACGTAAAGCTGTAAAGAGGAGTACAAAAATGCTAAAGGCTAAAAAAAGTATCAAAAATGGCAAGAACCCTGTCAAAGAGAATTCACAATCACCTCCTCCCTACAGGCATTCCCATTTTCCACCTTTTCGCAGCCTCATCGCATGCTTTTCAGCGAACCCTCGAGCCCATAAGGAAACGAACACAGCAGCCTCCATCGCAGCTGTGAACTCAGCTTGTATTTTTAGGTCTAAAGTAACAGCTCTCCAAACACAGATCTCACGCCGACGCAGAAAGAAAGATTATAACTGTACAGACAAAGGATACAGCATGTGGCGTTCATAGTGGAGTCAATAGCGTAATGCACTAAACCGACTCTGTAACAACCCTCAGTGTACTCCATCACATTATTCAAAGAGGACATCCATCATTTTCCAGAACTCTGTTTCTTTTTACTCGAGTATGCATCAATTCCTCCTGGACCTTGATACTCACTGAATGCACGTCATACACTAACATGTACACTTAAACAGGAAATGACTCGACGGGCCCAAGCTCTGTGGTCAGTCAACATGTGTTTTAGAAAAAGGCCTGAGCTTAATGATTAGCATATGGATGGGGGCCATGAGAACAGATTTTAAACACCAACGGGGTCTTTTACTTGACTAACTCAACTGCCTAGACCACATCCGCATTAAAGATGCAGTGACCTATCAGATCGTCCAGGGTGAATTTCCGGCCTCTGCCTTTCTGTAAAATTAGGCTGTGTAATCTTTCGCATCACTGCAGTTTGGTTCATCACCAGTCATATCAGAACTACATTTTGATTCAAAACGAAACCTGTAAGTCAAATGGAAACAATATTTTCAGCCCACTATATTTCCAACACATGAGATGAAAAAAATAAAGCTTTTGCAGCCTAGATCAGCAGTTCTCAACCTTTTTGAGGCCCACACACTGTCCAAAACAATGTTTGAAGATCCAATCTAATCCAAAATGCAGAATAAATAGAAGAAATTCACATGAAAGGAGGCTGGTTCAAGACTGGTTATGTTCGGCTGTGATTGGTTCATGCGTTAAATCCCACCTCTTGTGTTTGTGCATGTTCCACGTTCGTGAAATCAGTCTGATTGAACAATATAAAGGTGTTAATGGGAAGACTAGTTAAAAAAGTAAGTAAACAAGTCACACAGTTAGATACAACCACTTTGTTACGTCAAAATAAGACTTGAAATGGCAAGAAAACATGATCTGTGGGAGTTTTTAGTGAGTAATAAGCTTGGTGAAATTTAAAGTACATTTCTGTGTCTGTGACCATGTCACGTATCTGGTCTATCCTGTCATCATGAACTCTTGCACCACACTTCATGGACTTCATTCCCCACAAGCCACTGCACTAATCACTGCATTCACCTGCTCTCACTTTACTGATTACCGCTCACAGCTGCACCTCATCACACTGTCTGCATTTAAGCCACTCACACACACAGCCACCTTGCGAAGTCTTATTGTTCCTATGGTCGTAATTCTAAGCGTTTATCTCTGTGTTGGATTCTCTGTGTATGACTCTGGACTGTGTACCCCGTTGACGATTCCTGCTACCTGCCATTGCGACCATTGCCTGAGTATCGAACTGTTTACTGGATTTCCTACGTTGTTCCTGTTTTCCGGTGATTACTCTTGATTGTTGACGATTCTCAATAAATGCTGCAAATGGATCCGCACGTCTCAGTCTGACTCCCTGTGACAGACCAATATATAACGATATATATTTATGTTGCTGCCTTACATTAAACTGGTTTAAATTACTTTTTTCCCTACATCATTCTACACTCCATACATCATAATGGTAAAGCAGAAACTGTTTTTTTAACATGTGCAAATTTATTAAAAATAAAAAAAAACTTAAATGATTCCATTGCATAAGTATCTGGGAGAGCTCAGGAGCATTCATATTGCTTGTAGATGTCACTACACTTTGAGTGGGGTTATCCTATGGCAAATCCAACTGAATGGGTATGATTTGGACAGACAAACACCTTAATAAAAAGGTCTAACAGCTAAAAATGCCTATCAGAGCAAAAACTAAGCCCTGAGCTAAGAAAAAAATCACCCGTAGAGCTCAGAAACAGCACTGCATCAAGCCACAGATCTGGGGAAGAGTTCCATCCGAGATTCAATCCGCTCCTCAGTGAAGACACATGAAAACACACTTGGAATTTGAAAAAAGCATTTAAAGGACCCTCAGACTGTGAGAAACAAGATTCTCTGGTCTGATTAACCTCAATTCCAAGCATCATGTTTGGAGGAAACCAGGCACTGCTCATAACCTGCAGAGCACCATCTCAACAGTAAAGTGTGCTGGAAGCAGCCTCGTGCTGTGTGGCTGTTTTTCAGTGGAAAGGACTGAAGAACTTGTCAAAGTAGAAGAAAAGCTCAATGCACCAAAATATAGAAATGGCCTTACTGAAAACCCAGACTAGGCAGAAGGTTCACCTTCCAATAGGACAATGACCCTAAACACACAGAAAGTGTGGCTTATAGACAACTCTGTAGATGTCTTTGAGTGGTTCAGCCAGAGCCTGGCCTTGAACCCAATGAAACATTTTTGGAAAAACCTGAAAATGTGTCTGTCCCAGGCCCGGCGCCAGGATATGGCATAACTAGGGGGGCATTTTAAACACTGGGGGGGGGGGGTGCTACTACCTGGAGACTGATTTGGTCCCTCTTGTTGTTTATTTATTTATATATTTATAATAGTTTCGCTATTAACTTGTACTGATTTTATCCAATGAACGCAAGCTATGCATCATTTACCTAATCTCCGATTAGAAAGCGAAAGCGATAAAAATATAAAAATTGTCTGAATTTTGTAAAAAACGATAGAGTTTGGAGAGGAAAAGGTAAAGATCAATACAAAACAAATAATTTACAGGTTAAATCAGTTAATTTAGAAAAAAAACGTTTGGAGTATTTTTTGTTCGTTAAATATAAGTTTTTGATTTTTAAAGTAACGACCAAGCGGCGGCGGCAGACAACGTTGATGTTTGATCAATTTTGCCTCCTCAGATAATCACGACTAGCCTAAAATAAATATAGATCTAGGCCTAAAAGAGTTTAAGTATAAAACAACGTTCATTTCAACGTTAAAATAATATAAATGGCACATAGGCACATATGCAATCCTTTGTGCAGAGAGCCGCTTTGCAGGACAAGTAGGCGCCAGCGCAATCACTTGCATATTTGCAGTGGAAACAATTTAAAATATTCCGTCATTTTTGCTAATAAAGGTAAGAGTAAATAACAACAATACAATATCACAATATCAACAAAACGTTGCTTGAAACGTTGAAAACAAACATGATCCCCTTTCTGTCATCTCAATAGGAGCGCTTCTCAGCAAAACTCAGCGAATACATAACTCACAGACAAGATACATGTATTTATAGAAAGCTTTAAATTATTACTTAACGAAATAAAACAAATAAAAAACAAAAGCTCTTTCATTATGTAGTCTGTAAAGATTAATTTCTCTCTAAAGGTGCGTCCAAGAGGAAATGGCGATCGGCAACTTCATCCTTGCGAGACACTGACTCAGAAAACACAAGTGTTTTAGCGTTTATTTTACATTAATTACCAAAAAATTGAAAGCGAGCAGAGAGTGCTCTGACCATTTTACTTTAAATTTTTATGAAATTCTGAATTTTGCATGCCTTCACGTTTGAGGGGCAGTCACAGCATTTAGGGGGCCATTGCCCCACCTTGCCCATACCTATGTCCGGGCCCGGTCTGTCCCCATCTAACCCGACAAAGCTTGAGAGGTGAATAAGTGAGGAGAAGAATGGCAGATAATTGCCAAATGTTGATGTGCAACTCTTGCTGCATCATATCCAAAAAGACTTGAGGCTGTAAAGGTGCTTTAGCTAAGTACTGAGTTAAGGGTATGAATACTTATGCAATGTACTTATTTCAGTTTTTTTATTTTGTAATAAATTTATGAAAATTTGACAGTTCTATTTTTGCTTTGTTATAATGGTGCATGGACTGTAGATTGATGTGGAAAAAATCTGACTTATTTAGTAACCCGACACCCAAACCACTGGCGTAGATGACATCAGCTTGAAAAAGAAAGTTTGTTCTGATTGGTCAGTATACAGTAGCTTGTGTTAAAATTGTTGATTTGACATCAATTTTTGTGTGTGTGTGTATACATATGAATTTGGCTAATGTGCTCCAATGAATCATGAACAGAAAGACCAGAGGACAAGGAACATCTACTAAAGAGTTTGAGAGTTTGATTTCATGCTGAGTTTAATAGTTCAAAAATAGCAACAGCGTGGCTTGAAATGGACAGCTATTAAAAATATAGCAAATATAGCATTTTGTCATGCACATGACTTGCATTGTATATCATATCTAATATCTCAAAGCTGACCATTACTATAAATGGCCTTTCGACATCATAACGCCACTGGGCTTACAGAAACATGTCATTTGATCACGACACTAATTAAAGGACCTGGAAGTGGACAACGCTAAAAAAAAAGACATTATGTGAAGAAAGTAACAAATAAGCATATTGATGCATTTTTAAAAATGACAGAAAAGTGCTAGAGGTAAGAGATTTTTCCTACGCAGTCCATCTAGCACCCTCTCTTAGTGTACACTAGAGGTTCCTGCGACTCTCTCTCTCGCGTCAGTCGTGCCGCTACCAGGGCATCATCGCAATCACAATCACACAGCACTGGCACTCCAATCTGCCCTGTGACCATGGAGACGAGGAGAGCGTAAAATAACAACACTGCTTTCATAAGTCTCACTGTGCGAGCCGCAGTGCCACTGACACTCAACTAGTTCTTAAATAGAAGCTCCATTTCTTATCCATTCACGTCTACCAATCCTTCAATAGTCTATGCAAGGGGTTAAAACAGATTTGAACTGGGGGGTTACATCAGAGAGCTTTGATTCTGATTGTGCGGGGTGGGAATCTTTCATGCTGGCATCCCGAAAGATGGCCTAGGCCATTTTTAAATGTAAAACCAATGTAGGCAGCGGCTGGCTCATTTGTCACCTGCCTTATCAGTGACAGCAGCCTGCCCCGTGTGCTAGCCAAGGCTGTCAGGAGAGAAACCTGAGGAAAAGCCACCCAAAGCAACCGGAGAATATGGGATGAATGCTGACTTCGCCCCCTCTTCACACCCTCGTATTGGTCCAAGGCTCCAATCAGTGCCTGTCACTGTCGGGCAATGAAATGTGTGTTTTGAAGGGCCGCAAAACCTCCAAACAGGTGTGATAATAAGACAGGGAGAAACGCAAGAGGCATGGGTGGACATAAGGATGGATACGGGGAGCAGAGTGGGCGTCCATTTTATGTGGAAGTAGTGAATACATGGATTCGGGAAAAAAAAAAAAAAGAACTTTAAAACAGCCAATAACCAATTGTGTTCTTAAAAGAATAGATCACCCAAAAATGAAAATTGTCCCATGATTTACTCACCCTCAAGCCATCTTAGGTCTATATGACTTTCTTCTTTTAGACGAATGCAATCGAAGTTAAAATTAAAAAATGTCCTAGTTCTTCCAAGCTTTATAATTGGCAGTGAATAGGTGTTGAGATTTTAAAAGTCCAATAAAGTGCTTCCATTTATCATAAAAAGTACTCCACACAGCTCTGGCCATTAATTAAGGCCTTTTGAAGTGAATCACTGCAATTTTGTAGGAAGAGAACCAAGTTTTGTTTATGAGGACAACCAGTGTCCTCTTGGCTTATATCGAAATTGTCAAATTTTTGATGTGCTTTCAATTCATGACCAGTGTTTTGTTTTCCTGTCTCCTCTCCGCTTCCGTGTTCGTCACTTTTTACTGGAGCTTACGCTATGCCTACATCATCCACTGGAACGCCACTCTTTCATTAGCAGAAGCTAGAGATTATGGTGAAATGCATCAATCCACTTCAGAAGGCCTTTATTAACCCCCCAGAGAAATGTGGAGTACTTTTTAATGATGGATAGATGCGCTTTTTTGGACTTCAAAATCCCAACACCCATTCACTGCCATTATAACGCTTGAAAGAGCCAGGAATTGTTTTATATAATTTATATATTTTCATTTTTGGGTGAAGTATCTCTTTAAGTTTGCTACTGTAAACAGTCACTAATTAGGATAATAAACTATACAACTTGGTTTGCTGTTTAAGAAATAATTCTTAGTATTATCAATGTTGAAAACAAGGATGCTGCTTAATATTTTTGTGGAAACATTGTTGAGGATGTTTTGAAAAATAGAAAATTAAAACAATTTAGCATTTATTTGAAATATAGATATTTTTTAACAATTTTTATATCTAGTATTTATTAAATCTGTTTTTGTATCTAATTATATATCTAACTGTATTTTTTATGTATAATTATTAATATTTGCTCATACACTGCCCTCCAAAAGTTTGGAAACACCCCTGGCAAAGTGTGGTTTTGGACGATATCAGCATAGTGTGAGTCATCTTTGGGCAATCCTTCAGGAGGCTTGGAATAATATATCAAGGCAATGTTTGAATAAACTGACAGCTCAGATGCCCAGATTATGCAGAGCTGTAATAGCTGCTAACGGTGGATATTTTTAAGTTTTTTCTATGTATAAACTGGTTATGTAATAGGGATGCTCATATTGACCGTTTAACCGTTAACCGACAGTAAGAATTTTAACCGATTATTACTATCAGTTAAACGGTTTAAAAGGGTTTTTTTTCTATTCTTTTTTTTTTTTTTTTTTTTACGTTTGCTGCATGGTGAAAGAAATAATGCTATTTGTAAGTTATCCGTTTACTCACGCGCAGTGTGGCTGTACAGACATATTTTGCTTCACCTTTACTTAGTAAACTGATGTAGTATATGCAACTCAATGGCAAGTGGCGTTATTGGGTTATCAGAGAGTGAATCCGTGAGTGAATGTATTCAAATTCTGAATGAATTATAGTCTAGAAAGTGCGCAATAGGCGCTCCCGTTACAATCACTGGAAAGCTATCACTCATATAGAGTAGTTCATCGCAATCTCATAAACTTATTAAAAAGTAATAAAATAACCTTTACACTGCACAATTAATCTCTTATTTATATAATGCCAACACTTTCTTTGTTTTAATAAGAGAGTTCGCGAAAGTGTAGAAGTCAGCAAAACTGAAACCGGCACTTTGGTTGGTGAGTGGATTGTAACATAGCCTCCTGTGATTGGCCACAGTGATAATCAAATCAACATACATGTCTGTGATTGGCTATTGCTGAACGCTGTAAAACACGCGCTTCTCCTCACGCATATGACAGTGGATGGAAGTCCCGAACCGCAAATTTAAAGGGTTTTTTGTGATGGTGTTTTTTTTCGCGGATCTAAGAGTTCGGTCCTGTCTATCCGTACAGCATGTGGACATGTTAAAAACTAGGCACACTGAGGTATTGGCTGGCCTGCTATATATTTTTATGTCCAACGAGAAGAATAAGACCGGTACAGTTCTTCAAAGCGCATAAAAGGATTCAGTGTGTTTTAGTTTTGACATCTTTATTAGGTAGTTATTTAATTTATACATATTTAGTGTAGGCCTATTTATATTATTCTTTTTTTTTCATTCAGATTTTCTCTGTTCTCAGAACCGCTGCTGATGCGTGATAATTTAAGTATATGTCAATACAGTTGTTTTTGTTGCTCTGTATGCTGCTGTTTGCACGTTAAAATAAAACATTTGCTTGTATTTTTAATGTATCATCACAGATACTCGTGCATTCTATTTTTATTTTAAACTAATTTATTATTCTAATTGTATCAGTTAACGGTTAATGTTCGGATAACGAGCAGCGGTTGTCGGTCAGGAAAATTAACCGAAATGAGCATCCCTATTATGTAATAAAATATGTTTTGGTAGTTTGTGTTGTCCCTTATCAGTGCAAAATGATCACAAATTAAAAAGGATTTGTGCCAATATTCTCCAAAACCCCACTTTTCTAGGGCGTTTCCAAACTTTTGGAAGGCAAACTATTTAAGGGTGTTTTCACACCTGCCTTATTTAGTTCGGTTGAATCGCTCTAGAGTTCGTTTTCCCTCTTGGTGCGGTTCATTTGGGCAGGTGTGAATGTAGCAATCGCACTCGAGTGCGCACCAAAAGCGGACCAAAAAAGTGTACCGAGACCTCCTTGAAGAGGTGGTCTCGGTACGCTTTCAAAACGAACACTGATTATAATTATAGAAAATAAATAAAAACTATTTATTGAGTAGTTTTTCATATTCCCACCGTTTTCCAAAAGCAATGAGGCACTTGATTTAAAAACATAGTTGAGATGCCCGGTGAAACCTTCAAAATCCTGCTTATATTCTAGATCAAGGGTCCCCAAACTTTTTTCTGAGCGGGCCACATAATTTTCTTTTGTTTAATGGGGAGCCGGGTCGGTTTATAAAAGAAAATTCCATGGGCAGGACTGACTACTACTACTACTACTATTATTATTAATAATTTTATTATGATTTACCTGTATTTATTATACTTTTTAATGCTAGAATAGTTTATTATTTTTTTATGCACCAGACTGATCGTTTCTTTTCAAAAGATATACAGGTGCTTCTCAGTAAATTAGAATGTCATGGAAAAGTTCATTTATTTCAGTAATTCAACTCAAATTGTGAAACTTGTGTATTAAATAAATTGCACGCAGAGTGAAGTAGTTTAAGTCTTTGGTTCTTTTAATTGTGATGATTTGGCTCACATTTAACAAAAAAACACCAATTCACCAATCTCAACAAATTAGAATATGGTGACATGCCAATCAGCTAATCAACTCAAAACACCTGAGCCATCAAAATGGTCTCTCAGTTTGGTTCACTAGGCTACACAATCATGGGGAAGACTGCTGATCTGACAGTTGTCCAGAAGTCAATCATTGACACCACACACAGATGTGTCAAGGAATTTGGCTACAGTTGTTGTATTCCTCTTGTTAAGCCACTCCTGAACCACAGACAACATCAGAGGCTCTGGGCTAAGGAGAAGAAGAAATTGACTGTTGCCCAGTGGTCCAAAGTCCTCTTTTCAGATGAGAGCAAGTTTTGTATTTTATTTGGAAATCAAGGTCCTAGAGTCTGGAGGAAGGGTGGAGAAGCTCATAGCTCAAGTTGCTTGAAGTCCAGTGTTAAGTTTCCACAGTCTGTGATGATTTGGGGTGCAATGTCATCTGCTGGTGTTGGTCCACTGTGTTTTTTGAATCACGTCAAATTCCGCCTTAAGCATTTTCAGCGCTTCCACACTTTTCAACTGGTTCTCAGCTGAAAAACTTTGGGTAACTGGGAGATGAGTGAAGTCTTGCTTTTGCACCTGTCCCACAAGCAGTGCTAGTTTCACCTCAAATGCTATTGAGTCATTTTGTCATCGCTCTGAATTTTCTAGCTGGCTCGCGCATCACCTGTTCGATCACGAATTTAACAAATAATTAGACTATGTTAATAACTAAGGGAAATTTTAGTTAGACCTCTGTTCTAGATGAAAACTTTAGATGTTTAATGCAAACTGATGATATTTACAGTGTTAAACTACTTGGCACGAGCTGATTGGTTTATGTTGCATACACAGCCAATAAGCTTACTGCTTTACATTAAAAAGACTGGTTAGCAATCACTTGAGTAGTTCACAGCGTGCTTTCTGAGTTCCTCTGAAACCCTCCACCTCCCCAGCTCCACCTGTATAGATCTGCTATGGATTATTATATATGCTATTTGTGCAGCAGTGTATCCACATGCATTGATTGCAGCAGCAATAATAAAGTTGTTGTGATAGACCTGCATATAACACCTCGAACATGTTCTGATTGTGCCGTGTCGCATTTTCGAAGAAAACTAGTCATTCTCTGATATCCTTTTACTTTTTCTTGTTGCGATATCCTATTGCCTGTACTATTTACTTCGAAACCCACTTGTCACATCACAAAGTATGTAGATCAAGCACAAAGCAAATACCTATAGTGTAAAGTATGAATGCCCTTTCTTGCTGATTACATGAAGCTCTGCTCCACTGAATAGCACACAATGCAACGTATGAGCAGGTTCAAGTGTGAACGCGTACACACAGACGCGCCATTCACACATACGAACCCCACAATCTCACTCACTAAACAAGTTTTCGCTCACTCAGAGTTGTGAGTGAAGAGAAGCACCTGAGAGAGTGTGAAAGTGAGAGAAAGAATGGCAACCACACCTCGCTCATCATATTCATGTAGACGGTGAGAACAGGTTGTCCCTCGGAACGACTAGATGAGGCGTTTCCACCCGTATTAGCTTTACAAAACCATTTCAGCCCGGGTCTCTATATGTGGGTGAGTTATGAGAGAGGGACCAGGCAAGGACAAGAGAACTGGCAAGGCATTTTAATTATTCAGAGTCAGCGCTCATTTACACCAGAATGGCTGCCTCGACTAAGCTTAGAGTCTGACATATGACTCACATAAAGGATTTAGCTAAGTCTGAATGGATGTACATCCATGCTAATTGAAATGTATTTCTATTAGCAGGCTGATATAGTCTCTGTGATATGCACTCGTACTTCCATTTAAGGCAGGGCAGTGTTTACATTACATACCGTAGTTGAGCAGTGAGTGATTGCACACTGTAACAATAGCATAGCGAACATGCCCAATGCGCAGATTACAAGAAACATTTTTTACGGAGGTATGAGGTCACTGTTTATGTGCTGTTAGTACACAGTCTATGGCTATATTTGTAAAGGAATACTAGCACACTGCTTTATATATAAACACAGGGTAATATACTGAGTGACTGTATACAACTTTGTGTAAACAGTCTTTACACACAGTATTTTGGTAGTCTGATCATATGATACTGAAATTAAAATGAATATTTCTTTTTTTTTTTCATTCATCGCCTTGCATATAGAAGGGCAAGTGCATTTTATAGCATGCATACTGTATGTTGCAGAAATAGTAAGAGCAGTATGCTAGTATTCCAAACACAGCCCACAATATAAAATAAAATAAATAAAATAAAATAACATAAAAATTTTGATGAGGATATTAAAAAAAACATTACCCAGACTTCACAATACTGTGTCTGAAGATTTAATAAGAAATAAAATAAAATAAAATAAAATAAATAGTGCTGTCTTTATATTTATATGTGCATGTATATATTTACGAATTATTACATATACATAATAAATATACACAGCACACAGAAATATATAATGTACAAAAAAAACTCTTATTTTGGATGTGATTAATTGTTGCCCAGCACTAAAATAAATAAATAAATAAAATAAATAAAAATATTGATGAAAATATAAAACCTAGACATCACAATAATGTGTCTAATGGTTCAAAAACAATCTAAAGAATAAAATTCTTAATTTTTCTTAAAATTACAATATTTTGTATTCTGAGAAAAACGTCTAAAACTTGAAAAAAATCCAAATTCTGTAAAAATAAATAAAATAATAAAGTAAAAATAAAATAATAAATAAAATAAAATCTTGATGAAGATAGAAAAGCATTATTCAGAATAATTATTTTTCTTAAAATAAGAATATTTTGTATTCTGAGAAAGATAAAAAAAATAAAATTCCAAATTCTGCAAAAATAAATACAATAATTAATAAATTACAATTTAAATAAAATTATAAAATTATATAAAAATAAAATTATAATTTGATGAAGAAAAAAACATTCCCCAGATTACCTAGACTTCACAATAATGTATCTGAGGATTAAAAAAAAAAAAAACAATCTAAAGAATAAAATTCTTAATTTTTCTTAAGATTTCTTAAGAATATTTTGTATTCTGAGAAAAATTTCAAAACAATTTGAAAAACAATCTTTAAAAGCAAAAATAAGAAGAATACAAATTCTATAACAATAAATAAATTAAAATAAAATGAAATATTAACATATAAAATAAAATAAATTCTTGATGAACTTGTGAAACTTTATTTTTAATAAATAAATAAAAAAATATATAAAAATATATAAAATATATATATATTAAACAAAGTAAATAATAATACAAATAAAAATGTTTAATAATATTTTTGGGTTATTTTGGATATTAAACCTTTTAATATTAGCTTCATATAATTATCAGCAGGGAATAAAAATATGAGAACTTCTTATGAATTTACCAAATATTGCACTTAACATTCTCCTTGGAATTTATTCCAAGAACTGCTTATTTTATTTGTTAAGGAGATTTTTGTGAATCCGCCCCTGGCTACAGAACACACAATATCATTTGTTTCAGTACAGTCTGTGATGTGGTTGCCGATTGGTCAGTATAGTTTGCAAATGTGTTGATTTCTCAGTGATTTGGTCAGTTTGTATTGTGTTTAGTCATAATGTCTGTAATGATTTGGACAGTAGAGTCTGTTGATTGTTCACACTGTGTGTTTTTACTGGAAGAAGAATTGTAGACTGAGTCACTGTCTTTGCGCTCTGATGTGACATTACTTCTCTGATCACGTTCTGGTTTTGTCTGTAGTACTCACTCACACACACACACACACACACACACACACACACACACACACACACACACACACACACACACACACACACACACACACACACACACGCATATCTCCCTGGATCCCACTGCCAACGCGCTCTAAAAATATCTGCATCAGAAGCTCTCCTAGCTGTGTGTGTGTGTGTGTGTGTGTGTGTGTGCTGGGATGAATCATTCAAAACTGATCCCTCGCTCTCTGTCTCTGTGAAAGAAAGAGAGAGAAAACAAGGGAACGGAGAAAGAGAGAGAGAGAGATAGTAAAAGAGGGCATGATTTTCCAAGAATGGACTACTGAATACATGCTCTCACAATTACAACCAGTGGCTTTTGTCCAAGTAGGAAGCAACTGCTCAAGAAACAAATAATAGTATAGAAATAAAATGTTTACCAAGGATTTGATGTCTAATGGTCTGAAAAGAAATGGCTATTAATAATAGCCTAAAAATCATTATAATGATACGGTATTGCATGATTTTGTTCAAAAAAAAAAAAGAAGAATCCAAATTTTATAAATAAATAAATAATATAAATAAATAAATAATTAAAATTAAAATAAAATATAAAATAAAATAGTGAAGTAAAATAATAAAATAAAATATTAAATAATAAAATAAAATCTTGATGAAGATAAAAAAGCATTACCCAGAGTAACTAGACTTCACAATAATGTATCTAAGGATTCAAAAACAATATAAATAATAAAATTCTTATTTTTTCTTAAAAATATTTTGTAGTGTAGGAAAAACTTCTAAAAAAGAATATTCAAAAGAAAAAATAAGAAGAATCCAAATTCTGTAAAAAAAATAAATAAATAAAAAATACAAATGCAAAATGCAAAAAAAAAAAACAAAAAAAAAAAACCACGAATTACTTGTTGCTTGTTGGTAAAATAAGGTAAATGGTGTTTCATATATTAAAGGGGTTTTCAAAGTAAATTACACTACCAGTCAAAAGTTTTTGAACAGTAAGATTTATGTTTTTAAATACATTTCTGCTGCTCAACAAGCCTACATTTATTTGATCCAAAATACAGCCAAAGCAGTAATAAATAAATAAAAAATTTACTATTTAAAATAACTGTTTTCTATTTGAATACATTTTAAAATGTAATTTATTCCTGTGATCAAATCTAAATTTTCAGCATCACTATTCCAGTCTCCTGATCCTTCAGAAATGCTGATTTGCTGTTCAAAAAACATTATTTATTATTATCAATATTTAAAACTGAATTCTTTGTCGAACAGAAAGATCAACAGATCAGCATTTATCTGAAATAAAAAGTAGTTGTAACATTATGCACTATACCATTTAAAAGCTTTGAGTCAGTATAATTGTTTTTTGGAAAGTATTAATAGAAATGAATACTTTTATTTAGCAAGGATGCTTTAAAATGTTCAAAAGTAATGATAAAGACATTTATAATATTACAAAAAAATGTCCATTTCATACAAATGCTGTTCTTCTGAACTTTCTATTCATCAAAGAAACATGAAACAATTCTATTCAGCTGTTTTCAACATATTAATAATAATAAATGTTTTTTGAGCAGCAAATCAGAATATTAGTATAATTTCTGAATGATCATGTGACTGGAGTAATGATGCTAAAAATGTAACTTTGAAATCACAGGAATAAATAACATTTTAAAATACATTAAAATAGAAAACAGTCTTCTGCTTACTTTGGTGAGCAGAAGAGAATTCTTTAAAAAACAAAAACGTTTTGACTGATAGTGTATAGAACTGGCTTTTATGAAAAAGAATAGATTAAAACATTATCTGGAAAATACTGACTATTTATTAAGTCTGTTTATCTTTTTTTTACCCAGCATTTGATGTTATAATTAGTTTTATATCACAAATATTGTTTTAAAGCAGCAATAGTATATAATACTATACTATATATAGTACTATTATATTAATTTTAACAGAGAATAATATTCAACAAACCCAAAGACAAAAATACCAACTATTCTTGAAAGTATGTATGTCGAAAGTGAGAAAATATGAACACTTAATTGAAATAAAAGAGGTTTGTTTCATACTGCTGTCAACAGAATAACATAATTGTGAAAGCAGTCATTGTTTCTGACTAGTCTTTTAAACAAATGAAACGTTACCAGGCCCCTGGACCCCGTTTTGAAAATCCTCTGCCATCTATAAACCTAGTAAACATCAAATGAAAATTATGCCTCCATCAAATGTAAATCTAAACATCGTTTAGTTCCACAAATTGGATGAAAAAGCCCAGAGGGGAATTTGACTCCTCATTTCAGAAGTCCAGCACACACCACGGATCGCTGCATGCAAATGAGCATTTCCGAGTGTCGCTGCATGTTTTGTACGTGTTGATTAAACACTGCCGTGCAATGTTTGCATTTTCACGAGGGTGTGACAGATACGTGCATGCTCAGGTTTGCATTCCAAGAACTGCACTCTTCCTGTCAGTCAAATGAATTAAGTTTCACTCTGAATAACAATAAAACGGATACCAAGGCACAGGAAAGAAAAGTGAGGAGCGTGTGAGTAAGAGTGAAAGGGTGAAAGTTAAACAATGTAGCGAGCGACAGAAAAACAGCGACATTAATCTCTCCTCTCCCTGTGAGGATCCATCAGACCTCGCAGGACCCGTCAATCACAGAGACCTCGAGCATCTTGCCGCACATTATGGAAGCTATCCGGCCTGTGAAAAACATTCACGCGCACACTCACACTCACACACACTGCCTACGATAAACACATCACCTCCCCCGCCTTGCACCTTATCTGCCACATGTCTTTCTCTCGCAGCTTCAGAGTGTAGAAAGACCTGGCGCGTCCCTGCCGAAGGCTTCCCTTTAATTCTTCCTCAAAATCTCACATGAGGAATGACTCATCTCTCCCTGTCTCGGCGAAAGACTTGCTCTGTTCTCGTCCTTCTGGCTTCTTAGTGGCCAGTGTCCCTGACCCAGACAAAACAGCCTGCAGGAATGTACAGTATAAGAATAACTATGATATATTTATACGAACATCTTATTATCCGTTAGTATTCCCATTCAGTCTCTTGGCTCATTCAGGATGCCCAACAGTACACAACCTCTCACTCTGAAGCAGAATTTTTTAAAACACAAGGGTTGTTGAATGAAGCAATACAGACACTTTTTTTTTTTTTTACATTATTAAAGTAGTGTTGAGCGGTTTGACCAAAAATCTGTATCAATTTTTTATCGTTTTTCGTATCGTTTTTCCCTGACTGTGCCTTTATATGAATCAGAATGCACAAAACATCCAAACAAACCTGCTACATGTAGTATGAGCAGTTTCTGATGTAAATTAGATTATATATTTTTAAAATGAATAGCAAAAACAGAATGGTCTGACTTTAGCTTTGTGAAATTATGCTACATAAAACATATATTCACGAAACAAAAGCAGCAGACGGGCTGAATGAGATGCAAATTCACTCTCTGACAGCAGGTGGCGCTTATGGAACAGAAGTGAAATAGAGTTTCCTTGTTTACTGCTGTAAACACAGCAGCACTGCACTTTTAATTATGACATTAAGGCTGTTAATACTAGTGCGTTTTTTTTTTAAACGCATAACTTTTGCTACGGTTACGCCTGTCGTTACACTACTCCAGCATTTTCGACCCTCGAAAAATAGAGATTTTTGGAAAGCATTGCGGACACCATTTTAGTTTGAAAACTCAGAGGTTGCATTTCAATGTAAATGAACCAAACAGTAACATCATGTCTCATTTCGAAGGCTCAATTAAAAAAAGTAACCGTTTATACATTGTATGGGTCAAAATGATTGATTTTTCTTTTATGCCAAAAACCATTAGGATATGAAGTAAAGATCATGTTCCATGAAAATATTTAGTAAATTCTCTACCGTAAATATATCAAAACTTAATTTTTCGATTAGCAATATTGCGAAGAACTTCATTTGGACAACTTTAAATGTGATGTACTTAATATTTCCAGATTTGTATCTCGGCCAAATATTGTCCTATCCTAACAAACCATATATCAATGGAAAGCTTGTTCATAGCTTATTTATAACTTTAAATGATGTATAAATCTCAATTTCCAAAAATTGACCCTTATGACTGGTTTTGTGGTCCAGGTTCACATATGGGCAAAAACACAGCTAATCTGAACATATTTCATGTTTAAAATCCGAAAATGTCGAGCAAGGCTTTAGACCAATGAGATTTTACTGTGGGTGGAGCTACCTATATATTAAAATAGACAGCAAAATATCATGATGCGTGATGCTGTTGAAGGAAAGAATCTATGCAAACTGAAACAGCCACAAAAACATTTGGTTATAGTTGTTAAAGAGCAAAAATAAATACTAGTAAGAAAAGTGTGGAAAGAGACACATAACACAAGCAGAAATCTAACTATAGCCTAGAGACAGTCGTCCCTGATATCGTAACAACGTAAAATAATAACGCTAATATCTGGATTTGCAAGGCATGGCAGATAAGGATGTTTCAATTGTTTTGTTTCATTATCTAGCCGATCAAAGAGCGAGAAAGAAGGATAATAACTTCTATGAAAAACACCAGCTTCTTTGAACACATTTCACATTGTCTGTGAGACATCCGGCCTGCGGCTGACCTTTCCTTTTGGTTTTTATCAGGGAGGCCACAAGGGAAATGACAGCGCTTCAGTACGTCCAGCGCGCTTCTGCTTAGCAGTGATGCTATGCCAAGCACACCAAAAATAAATAATAAAATTGAAAAATCCAATAGATGAGTTAAATGTATATTTACTTTATGTACTGTTCATGTGACACTGCCCTCATGTGACCCTAAATCCAGTTCATTCACAATGCAATTTCATATAATGCCTAGAAGGATCATTTTACAATTGTAAACATACTGTTAGCATTCATTTGTCAGATCGAAAACACTCTTGAATCTCAACTCTCAGGCCATTATGAAGCTATTCTTCCCCAGTCGCCCTTCAATCGATACACTTCAGCCACAGAGGAGGAATTAGCTCCTAATAAGCTGCAGATATTAAAGATCATTATGCAACACTTTCTGTACACAGTATCTCTATAGATACTAGACTGGCCGCATTGTTGTGCAGTTTGTGCCGAGAGCTGTGGAGAGTACAGACGCTTGTCGTTTCAACACAAAGACTCACTTGAGAACGGACTAACTGGAAACGGGCCAATCGATGAAGCTGGCGGACAATCACACAGCTGAAAAACACCTCCAGCCCTCCCTTTTCTGCCTTTTCCAAAATATCTCTGCTGTAAACATTGGTGATGGAATGATTTATTTTGTCACACTCAGTCCAAGTGGAAATTGTAAACATTTATCTACAAGAACAGAGGCACGACTTTCATAATATGAGTTACTTGATAAGTCATCTCGTGGTAATAGCAGGCAGGGTCTCCCTGTACAGAGACAGTGAATGGATATGAGGGCGCTGTAATGAAGATGTGAACAGCCCCTTTGCGGGGGGAGAACCTTTCTGCTTGGTACACTACAAGCTTTTGGTAATTACCAGAGTGCCAGAGAGCATATGAATAAATTCATGAGCTCTGACTCAGGTAATTAACTCATTGTTTAGTAATTAGAGATCAGGAGAGAATGAAAGAGAGAAAATGAGGAGAACATTTGTAGGAGATGAAAAAATCAGAAAGGGTGAGAGGACAAGAATAACAACAAAAGGACTTCGGAATTTAGTCAATATTACAAAATATGTAATAAAATATAGAAAAACTTAAAAAGTAAAATATATAAAGAAGAAAACTACTCATTTTAATTACAGACCTGCTTGTCAGTCAAACTTGCAGTGAATCGGTATTAGTGTAATATGCACTACCGTTCAAATGTCTGGGATCAGTTCATTTTTTAAAAAGAAATTAATACTTTTATTCTGCACGGATGCATTGCATTGATCAAAAGTGCCAGTCAAGACATTTATAATGTTACAAAAGCAAACCCAATTTCAAATAAATGATGTTCTTTGAAACTTTCTAGTCATCACAGACTCTCAGAAGAGAAATGCATTACGGTTTCCACAAATTTGTTTTCAAAAATGTTTTCAACATTGATAATAAGAATGTTTCTTGAGCAGCAAATCAGCATATTAGATGAATATCATTAAGATTTCTGAAGGATCATGTGACACTGAATGCAATGCCTGATGAGCAATGCCTTTTGATTTAGCTCACATTAATATTTCATCCCCATTTACTTAGTTTGTACCACTGTTTAAAACGGGATAATGTAGAGGGATAATTGACAAGCACTTGCTTTAATTTTATTTGTTAATATTAGCATTAATATTTGATTTATAATACAGTTACCAAGTGATTATCACAAAATTAACCAATAGTGTGTTCAGGACTCTGACTGTACACTACCAGTCAAAAGTTTTTGAACAGTAAGTAAAGAAGTCTCTTCAGCCTGCATTTGTTTGCTTTATTTGAAGTACAGCAAAAACAGTAACATTTTGAAATATTCTTACTATTTAAAATAACATAATATGTTTAAAATGTAATTTATTCCTGTGATTTCAGAGCTGAATTATCAGCATCATTACTCCAGTCTTAAGTGTCACACGATCCTTCGGAAATCATTCTAATATGCTGATTTGCTGCTCAAAAAACATTTACTATTATAATTATGTTGAAAAACAGCGGAGTAGGGTTTTTTCAAGTTTTTTTAATGAATAGAAAGTTCAGAAGAACAGCATTTATCTGAAAATAGCCCCTCCCCTTTTTAATGGTATAGTGTATAATGTTACAAAAGCTTATTATTTTAGATAAATGCTGATCTTCAGCATTTTATCAGTTATTTTAAATAGTAAAAATATTCCAGAATTTTACAGTTTTTACTTTACATTGGATCAAATAAATGCAGGCTTGGTGAGCATAAGAGACTTCTTTAAAAACATAAAAAATCTTACTGTTCAAAAACTTTTGTCTGGTAGTGTACTTTAGTCCATTTTATACAAATAAATGGAGATAACTATATAGATTTTAGCTGGATTTATTTTAGTATGTAAGAAAAAAGACTGTGGAGTGAAACAAGAGATGTGTAAAGTACACAATTATGTAGAAAAAGGCCAATTTTACACACGCTGTTTACTATAGGGCAAGAAAAAAATAGCTCTACCCTCTACTCCGCTCACATACTCTGTGGTACTGATAGTTTCATGTTCAAATGTTACTATCAACTTGATACCGAAATACCAATACTTGTGACATCCCTGTTGAGAGACGTACAGAAAAAGGATGCTGTAGAATGACACCGAATGAAGGGGAAAGAGAGACTGAATGGATTTCCATTTAGACCGACGAGGGGGGACTGGAGGAGAAAATGAGGGAGTGTGAAATGACACCAGAGGCAGAGAGAGATCCCTGTCAGAACTCAAAGCTGAACAGACACTCCTGACGGGCTTATCCACGCACCGCTGGGCCCGACTACAGCTCAAGCAGCATCAGATCCTGTCCCCACAGACACGCTACATGCATACACACAACCAATCCCTCCGAAACGTCATCTTACACCACATATCCCATCCACATTCAGTCTATATGTGCACTAACACGCTCTGACAGGCTGGAAGCTTCTTTCTTTCCAAACATGAGTCGGTAGTCAGGATGGGAAGCGAAATTAGTTCCACAACAGAAGCTAAACTGAGGTGCTGAGAGGAAAGACAGCTTGTGAAGGATGAAGACCTTCGATGAGGAAAAGGTGAAACACTCATGACTAACGTGACAATTCTGTGGTAAAAAACTTTCTACAAAGGAAGATATTCTTAAGAATGTCTCATTGTCGTTTTTGTCAATTGAATGAGTCAATGGGGTCAAGGGTTGTTCCTGAAAATATCCACGTTAGATGGAAATAAACAGTCTGCGGAAATCAAAATGACAATAAAACGAGGATTCCAGACAACTATGTGATGATGACAAAGAAAACTGGAATTAGGAACAAATACCAAAGAGTGAGTGGCGTTCGAAAAAGAGGAAGCCTAATGTTGAGTCAGCAAGTGAAAGAACGACAACAAGTAATCGAAGTATAGCAAGAAAGAAGAAGAGAAACATAGACACAGACACTTAAAGCATTTTTTGCACAGCTGTGTGATGAGGCTGACCTCACGCCACCCATCTTTACACACAACCGCTACTGAGAAAGGGACAGAAAACGTTTCACGTTTTTTCCAGTTGTCACATCTGACAGAAAACCCTACGGGTAGAAGACAACACATAAGTCTCTTTTTCATAAGAGGTCTATTATGACTACATCTGTTTTGAAGTTGAGGGTAAAAATGCTTGACCCAAGAAAGAATGAGTCTTGTCCACAAGCCAATCCAGAAACATTCAAGTGAAAGTAAACTGTCTTACCCAATAGGATGATGCAGGCGGATCTTGACCTTGTAGTAGGTTCCAATGTTCAATGGGAGAGAAGAGTCCAGATGAAACCACTGGGACAGGGATGGCTAAATCTCTCCTCGTGCTGTCTGAGGGGATGGCTCGTGATTCCCACTCTGTCTGTCCACGTCTGCGTCTGCCTGGCTTTAACAACCCTCACCATTCCCTGCCACATACAAAAACAAAGAGGTTTATACCTAAGCACTGAAGTGCGAGTTGCTGTGCTGTATTATATTTGATCCTGATTAGAATGCTGTTTTGAACAATCAACATTCAGAACTGAAACTGCATTTTATAAACAGAAATTAGTGTTAAATGACTTAATATCAATTAGTCAGATTGATATTTACCGTATAATAAAATACATGTGTTTTGAAATCCTCTTATAATACCACCATCACTCCTCTTGAATATGTAACCAAGGTAACAGGAGACTAGTTGAGAATCTACTTTAAATAGTTTCAGCCATATGAACCAGCGAGAGACATTAGGCTTGGGATTTCCTTTAGTAATCAGACTAAAATCATCCATTGAAAATAAAAAGTCAACTAATTAATAAATCAAATAGTCAGTTAATTAACCTATATATATGAATGAATCAATATATCACAATCAATCAAACTGTACAAGTAAATACATTTATTAACAGTTCTTTCTGGTCCTCAAATCTGATTGGTTGAGAGGAGTGTGAAATTCTAGTAATATCAGAACTCCAACCATTTCACTGTTTCACTCTGCTTGCAGTATTTCTCACAGCGATTGTTGTGAACATACAAATCTATAATTTTAGAAATAATACAGTTTTTGTGTCATGGAATATAGTTTCAAGAGTTTTTAAGGCAAAAATGTACTTGTTTGGACTTCAAATATGTGGTTTGTTAATAAAGATGAAGCTTTATTGAGAATTTTCTTCAATGTTTTCGGAGATGTGAGCTCTAGGGCGCCAGTGGCCATTCAGCGCTCATGAACCCGCTGAGAGCAGCCTTACGTCAGCCAGTTCTTCAATTTAAAATTTAGGGTGCAGTCGTGGCCTAATGGTTAGAGAGTTGGACTTGTAACCCCAAGTCCAACTTTGCGGGTTTGAATCTCAAGTCCGGCAGGGATTAGCGGTTAAATCACCCTTAACAGATGAAAGAATAGTACAACAAAGATATGGCTTTCCTCCGTGGACATTCAAACTAATGTTTTATTGTGAATATGAGATTGATCTGAAAAATGAATGCTGAATCAGATGCAGGTAATCACACTTGCTTAGACCATCTCTCATAATAGTCTACATAATACAGGTTTTAATACAATAAGTTTTCAATGAAGCAATTCAACGTTCCTTTATTACTAGTTCTAGAATTATGTTTTGGAATTAGTAACAGAGGCTTGAGTTCAGCTATTAAACTGTCAAACTGAGTGAATGTACAGCGCTCTCTCCACCCTCAATACCACGACTGAGGTGAGTCCCTTGATAAAGGCACCGAACCCCCAACTCCCTTGGGCACCGCAGCAATAGC
The DNA here is from genome assembly GCF_049309525.1 of Garra rufa. Taxonomy (NCBI): domain Eukaryota; kingdom Metazoa; phylum Chordata; class Actinopteri; order Cypriniformes; family Cyprinidae; genus Garra; species Garra rufa. Next base: position 4,695,122 of record NC_133377.1, read on the forward strand.
AATATGGCTGCCCATTGCTCCGGGTGTGTGTGTGTTCACTACTGTGTGTGTGCACTTGGATGGGTTAAATGCAGAGTACAAATTCCGAGTATGGGTCACCATACTTATCCACATGTCACGTCCTTTCCTGCCTTTCCTTTCTTCTGGAATTTGCTGACTCACTGACTCTGATGCCTCTATAGTGGTTAAAAATAAGTATATCTAACGAGTAGTCTTTGGTCTCATAAATCTATTATTTGTTACTGAGCAAATAGTTTTGAGGGCAAAGTCTTATCACTTTTTATTTTATGTAAAATTAATGCTGTATATCGGAGCCAACTGTATACCTACCAACATTTATGATGGCTGTTGTTGTTTATTAAGTATTATTATTCAATAAATATTTTAGATATATAATAGTAGTATTTAATAATAGTATTTAGTATTGGGAAACAGTGTGTTTGTGATGTTCTGCCATTAGTTGACGATAAGACACTGCTTTTATAAGTGAGACAGCAGTAAAGACTTTTATATTGAAAGAGACTAACAAGATTGGTAAACAACTAAGATTTTTTTTTACTTTCAACAACACCTTGTAAGACACAGCCAACAAATGCACTGAGCAGCGCTGTCATTGGAAATCACCCTTAACAGATGAAAGAATAGTACGACAAAGATATTGCATTCCTCAGTGGTCATTTAAACTAATGTCTTATTGTGAATATGAGATTGATCTGAAGAATGAATGCTGTATCAGATGCAGGTAATCACACTTGCTTAGACCATCTCTTATAATATTCTACATAATACAGAGATGTTTTAATACAGTAATATAAGAAGTTTTCAATGAAGCAATTCAACGTTCCTTTGTTACTAGTGACGTTTTGGAATTAGTAACAAAGGCTCGGTCTCAGCTGTTAAACTGTCAAACTGACATTTAAATCCATGGTGGAAGGAAGTAGTTTGCACAAAAAAGGGTTTTTAAAGACACTCCATTGTTCTTTCTTGTGTATTTACACACTCATGCCATCGAACTGTTGTATAAACGCAATATCACACGAATAGCCATGCAATATGGCTGTATATCGGCACGCTGTGATTACCTATGGCTCTAGGCCTGAATCACAGCTGTACAGATATACAGCCATATCGCATGGCTACCCGTGTGACACTGCTCATATCATATCATACACTTGTGTGTGACACATACATAGGTACAAAACCATAGGGGTCACTTACATATCTAATGTAACAGTAAACACATTTATAATGTTATAAAAGATTCATATTTTAAAAAAATGCTGTTATTTGAACTTTCTATTCATCAGAGAATCCTGAAATATACTGTTTTCAACATTGCAAATAATAATAAATATTCCTGGAGCAGCAAATCAGCATATTAGAATGATTTTCTGTAACGATGCTGAAAATTCAGCTTTGCATCACAGGAATAAATCACATTTTGAAATATATCCAAATAGAAAACAGTTACTTTAAGTTGCAATGATATGTGACAATATTACTGTTTTTACTGCATTTTTGATCAAATAAAAGCAGCCTTGGTAAAACTTATATTAAATTACATCTCTCTGATTTCATACCAATAATACATTGTACATTCCTCTACACAAAGGTCTTTTTTAAGTAAATGTTTTTTTCCTTAAATTGTCTGACCTCACGGTCCAGTTTAATGCTTCATTCCAGGGCTGAGCGCTATGAGGAAAGACTGTTTAATCAGAATCACTCTCTGGGTCTCTGAAGCTCCTGGGGGAGACCACATTCACAAAACAAACATTAGACACTATTTATAGATGCCTGTTGACATGGCAACCACTCTTTGTTTGTTTGAATCAGAAACTATTTCTCCTTTTTTCCCCTCAAATGTTTCGCTTCTTGCTTCAAAGCAGGCGCTGGGACTTGAGACACTCCGTTGTCTTGATTTGCTCTGGTATGTGCCTTCAAAACAAGGGCAGGGTGGAGGTAATGCTCTGGCGGGACGATACGAGCCCTTTTGTGCATTTGTGTACGAGCTACTTGTGCTCTTTAATATTGCTGTGTCAAATCTATTCTGAGTAAATCACCAGTTAATCTTGTTTAGATACCGTCACCCGTGGCAACGAGGCCACATACAGTATTTATGCGTGTAGAGGAGTCACAAGCTGTTTACATCACTTTAAAATGTATTGGTTAAAATTTGATTTAAACACCTGCGGGCCGATTTTGTATTTAATTGAAAGGGCAACCCGGTGAGTAAATCTAACTCTTTTTTTGTTTACAGTGCATGTAGGTCACATGGTGCTCATCCTCAGCAGATCTGGCAGAACTGAAAACAGAATTCATAACAATTCTTTTTTTTTCCACAGAAAAACAGATTTTAACCATAATGTATAAACCTTCCAGCTCCTATGAAAGCATTGCAACTGACATAACAGCCACTGTATAAGCTCAATAAGCTTATGTATTTCAATAATTTGCAATAAGCTTCAATTATATTGTGGTTTAAATAACATAATTAGTAGTTCATTCCCTCACCGGCGTGATTCATGGTTTAGAAGTCTTTATTTCAGAATGATTTGAAATTCCTATGGAGAAAATGAATGGGAAAAATTGTTTCCTTCTCTGTTATACACTCTACTGACCATCCTTGTTCTTTTTGTTGAGACCTAGTCTTGACTCCTCTGAGAGTAACAGTTTTACTTTTACAACACTGAAGAAAGGATGAATACTTATGCAAATGTTATGAATCAGACATACATGCATGCATAGCAACAGATATATAAATATAGAGACATACAAATATACTCACATATAAACCATCACCCTTCTTTGACTTAGTCAGCAGCGCTGAATTCTGCTGACTGTTCAAAAATGCAGGAAAGAATATTAACGTCTGTCAGAAGCCCCGCCCATTGTCAGTCAAACACCTCCCACATCTTCCATCATAGGGATTACACACATTACACTTTTTATACAATTACATTATATCCCAGTATGACTTGTCTTTATTAAGTTGCCATTAATTTAAGTATTTATTTAGTCATACTAAAAGAAACTTACTCATCTGATATTTCAAAACCTAATCACATCACAGTCAAATTAAGATATAGGCTTACTGGAACACGGGTAGTTGGGAAGTGACAACATGTAAAACATTTCATATTCAAACAGCCTTTTTTAATCTCTAGTGTCTAGGTGACACTAAAAAGAGTATCTTCCAGTCCTGCTTTCATCAAGAGCACTCTCTGTTTCTGTTTCCCGTAATTCAGCAGCTGAGTAAAGCTGCATGCTGTTGTTTCTCTCTCATCTTTCTGACGAATTACAGAAGTGTAATGGTTAAATGGCAGCTGACCACAAACAGTCAGATCTACACCACTTGTATTTGTTCCTTTACGAAACAAGTCAAGGGATATTATTAACATGCTAACAATGTAGATGTTTTTTTTGTTGGACACAAACTAACTAACACAGTGTGCTCAACGTGGCATCTTTTTTTTTTTTTTTTGAACAAACCATATACATATATAGTGGTCTACAAGAATACACATTTATATCCGTTAATCCATCAGATACACCACAGAACAAACTGTACTTCTGTCCCTCACAGCTTCAGTGTTGTTTCTAAAATCCATTTAAAATGGACTACTAGTGTTATTGCACATTACTTTGAAGTAAGATAATATTATAATAACACAAAAAAGACAGACATAAGGGAGCTTTAATCTACCACCAAATAAAATGACCTTCACCACTTCTATTTGCGCAGCTACAGTGTGTGTGTGTTCCTGAGGGCTTTCAGTCTTTAAAAAAATTCATAATGTCAAGTTCATCTGCCCATTCACATTAGCAGCTGTGTTTATATTACTAAAGAAAAGGTTAAAAATGTCTTAACCTCAGCTTTCCCTTTCTCTCTTTCACAGACACACACACACTATATTATTGAGTACATTTTTTAATAGTGAGGACATTTAGGACCTTACTATTCACAAATGTAGGATGTATAGTCAAACACACACACAACTCTGTATAGCTATCTTTGTGAGGACATACATTTACACACTGCAAATTCTAGCTCCTTACCCTAAACCAGTGTTGCCAAATTTGGCTACTTTAACACTTTTGCCACAGGTAGTTTTTCATGTCTGCGGGCTGAAACAACCCCAATAAGTAATATTTATCCTCTAAAATGTTAATATTACCAGAGGACCCCCCTCAAAATGCAACTGGGCTACTTTTGGGCTAGTTTTCAGTAGCGGGTTTTGTTGTGAAAATCTGGCAACCCTGCCCTAAACCTACCCATCAGAACTAAGTGCCTCACTCAAACCCTTCCCCTTAACCTAACCTTTACCCAATTATAACCTGATCTCTAAAATCAAGTCTTGACCCTCAATCAGGCCTTTAATAGCGGTCTCAGAAAGTGAGGACCGGCCAAAATGTCCTCACTTTACAAAATTGTCCTCACTCTGACTCAAACCGGCCCTCACAAAGATAGCTGTACAAGTGCACACACACAAATACATTTATTTGGATACTTTAACTTAACCCTAACAGAAAACTTTCTTCAATTTTACAATGAAAAAATGAGGATGACCAAAAAAGATTTGAAAAAATAATAGGTAAAAAAAACTGTCCCCCAAAAAATCCCATCTAAAAATCTGAAATATGAAAATATTAAACTTTTTATATTTTAAGACAAAAAAAAATTGATGACCACAAATAGCAATACAGTAAACTAATACACACACAGTGTGCACTTTACTCTCTCTAAACTTCCTCTATCAGTCTTGTTTTCTTCTGAATGTATCGATTATTCTACTATCTCTGACAATGCTTTAACTCCCTCATGTACAATATTTCTCTTAAAATACAGTATTTATCTTAAAACACTGGCTAAATGTGTTTAACGTCTAGTTTTATTTTGTTGTAAAAAATCTAAAATAAAAGTCTTAAAGTAAAATGAAAACTGCACTGATCCAACAAATGGCAAATTATTAACATAACACACTGAATAGGAAAACGTTTGTGAATAAACAACAGCATAAATGTTGCAACTGCAATTATTGAATTTTATTTTCAGTATTTCCTTTAAAAAAAATTTTAAACACTACCAGTCAAAAGTTTTTGAACAGTAAGATTTTGAATGTTTTTTAAATAAGTCTTTTCTGCTCAGCAAGCCTGCATTTATTTGATTCAAAGTACAGCAAAAAGAATACAGTAATATTTTGAAATAATTTTACTATTCACAATAGCTGTTTTCTATTTGAATATATTTTAAAGTGTAATTTATTCCTGTGATTTCAAAGCTACATTTTTAGCACCATTACTCCAGTCACATGGTCTTTCAGAAATCATTCTAATATTCTGATTTGCTGCTCAAAAAACATTTATTATTATTATTATTATTATTATTATTATTATTATTATTATTATTATTATGTTATTATAAGTAGATTTTTTTTCAGGTTTCTTTGATGAATAGAAAGTTCAGAGGAACAGCATTTATCTGAAATAGAAATCTTTTGAACATTATAAATGTCTTTATCATCACTTTTGATCAATTTAAAGCATCGTGGCTAAATAAAAATATACATTTTTACAAAAAAATAATAATAAAAATTACACTGACTCCAAGCTTTTGTATGGTATAGTGTATAAAGCTTTTTATTTCAATTAAATGCAGGCTTGATGAGCATAGCAAGCAAATTCTTTAAAAAACATTAAAAATCTTGCTGTTCAAAAACTTTTGACTGGCAGTGTACATCCTGCTGTTGTAAAGTAGCGTAACTGGCAGATGTTTGATTTGAACATAGCCTTCAATGTCAGAAACACAAGATATGAAAAGCATTGTCTCCTCTTCTTCAAAAATGTGATTTATTATTTTGCAATCATAATTAATATTATGCACAATTACATGGTTAAATCATCTGGATTATTTGCATTTAACATTTTGACACACCCTATCAGAAGAGAACATTTTGACAACATTGTCTACTTTCAAATATTTTATCTATGTCAAGTGGCAAGTGCTTGCCAAGACTCTCATTGAAAATGAAAGACTTCAGGTTGTTCTGTCGCTACGAATCGCTGTCAGTATGAACGGCTCTTTAGAAGCTACTGAATGAAGCTCCTGGTGCACACACACACACACGCTAGGCTCAGCAGCTGTTACATAACCACAAACACACCCCTATCGGTCAGCTCAAAGTTCTCCTGCTCACCGCAGATGGCTGACCTCTGACCTGTCAGCGCGCAGCAGCCAGTCACGCAGCACACTGCTGACACGGATAATGAAAACACACACAGACACTCCACCCAGAACAAGCTTCATGACAATGACTTACTGGTGAACTGTCAATGGACTCTTGCTTCACAGTAATATAACACTACGGCTCCAAGGGAGTAACTACAAACTAATCCTTAAAGGGACAGGCAACACAAAATTAAGGTTTGGTCATCATTTACTCGCCCTTTCATGTCACCAATATGATTTTCTTTCTCCAGTCAAAGACAAAAGAAAATATTTCAATGAGTGCGCTGGTCGCTCTATGCCACAAAGTTACAACTAGCGTGTGAATGAGATTTATGTATGAACTATGGCATGATCATAAGAATGAGATGGCCTCTAATCGCGTTATGACATGAACGTTGATAATTTGGCAGTGTTTAGTATTTGCTGTTCTGAACTTACGTAATGTGTCCATGAATGATTTCAGTCATGCAGGCTATCTGTAAATATCAGGTAGTTTCATTCAAGAGAACCTGACTTGGTTATTTATCTACTCCACATAGTTCAGCTGATCCTCCCTTGAGATCCAAGTAGGTTTTAGCAGTAATAAAACAGGAAAACACTGAAACAGCTTTATCACACTCCTAAGTGAAGATTAAAACTGCAGACCACAAATGGGGGCACACAAAAATAATTTAACAATCAAAGCATTCAAATATGAAAGCTATGATTGGCATGTTTACCCAGAACATATACTTTAACGATACACAGTATATTGGAGACTTTATAGCCTTTCGTCAACATTAGCATTATTTTTAGCATTATTATTGACATCTTTCTGATTAAGCTTTTTCTACTTCTTTTTTTAAAAGCACAAAACAGCTATCAATCCTTTCTATCTGCAGATTAAAATGTTTGTCCATCTTAAACATCAGAGATTTATAGTGTTATAAAAGTCAAATAAGCACAGAACATGGTTGTATAGTTAAAGTTTGCTACATATAGAACAAGATTGTAGGCTAATTCTCAAAACTCCATGAATCATTATTCTGTAATTATTCACCATTTTCTGGAACAATTAAATAATTGATATTCAGGTTAAACAAAAGAAAGCATGTGGATTTTCATTCACCTCAGACATGCACTGCATACAAAATATATAGTACATATAAACCAATGTCATTTTTGTACACTGTAAAAAAAAAGAAGTTATTTCAACCAAAAAAAAAAGGGTTTGTGCTGCCTTAAAATTTTACGCAACTCAAACATCCAAGTTGTCCAAGTTAACATTTCATGTTGACTGAACTTAAAATTTGAAGCCAGTTGAAACTGTCTTTACAGTGTACTATTTATATGCTACTATAATATTTTGAATTAGTTTTTAGTTTATATTTTCAGGTTTCATTTTATTGTTTAGCCTTAGTTTAAGTAAATTTTGTTAGGTGCTTTCGACATTTTAATAGTTTTTGAGTTTTTTTTTATATTTCTATGTAGCTTTCATTTATTTTTTTTTCCGATGTAGCAATTTTAGTTTAGTTTTAGATCAGCAACTTATTTTATTTCACTTAGTTATTTTCCTAATAATTTACTCACCCCCATGTCATCCAAGGTTTTCACGTCTTTCTTTCTTCAGTCGAAAAGAAATTATGCTTTTTAAGGAAAACATTCTAGAATTTTTTTTCCAGATAGTGGACTTCAATGGGGATCAAATTGCAGTTTCAATGCAGCTTCAAAGGGCTCTACACGATCCCAGATGAGGAATAAGGGCAAAACGATCTGTCATTTTCTAATTAAAAAAATCAAATTTTCTCCTCCAACTTTAAAATCGTCCGAAATTGTTGTTTTACCTTTTTTTTGTAAAGAGCGTTTGACTTTCTTTGCATGTTCACTTTGTAAACAGTGGGTCGGTACTTCGACTACTTAATGTGCATGACTAGCTTTTGTGGTTAAAAAGTATATAAATGTATTTTTTTAGAAAATGACCCTAATTTTCTCGGCTGGGATCGTGTAGAGCCCTTTGAAGCTGCACCGAAACTGCAATTTGGACCTTCAACCCGTTGATCCACATTTAAGTCCACTGTATGGAGAAAAATCCTGGAATGTTTTCCTCAAAAATCTCAATTTCCATTCTTTCATAAAAGCTCAGAAGCTGTTAAAATACAGCCGTTGCTTATTAAATTAATTAGTATTGCAATTATGCTGTAGTGGAGACATAAGAAAGAAAGAAACCCTTTTATGAGCATACGCACATATTTTAAAAAATAAGCTCACACGACTGTGCTAACGTCAGCCGCTCCCACATAAACACATGACCGCATGCTCACACACAGCAGCGGTCGGACCTTTCCCAGACACCAGGCCTCCGCTTCTGTAATTCACTTGCTATGTTGCTGCTGGTTTGTTTCACAACACTGTCACATCCAATGAGATTCTCTCCCTGTCCTAGCTTTCTGCCACTCAGTGAGAAAGGCACACAGTAGAGACCCTCTCGTTGTCGCTCAGACCGCACCCTCCCCTCCATCAGTGTTACTTATCAGTGTCTGGCCACCGTCAGCCCACGCTGGCCCAGTCACACACACTGAGCTCTTTACTACAGGGTAATTCCATGGGCAAATCCACAGAGGGTATAATGCAGGGATTAGAGCTGCACGGCATTGCAATCCGAAATATATAGCACACACAAACACATCTCTATTCACATGCCTTTACTTTCACTCTCTCTGACTTTCTCAGTTTCAAAAATTACACATTCTGCCATAACGAAACATACCGGTGGTATCAGATAGCAATATTTTGATCTATTCCAAGACACTGAATGATAACAATATTCATAAATTATAGTATGTTTATGGTTCTCAAAGGTATCTGAAATAATATCATGCCCTTAATATGGTATAATATCATGTCCAGTAAATCAAGATGCTTGAAATATAACCATAGTGTCATTGTCCAAAACAAATCATGTCAAAATCAAAATGACCAAAAAGGGCTGGCAGATAAAATGATAACCATAATTATTGTAATATAATTGTCCTTGATAAAACGATAACAAGAGTTCAATAAATGTTCAATGCAATGTTTATGTGCCGAAAGCGGAACGAAATAGCTCAACTCATTTGAGTCAGAAATGACTTAATTTAAACTAGGTTAAAGCCACATGAAAGAGTGCTGACAAACAGGAGGAACACCGCACAACGATACAGTCAGAAGGCTTTTTAATCTACAAATCACCATCATTTACCATGGATTTACTGTGGTAACACCAACTTGCATCATGGTATTGTGGCAGAATGTGGGATATTCATATTGAATTTTATTATATTGTTATATTGTATGTAGACATGTATTAAATGTATTAAAGTAATAATGGAAATAATATAATTTAGAATAAAATATCATTAGGAGTTTAGAAATATATCAAGATATATATTTAGGGAAACATTCCTGGATAAGTATAAAGAACTCAAAAACGTAAAGTGTTTGTCATGTTCTGCCCATAAAAATGGTTTAAAACCATTAAAACCAAAATGAATGGCCTGGTATTGACTGTAATTTTCACTCAG
>NC_133377.1:4705386-4730349 GCF_049309525.1 Garra rufa
ACATAAATAATACTAAAATAAAAAAATATATATATATATACACATGCACAATTAATAATTAAATTAATAGTAGCTTATATATACACAGATGGAATAACACATAATATTAAAATAACACAGAATATACACACACACACACACACACACACACACACACACACACATGCAACAGTACATAAATAATACTTTATGTACCACATATATATACAAGCTAATGTACACACACACACACACACACACACACACACACACACACACACACGCTATATTAGTACATAAATAACACTGAAGATAACATTGAAGAAAGTAATGTATCCTGTTAAAGCTGTGCATGTGTTACTTCAAGTGAAGTACTTTCAAATACAATTGATCATGTCCTCTATAATCAAAAAAGTATGTTTGTACATTTTAATAGCATGCTATCACCCAGGGCTATTTTCACACTGAACAAAAAACTATGAGTGATATATCTGTGTTCTCTCTCCCACTCTTTTTATAAACATTTTTAGGAAAAACACTTAACACTGCGCACTATAACTCCTAAAGTTCTGGTCATGTTTTCAAATGTTCTATTTACAGGTAAATGTAAGTCACGTAAAACTTCTTGACCATATGCTGTGTGCTGAGGCCCTTAAATAATAGGGCAGATATGCTGATGTATTCCAGGGTGGAGGATGGGTATGTTATAGTCTCCATAGAAACATAGGCACAAACTCTTGTGGAAAGTCCCTTCTCAAACGCTGACCACAATGTGTCTGTATGTGAGTGCATGCATTTAACATTTAGTCTAATTCTATTTCCCCGTAATGGGGTTTAATAAGAGTATATTCTCAAAGAAAATATTACAGACTGCCATTGTCATTTAAACTTGTGTCTTAGCAAAATGAACAATAATCATGCATATGTTGCTCCATGTCAATTGTGTTTTCTGCTTGAAACAGAATGTTCTACTCATAGCAAGCAGAACAGAAAATTAGTTTCATAAGGCTATTTACTTGAGGGGCGGCTGGCCCATGGTGGGCGATAGTGCATCGCCCTCCTTGAGCCACACGAAAAAAGAGAGAAAAAGACTCTTATTTTGCTAGTCCTAGTCTGCATATTACGGTACAATCAACAGCCTGAATGTCACTTTCCAACCTAAAACCCCGCCCCCTTGGGGCGATCTCAGTCAGATTGAAAATCGCCCCAGCCGGTCTCATAGAGTTATATTGTGAGATTTTTTTTTTTTTTCAAATTTTGAACCCTACAATGCATTTCAATGGGCACCGGGAGGGCTCGCCCCAACGTGATTTCGTAATACGCACTGATGCGTGCTCGAAGATGTACAGCACGCACGCGTAGCGAGACGTCTGAATGCATCGGCCATGCTTTCAATGGAGAGGGAACTTGTCAGGAACATGCCTGATTTTAATGAGAGGGTAATTGATCACTTTGCCTGCTTAAAAGAGAAGCGAACAAAATTTCAATACAAGTGATGTGTGTTATTAAATGGTGAATTGTCCGGACCTCGGTCATTTTTTATATTCAAAAATAAAATGTCAAGCTCTTCGAATGATTATTTAGCCGTTTAAACCACCTCATATCACATGAGTGTTTGCTGTGAGAAGCTAGCGCAGTGAAAGGGGCTTGAGAACGCGTTGAGTGAGAGCGCGGGTGCAGCGGCCTCCGTTTGTTGCCAGATCCACCTATTATACGTGTTTTTTGTCTCGTTTGTCCAATTTAGTGTGACACTTTGGGACGTTTATAAAGTGGAAAGTTGAACGTTAGTTTTATGTCAGTGTCATTATTCTAACGTTATTTTTATAACTTGTTATAAAATAAAAATTCCCTCAGCTAAAAAAAACGAACTTTCCATGTAAAACATTATACTGAATAAAAAATCTTTCACAATCATCTACATGTCTGTCTATTTTGAAGTTTAGGCTATATGTAGTGCATTTGTGGGTGTTATTATAGCACAATTCTTAACACCTCACTAATTTTCAAACCCTGGTTATGGCCTTGTATGTTATATGTTGTATTCTCCAAATGTTGAATTTTAAATAGTTGTATTGATTGCATATTGGCAGCCAAATTTATACTGAATATATTCTGGAAAGATTTGATTAATTACAGTTTTAATATGAGAAATAAAAAGTCTTTAATTGTAAAGCAGTATGGCTTTTTTTTTTTTTTTTTTACTCTTAGAGGGCAAACTAGTTGATGACAATGTGTCTCTTGATGGCCATGGTGGAAGTGTTTCAGTGTATTTGAGACCATTGCGATAAATTTAATATAGCTATTCAAAATACTGTACAGTTTGTACAATTCATGCCTGATGTTGCCATCTAGGAACAGGGAAACCAAATCAAACAATGCAATGTAATGCTGTAAAGTTGGCTATCTGAATTTTATCATAATTTTACCCATTAAAGCGGTTATCTTTGCCAAAATCGGAACAGTTGCCCCCCCAGAGATATTTGTCAGGAGCCGCCACTGCTTGAGTAACTGCGGGCACTGGATTACTGTCTGTCAGAACCAGTAAACAAACAGCCTGTTACTTGTGGCTAATCACAATGGTTGATGCCGATATCCATAGCGCATTCTGAAATTAGTTATTTACAGAAGTTTACTGCACTTTGTTTTTCTTCTAGGTATTTACCTATAATGGCTAATTAATCGGTAGACTCGCACAGCAAAATAAGGTCCTTTTCAAACAGGGTTGCCAAGTTTTTACTACAAAACCCCTCCCAATTGCTCCTCAAAACTTGCCCAAAATTAGTCCAATCGCCTTTTGAAGGGGGTTCCCCTGGTAAAATTTGCATTTCATGGGCTAAATATCACGTTATTGGGGTCGCTTAAATCCACAGACATGAAAAACAACCCGCGGCAACAGTGTTAAAGTAGCCCAACTCCGCGGGAAAACCGTGGACTTGGCAACACTGCCTCTAAGCCCCGTCCTGCAGCAGATTCTAAAGATTTCATTGGTCAAGCACAACTTTGCATTCTTGTTTAGAATCACCTGTCACATGTGCTCAGCAGGTTTCATGAAGTTTTGAGTTTTCCTTTAGGCTTTATAGGATTTTGGGTAAATTTGGACAGGCCCCTTATTAAACGACCCCATTATAGCTTCCCAAAGGGTGAATTTCAACATTTATTTTGGATAATTATTGACCTAGAGAGTCCAGAGAATTCTACCACAGTATTTGTTTCCAGATTGAGTGAAAAACCTAGGACTATTTTGCAAAAGTAGTTTTTCTTTTCATTCATTCATTTAACAAATTATTTGATTGACAGCAGTGGTTCTAGAGGCAAAGTTGTCTGGAATGAGGAATTCTACCATATGATACGAATTTTGCATGTATGTGTGAAAAAAACGCGCAATGTACAGTTAGCAAAGTTAGCAAAAGTAGGTTTTTCAAAAAATCCTAATGACACAAGACACTGGAGCCTACGACTGACAGTTTAGGAGTTGTGTAGCGCCCCCGTCAGGCTGATTAGGGCGAGCCTTAATAACATTGTTGGCATTGTGAGCACTACCATCAATCCAAGTATTAAGTCTCTACGCCTTACGGTTTGGTCTGCACGATCAGTTTTACGTGGAGATTGCTGATCCTTGGCCATTCTAACAATTACAGTAAGGTTTCAGTGCTACATGCTTAAACCCCAAATAACAACATGCAGTAAACTGTAAAAATGTTTGCATTACAAACCAGTGTGTTCATAATTAAGATAATACATTAAAATAATATAGTATGGCACACCAATTTGCAATATCAAGCAGCAAAATGACCTGTTTTGTACAGCTAAAAATATCTGGAAGCGGATGAGACCGGAAGCCAGACCCATACAATTTACAAATGTCCACACACGCTCTTACCAGAAGAAAAAAAATGTGGTTAATAATAATACAAGGTTGCCGCCCACCCGTACCAAGAGACGTCTGATATACATGATATTGCTCTCATAAAACATATAATTAGGAAATTAGTATTGAGCTAATTATATTTCTGACAAAAATTGTCGCGGTCATGGATTTCTTTTTATAAATATTGCTGACTGAGTTCCAAAAGAAGCCTTGGCTTCTATCTTTGAATGTTCACGCACAGGCTAAAACCCAGGCTGCACACTTTATGAGTGGAGCGGAGTGACAGAGATTCATGAATCATAGTGTTCTATAATCACTCGGCTTTATCTCCACTCCGGGATTTTCATTTCCTGTTTCTGTTCTGAGAGACTATTACAAACTGTGCAGTTTCCCAGTGTTATACTAAATAGCAGCACTCTTGGAGTCGGAATGCTGCGCTGTCTGTCAGATTAAAGAAACTAACTGACATGTAGTATTAGACTTTAAAACACGCCATTTGTTTATGGAGCCACAAACTTAATGATGTTTCTCTATACTTTTTAATGGAACAACCTCCAATCCCTTCTCTTTAACTGGGCCGGCCAACTGCTCCATATTTGGATTACACATTCACACACACTCTTACGCACGCCTCCACACACTCACTCCCTCCGTCACACACACACACACTCACTCACTCACTCACTGGAGGTGGGGGCACGGAGCGATAGAGCTATTAGCTCGGGCTGCAGCAGACATCATTGTACGAGCGGAGGGGAGACGATTCCACCGGCAGTGCGCGAGAACGCACGGAGCCCTGGCAACACGGAGAGCCTCGCGCTTCCCTGCCCGTTATACCGTACAGTAAGTCCGTGCATCTCATTTACCAGCACAGAACTGTCTTTTGGATTTGCTTGCGCTCTGGGAAAATGGCTGGGAACTAAAGGACGCAGGAGGAACAGAGTATGACGTTTATTTAAAAACCTTTGTAAATATTTACTGTGACAATTGCATTAATTATTATGTCAACCTGTCTGCGGTCGACCTGGCGAGATGTCCAAGGTGTGCTGTTTGTCATTTCGGTAAAAAATTATATAACTACTTTGAAGTAGCGTACGGGAAGCGGGGCGGATACTTGCGAGCGGTAAGCCCGAGCAGGGAGCGCTCTCGCCGGGGCTGGAGTAACTGCGCCACCCCGCCTCCTTTCATCGCTCCAGCTAGACTTATTAACATCAGTATATCTGAGGATTAATGATCAGCCAGATATACTTTTTTAAACACACTGTCACTCGTCGTAGCTGTGCGCACTTCTGCTGAGTCAACACTGTTGCTGGAAGCCTTTTGATGTGAAAACACAATCGCGGAAGTGTACTAGAGTTGCGACTTCAACCCTTGTGCACCGATTAATCCACTGCGACGCGGTTTATGCAAGTGCATTTATCGCCCGTGTCTGTTTAATTGAGAATAGCACGTACAAGTAGGCTACAACACTTTTGTCTCCGCTTCACGGTCACTGTGTTTTAATAGACACTGGTTGTGTTTCAATACCTAGTGAGCGCACCATATCGCATGCTTCCTAAAACGCGATGTGATTGGTTCGGCGCTCCAGAAATGCTGTCTAGGTAGGCAGCCTTACTAGGTTTTGAGACGCAGCCATTAAGTGTATCCCGTCGTGATGTCACTCGGTTCATCCCGGCTGGTTATATAATGAGCTGTTGCTGTGTATATTTCATGTGTTTGCAGCCAGGGCTGATGGGGCTCCATGCATTGTGACCGACACGCAGTGCCAGGTTTTGTTGCTTTACTAAATAAACCGTGCAATTTAGCGTTGATTATGTAAACAGCTGGTTAAGACAGCCTTAAGTCTTTCAATGGGATCAGAATCATTATATCACATACTATACTGTATACAGTAATATACTATGCAGCATATAGATTTGAGGTTGTGCACAGTTGCATACTGTACTGTACCAAACTATGTTTGACCCTGGACCACAAAACCAGTCATAAGGGTCAGTTTTCTTTAAACTGAGATTTATACATCATCTAAAAGCTGTGTTAGAATAGGACAATGTTTGGCCGAGAAACAACAATCTGAAAATCTGAGGGTGCAAAAAATCTAAATACTGAGAAAATTGCATTTAAATTTGCGCAAATGAAGTTCTTAGCAATGCATATTACTACTAAAAAATTATGAAATGTACAAAGTATCTTCATGGAACATGATCTTTACTTATTATCCTAATGATTTTTAGCATAAAATCAATAATTTTAAACTATACAATGTATTGTTGGCTATTCCTACAAATAATACCCGTGCTACTTATGACTGGTTTTGTGGTTCAGGGTCACATATTGTGCAGTACATGTGCAAAGATTTATTGCATGTGTCATACAACAGTTATGGCATATGCTACACTTTATACTGTAATGTATACTGTATACTATAATGCAGTATACTGCACTGTACGTTGTTACACATTGTTTTGACTTGTGCACGGATGTATGGCTCATGGGACAGTTGCATATTCTATACTATATTCTGTACTACTATACTTTATTGCTCATATGACAGTATAACATACTTTATGGTACTATAGTATACTATACTGTACTGCTTATTTTACACCATACTGCAATGTATAACTTTCATTTTTAAATTGTGTAATTTTAGTTCTTTCTGACTCTGGACCACAAAATCAGTCATGCTTTCCATTAATGTATTGTTTGTTAGAATAGGACAATATTTGGCCGAGATACAACTATTTGAAAATCTGGAATCTGACGGTGCAAAAAAAATAAAAAACAAATATACCCATGCTACTTAAGAGTAAGACTGGTTTAAAATGGTAAATGCATACTACACTATACTATACTGTGAAATGTATAGCTTTTGCATTTGAATGGACTTCATTGAGTACAAGTTTATGGCTTATGACAATTGCAACATATTTTGATCTATATTATTCAATGCAACATATATAGCTTTCATTTTCAATTAAGTGCATTAAATTGAATTTGATTCAGTTTTAGCAAGAGATTTAATTCACTTTTAGATTTTGCATGCCTTAAAGAGGCAGAGAAAAAAGACAGACACAGTGAGAAATTAAATTTACTGTGTGAGACATTCTTGAGTTGAATGTTGAAAGACCAGCATGTTCAAATAAATAAAGGAGGATTATTTGCAGGGTCACCGTGCTACAGTTTCACCGTGTTCTGCCGAGTATTGCCACCACCGCATGCTCGGTTTTCATGCTTATTATTAGTGTACATTTCCAAGGCTCTTGGATGATTAAGAAATCCTAGTGCTTTTAATGAAAATCCTATTGTTTCGGAGAGCATGTGGATTAGTGTTTCCCCTTTTTTGTGCGGTTGTAATACATTTCAAACAGTATGGGCTGCCCTTTGCAACCTGGGACTAAGCTGTCTGCTCTGATTATGCAGTGAATGCTTTTTTCAGAGGGATTTGTGTGGTGGTGAATTGCTCAGTGCAATAACTCGGTAAGCAAATCTCTGTTTGATGGCCCCAGTACCACTTACTTTTAAATGCTAATGAGTAGTAATTAAGACACCGAGTATGGCCTAATCACAAGCGCTCTAGTGCGTCTGCTCATTTGTTCAGTTTTACACATATACCTGCCACTTGTGAAGTGCTCGTCTTAGTAGCCATGCTGCTCAAACTACCACAGTGTCAGTGAAGTTGAGTTTGCTGAACCCAGCAGAGCTTGTGACAGGCTACCTTGACACGCTCGAGTGCCAGTGAAATATGGAGGGACACACCTCCACCTGCAGACAGTGCTTACATAATGCTGTTGTGATTGACAGGGACAGTATCAGCCAATGGGAGAGTAGAGCCAGCTGGACCAGAAATTTGTTTACACATTGGAGGGGTGGAGCCTAAGTCAACCTGGTTTCACCCTTTGCTGGAAAATTAGTGTCAAGTTAGGCCTATCCAGGCAAGCTCTTAAAGTACACTCCCTCACAGGTATGCATGCATGAACTCAAGACCCGTGCCGCATTGTTCTACAGCATAAAAGGCAAATTAATGTTACGCCAGTTCTTTCTTTTTTTGGCTATAGCTGCTTTGGAGGATAGTCCTTGCTCTTGCACTTTGAATTTTATTCTTTACAGAGTTTGTGAACGTGTTTGCACATATTGAAATCTGTCTCGGGTCAATTGATTGCAAGTGGCCATCTGTTGCTGTTTATACATCTTGCATGTTCCACATATACTTTCAAATTTTAATCTTGCCACATGTGTTGAGTTTGAGTAGAATGCTTTGCATTATTTTAAAGAGATAGTTCAGCCAAAAATTAAAATTCTGTTATCAATTTATGTATTTTACTTTCTTGTTCTGTATAATGCAAAAGATGTTTCAATAATTTTTCAGCTTATACAGGCTCCATAAGTTTCAAGCTCCAAAAGGGAGTTTAATGATTTAGTTTTAAGCCTTTGTATTTTGTATTATGAACAGGGCAAGATTTTCAACCTAAACTCATTGAAATATGTGCCTCTACCTACAACTCCAAAAGCATTTCCAATGCAGTTTCAAAACACTTTCATTTCTTTCCACATTAATTATTTTTACTGGTTTTACAGATTATTAATTAACAAAACCTATTCTTTTTTGTTTTGTTTAGGATTTATTTTTGGCCTTTTGCCTTTATTTTTATAGGACAGTATAGAGATGACAAAGTGGGAGAGAGTGAGAGGGGTGGAAATGGGAAAGGTCATCGATCCGGGGTTTGTACTTGGGACGCCCCTGCAATGGTGCTATATATCGGCAAACTGCCCACAATAAAGACTTTTTTAGTGCATGATTTGGAAACGAATGCATTTTGACATTTACATCATATTACCTGCTCCATATACATACTGAATGGCCTTTATGACATAGTAAACTTGCTCAGTAGCTCACCTGGTATACTGCATTGCACTTGCAATTGAAGGAGTGGATAGGTACGAGTCCTGTGCAACACAAATGCATGATAAAAAACCTCAATAAATCTATTCTATTGTATGCATATAAATGCATTTTTAACTCACATTTGCTCTATTAACACTATTGGCTAGCTTTGGGGTACGGCTTAGTAGAGTTAGATGTTTCACCTGAAGAACCAGTTATGACATTTTGATTAAAAATTATGAGCTCAAAAAAACAAAAACAAAAATGGAACATGCATGGATGGTTTTTTTAACAGTAAGAAAATGGGGTGAATTTTCATTTAATTTCTAGGGCTGCCCTCAACTAAAGATTTTTCTGGTCGACTAGAAGTCATTTTAAGCATTAGTCGGCTGTTAGTCGCACGTACATTAATAAACCATGTAAATCATAATAATTAGCCTTTAATTGCCTACACAGCCTAATAAGCGCTCAAGCGCACAAAAAAAGCTTGCCACAGTGCACTGGCAGATATAATAATTATGAATGTGTCAGAGAAAAGAAGCAAAACTGCATTAACGTTACAGTAATTTGATAAACTAGTGCTTTCTTGGTATGCAGCTTAAGAGATAAAGTGGCAACACTGACTAGTCATCTCCGCAGTAGTGATACACCTTTATGCATATTTCATATGCATTATATAATCTGAGAATATTTGTTTTCTATTTGAATTGATTCATTTAGAAGTAGACATTTCACTCTCTATAGATAGAATTTTTTTTTCATGTCTGTATGGCAAGTATACACAGAGTTTTGCGCTCAAGTTCACTTTATTTGACAAAAGCACAACGTCTGTTGTCATTGTGAGTGCACACAAATAAACATAGAGTCTTTACAGATTCTAAAAATATATTACTCTTATCTGTATAACCAAAAATGATGGAGTATTTCAAGAGCAAGTGACCGCATTGGCGCCTCCATCTGTCCTGCAGTGAGCACGCTACTGTTCAGCTTCCACTGCATAGACACTTCAATAGCACACATTTTTCTAGGTTAGCATTAGATTGAGCTAATGTAAAGTTGCTGCTGCATACATCTTTCAGATGAAAAGCCATATTTGAGGTTGATGTATTATATGTGAGCGTTTGCATGTCCTGCCTGATGTGGTACTATATTACCACATAGACCAGCCTTGCACTGTTTGATTGACAGGTGAGTAGGCGGTCTTTCACTGCTGTCCAGGATGCTTCAGAACAGATTAGTGTTTACGCTTCAAATGCAATGTAGTCACATTTGTTTTCAACTACCT
Source organism: Garra rufa (assembly GCF_049309525.1). NCBI lineage: Eukaryota > Metazoa > Chordata > Actinopteri > Cypriniformes > Cyprinidae > Garra > Garra rufa. Next base: position 4,715,404 of record NC_133377.1, read on the forward strand.
CTGAATGTGACATGAGAGATCCGATTTACACTTCTGTTTATCTCTGTCCACTTGTGTTGGGATGCCAGTACCAGTGTAAATGGAGTCTACAGAAGTTCAACGTCCTTTCACACTGTCAAAGTCTCACAGTAGGGAGAGAGTGTGTGGTGGTGAGAAAGAGGCAAGGAATGGGAGGGGAACGGGATCGATTGAGCAATGCTGTTTCCAGACCTTTATAACCCTTTTCTTTCATCTCTCAGCTCTATTCATTTGCTCTCCTTCCATGGGCGCAGTACACATCCCCAACCTGCTTTTGTACTCCAGCGCTCAAGAGCTTTTTTTGATATCGAGATGAAAAACATTCCTTTCTCCGATGAGTCGATGTCAGCGTGGAGGCTGCTCGTCTTCCTCTAGACTCCCTGTGACGGCTTTATGTATAGCCTGAACTGAAGCTTTTTATTTTTCAGCTGAACAATGCGATGAACGTGAACGTGCTTGAAACTGTTCATTGTTCAATGAATATGCGGATTTTTTTTCTCTTGTTCTTCTTGTCAAAGTGTGGCGCTTCAGGATCATCAATAAATCCCTTCATCCATGTAGAAGCGTAGTTAAAAATAAAGCACTTGCATGAATAAATCACACTTGAGCCTCCAGAATTCATGACATATCCAGACTCTGCAGCTTGGAGAGTAACGTGTGTGTGGTTTCTAGACAGGCGGGAGTCGTTTTGAAGTCTTTTAAAATGCTGTTTAACGGCCATATGTGGCCTCCAAATCGGAAATATTGTGATTTTGAGTTAAACTAAAAAAAAAAACACAAATGACCAAAACTCTAAGCCATATTGCGATATTGATCGATATGTCTGTTTTGATATATGCAGCCCTAGATTGAAATGAATGATTTTGCTCATTCCAGTGCTGTATGTCAGTACTATTAATATGACAAGATTTTGATCAACAAATATAAAGCTTATGACTCACATTGTGGGTGCTTTATGCAAATTAATCGATTGTTTTTCCATATACCATGCATACATAAATCAAAGGCTGTGTGAAAGAGATGTGCAGGCATATTGTACAAGCTCATCAGGTCGTCCCCTGTTTATTTGTTTGATTTGGTCTCTTTCCGTATTTTGTTTTCCACTCAGATTCTGTAACACGTTGTGATAACGTCTGCCTACCTCAGAAGTAGCAGCTTACTAGGCGTCCATGAAAGCAGCATCCATGCTTGTCAGTTAGCTGATCTGAGACTTTGTAGTGAAGATAGGTTCAGTTATAGAAGGAATCGATGGCTGAAGTTCTGAATGGCAGAGTGTGAATAGTGTAGCGGCTCTGTGTCAGTGTGGGGATCGATGACCTCTCTATGGGCCGCTGTCCTCCTCTGGCGTGAGTATCTGTATGCATGCTGCTCCCTCTGGGCATATCCAGACAGTAGAGCCACTATTGATGCCACTCTTTCACCATGAAAGCAACAAAGAGCAGCAAAGCTTCACGCTCATGTGCAGCTGGTTTAGAACACGATGAAAATCCGCTTAAAGCTCGTCGTGGAACAGGCCTGTTTCTGAAAGCCTTAAGCAGCATCCGTTTTTGAGCCTCCTTAAAGGGATAGTTCACCAAAAATGAAAATGTGATTAAGTTCTTTAGTGGAGAAAAAAAGTGGACATGTAGGAGAATATTCATACTTCTCTTTTCCATTTCCAAGAGCTGTTAAAAATACAAAAAATGAGCATTTTTAAAGACTCTTTCAGTATTTTACAATTCTTCTGAAACTTATACTGTGGTGAATAAATTGATATTTACAGCTGAGGTCAAAAGTTTGCACTCCTCTTTCAGAATTATTAAAAATGTTAATTATTTTACAAAAATATTGTTTGTTTAGTACTGACCTAAATGAGATATTTCACATAAAAGATGTTTACATATAGTCCACAAGAGAAAATAATAGTTGAATTGTTGTATTTGAACCCTTTCCAACAATGACTGTATGATTTTGAGATCCATCTTTTCACACTGAGGACAACTGAGGGACTCATATGCAACTATTACAGAAGGTTCAAACACTCACTGATGCTCCAGAATGAAAAACAATGCATTAAGAGCCGGGGGTGAAAACTTTTGAACAGAATGTGTACATTTTGCCTAAATATCATTTTTTTCCATTTAGTACTGCCCTTCAGAGGCTACATAAGATAGTAACATGTTTCCCAGAAGACAAAATCAGTTACATTTACCCTGATCTTAAACCCTGAAGTTGCATATGAGTCCCTCAGTTGTCCTCAGTGTGAAAAGATGGATCTCAAAATCATAAAGTCATTTAAAAGGGTTCAAATACATAAAAATACTGGAAAACCAAAGAATTTGTGGGACCTGAAGAATTTTTCTGAAGAACAGTGGGCGGTTTAACTGTTCAGGACAAATAAGGGACTCATGAACAACTATCACTAAACAAAAAAACAGCTGTGGATCATTCAGGTAACAACACAGTATTAAGAATCAAGTGTATGTAAACTTTTGAACTGGGTCATTTTTATAAATTCAACTATTATTTTCTCTTGTGGACTATATGTAAACATCTTTTATGTGATATATCTTATTCAGGTCAGTACTAAATAAACAATAACATGCATTTTGTATGATCCCTCTTATTTTGGTCAAATAATTAACATTTGTAATGATTCTGAAGGGGTGTGTGCAAACTTTTGATCTAACTGTACATACTTGTTGACCAAAAATCTTCCATTGTAACCATCTGCTTTCACTGAATGTTAAAAAGCAGCTTCTGCATTCTGCTAAACATCTCATTTTGTGTTTTATAAATAACATGCAGGTTTGGAACAACCCTGATAATTTATCACATTGTTTTCATTCACGGGCGAACTATACCTTTCAGTTGTCTGTTTTGCAGTTCCTGAATGTGCAGGAGGTTGATGGTTTTTAATATACCAGCCCTCAGGAAATCGACAGTCTAAAAGCCTCATTCTTAACATGTATAGCACAAGAATTATGCATCAGTCAGTTATTGAGGTACAGCACAAAGCTAAATCTCTGTGCAGTGTTAGTGTACATTCATGTTTCTCAACCTTTTTATCCCCACAGTTGGTCTTCATTCATAATTAATAGCGTTCGCTATGTAGTTTGGCAGTAGAATTGCCTTATTTGTAACAAGGAACTTAGGGAAAAATTGGCCACCTATTTTTAGGCTCTTTACTGTCAGTCTCATATTCGATGTTACCAGTAATTCTTTTAGTATGAAAATGACTAAATAATAGAGCATTATGTAGCTGAATACCTCATTTCTGTTTCTCTGTTCCTTTCCATCTGATATGTATTACATTCTGAAACTGCAATAAATTTAGCTTGTTTTGAACTGTTTTGCATATATTTCATAAACAAAGGGCAGCTGGAACCATTTGACCAGCATGTTATAAGCCCTGAGGCCGAGAACACACAAATGAAGACAATTCTCGTCGAGCAAAGATGCCATCCTTTCTGATGCAACTAGTCAGATAAATAGGACCACCAAGTGTTCTCTAACCGCAACGCATAACTTCTGTCCGCCCTCACATTTCATGCAGTACAGGGCGGGATTGCAGATTAAAGTTCCTCGGAGTAACAAGCTTGATTGTCGGAAGGGAAACACAAAGAACTAAGAACTGCGGTAGATGCCATGGGGAATGTATTTCAGGGGTGGGATTCTTCTACATAAAGAAGTTAAGAAATGTCTTAAAGGATGTTTTGCATTTCTATAGTCGAAAAGAAATTAAGGTTTTTGAGGAAAACATTCCAGGATTTATCTCCATATAGAAGACTTTAATGGTGGCCAACAGGTTGAAGGTCCAAATTGCAGTTTCAATGCAGCTTCAAAGGATTCTACACGATCCCAACCGAGGAATAAGAGTCTTATCTAGAGAAACGATCTGCCATTTTATAAAAGAAATAAAATTGTCTATAATTTTTAACCACAAATGCTAGTCTTGCACTAGCTCTTCAATGTGCATCCGTAAATTCACACATTACATAATCACATTGAAAAGGTCATGCTCAGTTAGTTCTTTGTCTGTGTCCTATGGTCCAAAAAGGTATCTCATTTTCTCCTTCAACCTAAAAATCATCTGACATTATTGTTTTACCTTTTTTTGAGGGGGCGTTTGACTTTTCTTTGCAAGTTTGCTTTGTAAACACTGGGTTGGTACTTCAGCCTGCATCATGTTTGACCTTTACGTGATTACGTAATGTGTGAAGTCGAGCTAGTGCAAGACGAGCATTTGTGGTCGAAAAGCATTAAAATTTTTATATTTGTTTTTAGAAAAAGACAAATCGTTGTGCTAGATAAGACCCTTATTCTTTGGCTGGGAGAGCCCTCATGTAGAGCCCTTTGAAGCTGCCTTAAAACTGCAATTTGGACCTTCAATCCTGGAATGTTTTACTGAAAAACATTAATTTCTTTTCGACTGAAGAAAGAAAGACATGAACATGTTGGATGACATGGGGGTGAGTAAATTATCAGGATTTTTTTTATTCTGGAAGTGAACTAATCCTTTAAGAAAAACTCTAATGATGCAGTTTACCTGTCTGTGAAATTCTGCAGGGGAAATGCAGTCATCTCAATAGGAATTCATGTCATTGGGAAATTTGTGTGAGGGGGCACAATATCCCCAGCATGGATTTTACATTGGATTCAAGTTTGTTGAACTGTTAACATTTGAATTTGCTGTGTTTACCCATATAAAGCTGCATGGTTTGGAAGTGACCTCTAAGGAAGTATTCATGCATCATAATTTACAATGGACTGAGTTTGGCCATGAAATTTTGCAGAAGTTTTGTTAATATGATGGTGCCATAAAAAGTTTGCAGGAATGTTCCTAGGTGCAATTCTAGGAACATAAAATGCACTTAAAATGCAAAATTTTTTGTGTATTTTCAAAAAGCCTTCTCAAGACAGAACAGTCTGTCACATTTATTTGACCTCTGTCTTTCTTGCGCTCTCGCTCTAGAGTGAATGTGTCCTGTATCTATGTGTGCATGCTGAAACAACCTAAAAATTCATTACACATCATACCTTTGGGGATTTATGACAAGTTGGAGGTTATTTGCAATGATTTTAAATACGTTCTTTTCAGAAATTCAAATTCTTTTGTCTAAAGAATGTTTATCAAGATTGTTCTAAAGAATATACTTTATTGTTAAGTTAGAAAATAGCGGTTAAGAAGAAGTGCATCCTTATGAATACTGTGTGAATTCGGTCGACTGAGTTGGGGATACCGGAAGATGTCTCCACCTTGCCAGGTGAGAGGGATGTAGTGGGACCTTCCAAGCATCAAGGGTCTCACAGCGGGTACCAAGGATTGAATACTTCCAGCACGAAGGAGGATATGCACCGAGAGAGGAATTCAATAACAGGAAAACTGCATGGATACAAACAATCTGTGGAATACCGAAATCCACCCTTACCACTGTTATGTTTGGCATGATATAGACTTTCCTTATTATGCACGCTGTATTATTCAGGTGACGTGAAGTCCCTAGCAACTGCTCACCTTGGTGAATTTCGTGGAAAGAACGCAGAGCGTTTGGGCAGGGTGCAGGGACTTTACTACAAGCTGTACTTAGTGCAGTTACAGTACGTTGAAGGAATTTCCTGAAGTTAACACTGGCCTTGAATAGACAAAGTGTGGTTTTGACAAAGGAGAGACGCACCAGAGAAAAACCAGGCTGACGCAAAGCAAAATACTGCGTGCTGAGATAAAACAAGCGAGCGGCCGTCCCAGTTCCGTCCCATTTCCCCTCTTAAGTGATGTCATTGGAGTGGTGGAGACGTGCCAGTGTTTGGAGGGAGAGGCGCTCCCCTCCTCTAGTGGAGTTATCCCGTAAAATCTTTCCAGAGAGACTCTCAGAGGAGGCAGCCAGACAAGCATTCCTCCCTCTCACATCTCTACCGCTCCGTCTTTTTTCTTCTTCTTTTTCCATCAATCCTTCCAACAATGTGTGTCTGAGTCAGCCAGAGGTACTTAAAACATAAATTCTCAACGTGGGCACATTGAGAACAATTGAGTGTGTTCATTAGCATCATGCAGCACTCAAACCATTTGGAGAAGATCACAGATCTCATGAGTCTTATTTAATGGCTGTTAGTTGCATCATAAAAGTATAATCTGTTTGTTTTTGATTAGCTAATGTTTTGATTAGTGGTGCTTTTTATTAGTAGTCGCATGAAATCACATTTTACACTATTGATTTTGTTTGCGCACGTTGCAATACTAGAGATGAACAGTTAATCCATGGAAAACAGTTGTCTGTCTTGGTAATCTTTAATCAAAGTCTGTAAATTTGCTTCCGCTGTGAAATGGCATTCTACTCTGATGACGTCCGTTTGACCGCTTGGTCGAAGTATCCTTAACCACTTCACTCCAACTGTTAGTCAGCTGCAAGCAAGAAATGAAGAGGATGCGCTAAAATAAAAACCCACCCTCTGTTTAATATTTCAAATCCCAAATAAAGTCGGTAGCAACTTCCAATTCGAGCTGAATAAACCCCATAAAGATTAAATGCCACATACATAATATCTCAAATCATTCTTTATTGATGAGTGGTGTGTTATTCATTTTCTGACTTTTTTCTCTAGCAGATAATAAAACAGGCCAAAGAAAATGTGGGAATTGACATTTATAATTCTCTAATATTTTATCTAAATAAATGGCAATAAAATTATTTTTTAGTAAAAATAAACTTGGCATTTAGGCAGCACAACATTATATTGTACAGTAATTAAATATTAATTTGCTAAATATTCCATATATGCTATAAATTATAGGAATATGTGACCCTGGACCACAAAACCATAAGTCATAAGTGTACATTTTTCGAAATTGAGATTTATACATAATTTGAGAGCTGAATAAATAACCTTTTCATTGATGTATGGTTTGTATATCTAACCAAGACACAACTTTTTGAAGATCTGGAATCTAAAGGTGCAAACAAATCAAAATATTGAGAAGATCGCCTTTAAAGTTGTCCAAATTAAGTTCTTAGCAATGCATATTAATAATCAAAAATGAAGTTTTGCTATATTTACAATAGGAAATTTACAAAACATCTTCATGGAACATGATCTTTACTTAATATCCTAATAATTTTTGGCATTAAAAAGAAAAACTGATCATTTCGACCTATACAATGTATTTTTGGCTATTGCTACAAATATGCCTATGCTACTTAAAGGAGTAGTTTTCTTTCAGAACAAAAATTTACAGATAATGTACTCACTCTCTTGTCATCCAAAATGTTCATGTCTTCACTCGTAAAGAAATAATGTTTTTTGAGTAAAACATTTCAGGATTTCTCTCCATATAATTGACTTCTATGGTGCCCCCGAGTTTGAACTTCCAAAATGCAGCTTCAAAGGGCTCTAAACGATCCCAGCCGAAGAAAAAAGGGTCTTATCTAGCAAAACGAGGGGTTATTTTCTAAAAAAAAATTACAATTTATATACTTTTTAACCTCAAATGCTCGTCTTGTCTAGCTCGGCAAGACGAGCGTTTGAGATTAAAAAGTATATAAATTGTAAATGTTTTTAGAAAATAATGATCACTTCGCTAGATAAGACCCTTCTTCTTCGGCTGGGATCATTTAGAGCCCTTTGAAGCTGCATTTAAACTGCATTTTGGAAGTTCAAACTCGGGGGCACCATAGAAGTCCACTATATGGAGAGAAATCCTGAAATTTCTTTATTTACAAGAAAGAAAGACATAAACATCTTGGATGACAAGGGGGTGAGTACAATTATCTGTAAATTTTTGTTCTAAAAGTGAAGTACTCCTTTAAGACTGGTTTTGTGGTCCAGGGTCACATATATAATATTAAATATTTTCAAGATCAACTTTAAGTAAGCACTAGATGACTAAATTTACAATAGAGGAAAGAATCATGGATAATTTCATATCCAGTAGTGGATTATAAATGTCCAATGTACATGTATAAATTAAAAAAAAAACTCTATAGTCTGATATGTTGTACATCAGTAAAATAATCACTTGAAAGAGGGACACAAGCCATAACTAGAGACCAAAATATCATAGAAACTTGATGGTGAGCTTTCTTGACCATAAGTAAGCAACCAGCTAACAATCTGAATTACTCCTTAGCACTGTAGTGGCAACTTTTGCACATGCAAAATGTAAAAATTTAGTGGCTCGCATTTTATATAGATAAAAAAGGCTGTCAATGATAGTTCTGAAGGTTCTTGTTAAATAGGCCGTCTCTTGCACAGAGTCAACAGCTGTCAGCATGGTGAAGCAGCTTTGGGACAGGGAGGTTTGCAGGTTGAATGAGCAGCAGGCAGTGGACTGATGAGGCCTGACACAGATGAATGAGGTTAATCTGAAGGCCACCGTGTAAAGCGGTATCCCAGGTGTCAGCAGTGACTGAGAATATTTTCCATAACCCACTGCAAATGAAGTCCAAATATCTGTTTGTTTACTGTACTCTTCTTGCGATGATTACCCAACCGAAACCGCCGCCTCAGAAACCATATGGAGAAGGGGGTCACTGTAGTACACGGCATGAGGATGTTCGGCTGTCTGATGAGTCTTGTTCCTGAAATGTCAGCTGTCTGTGACATCTGCAGATCCACACTTGTTTCTTAATGCAGATTCAAAGATGTCTGCTTGTCCCAGCATGCATTTTGATGCACATAGTAAATACAGTCTTAGTCTTTAGTTAGCACTAAAAAGAGACTTTCCCATACGTCTGTGACAAAATGCATCATATCGGCAATAAAAGAAAGAATGATTGATCAGTACTGAGGGCTTTTGGTTTGTTTCTGAAGAGCTGTTTTCCAGAGAAAGAGGTGGGATATGCAAAGTAGATACTACAGCCTTGGCTCTGTTAAACATTTCATGTCACGTCCGGAATTGCTATTTATTTACCCTTCACAGTTGGAGATGAGAAGGAGAGCAGGCTCGAGGGAGGGGAGCAGGGGGAAGAGCTCTCTTCTTCAGCAGTCTGAAAGCAGCCAGATATCCATCTCATGAAAAAACACCATCTACTAACAGAAAGCATTTCCTAGTTAACTTCATAAATCGCTCTCGTTTAGTGGTGAGTGCGGCAAGTTCATCATGCTCAATAGAAAGGAATCAGTATCAGGGTTATTACAGTAAATTAAAACTAAAAGCATAAAAAATGCATTCTTTGAAATAAACAATAACTGAAGTATAAATAAAACATAACGTTAAAGATGACATATCATGAAAATCAGACTTTTTCCATGTTTAGGTGCTATAATCGGGTTCCCGGTACATCTACCAACCCAGAAAAGGTGATAAAGAGCCCAGTAACCTTATTTTGCAAGCATGTGAAAAAACAAGCCGCTCAGATTTCGCTCCCTCTATGATGTAGAAAAGAGATCTTATTATAATATTAACGCCCCTAAATCTGGACATTTCCACCCACGCTGCCACCATTTTGTTTTCACAAGTGGCAACGTGTACCAGTTCTAACACCTTGGCAAAAGTTCAAGCAAAGCATGTTAACTATTCTGTCGTTGGCTGCACTAATAAGCACAGAACACTATTTAGAGTCCCAGCCTCAGAGAAAACAAGAGAGCAGTGGATTTATTGATTTACTTACTGTATATTATGCTGATGCCACACAGATCTAATATAAACATGTGTTTTCTTTCCCAGCTGTTTACCTTCACAGGCATAACCGACTGTTTTTGTAACTCATGTGTGTTTTTAATATAAAGTATTTGACAGTATAAGCGCAATAAGACATGAAAGAGAACTTAGGTTAGTACTTACATGGAGTGTACCGCTTTATGTGTGTGTGCTTCGGATGTGTGCTCAGTTTATCAGAAGTTTGAAATGAAAATTCTTGGCCGAAGCCGAAGCTGAACAAACCATTCCAAGTTAGTAAAATAATATTCTTTGATCATTTTTAAGACCCCCTTCTTGAATCAGGCATGTGTTTTTTTAAAAGATTTATTTTTTGGCATTTTTGCCTTTATCATGAGAGGACAGATCAGACATGACAAGAAGCGAGGGGGGAGAGAGATGGGGGGCGGGATTGGGAAAGGTCCTCGAGTCGGGATTCGAACACAGGATGCCCGGAGCGCAACGGCGCTGTATGTCGACGTGCTGCCAACAAGGCTATCGGCGTCGACCAGGCATGTGTTTTTTGATGAATGTTATAATAAATGTATTAATAGACCTGTTGTAATGATTGTTATCATTATTTTTGTCTTACTTTTTTATTTTATTTTACAGAACAACAGTAAAATTACAATGCTAACATTTATTAATGTTGACTTTTATTTTGGCGGAAACCCACAAGAATACCTCAGTACTACTTTTTGTAGTAAATGATTTTATGAATGATTCTCATTACGCTGCAGATTTTCCTTGTGATTTGGACTTTGAACCCTTTGAATTTCGGTTGCCGAACATTCGGTGCATCCCTAGTTTAAACTAATGTGGCTTTTAAACTGATTTCAGTGAGATAGACATGATAATTAAAACCAAACAGATGTTTTTTAGCAGAGTATATGAGGTATGAGCTGTAAAGGCACAGCCCTATTCTGGAAAAGGGGGCGGGGAGAAGCAGCTCATTTGCATTTAAAGAGGCATGCACGAAAAACAGCGTGTTTCTGCTTCCGCTCAAAATAGGCATTTTCAAAATGATACAATAAATGATCTGTGGGGTATTTTGAGCTGAAACTTCACAGACACATTCTGGGGACACCTGAGACTTATGTGACATATTGTAAAAAGGGGCATAATAGGTCTCCATTAAGGATTTGGTTTAAGGTTAGAGAGAGATATTTTTAAATATTCCAGGACCAACGAATGATGAGCTGGAACATTACATGGCGGTACCAAGCTTTCAGTACAACCTTTAGCATAAACACTACATAAATGCATGAAGATGTTCTGGTATGACTGAATGTACCACCAGCCACGCATGTCACAGTACATGTTACTAAACCAAGCCGGTCTGACACCTTCCCACGTTCACTGTGATTGTGATTCTAGTAAATGTCAGTATGTGATGCATAACCAGCTGTCACGGGCTGAAGCGTTGTCACCTTGAGCATCCATAAACTTGATTTGACTGGAGACTACGCTGTGGCCAGAGGACGGTCCTCTCGCTGAGCGTGCTTGTGTTGTTCTGGAGATTACATCAGGAAAGGCATACCAGAAAGGGGCTGTGGGCTTCTTCTTTTTTCTGTTGGGAAATGATTTGATTCATGTCGCCTGTGTTCGCAGCAACCTATTCATACTAGTTACCTCAACGCTGAAGCACATGCCGAGTTCTGGCGTTTCCTCTCAGCTGCTGACAGAGAGACAGTGGGGTAAAGTATGGGCTGTGCTGTGGAACACAGAATAGCACTGTATTTTTTGGGCTTTGAATGACTTCAGAGATGAGGCAGTACTTTTTGAGCTTCTCTGACAGGAACCCACCCTTGGAGAAACATTATACGGTAGACTCGCAATTTCAAGGATAGTCTACTTTGAGCACAAAGACATTCCTTCCCGTTCGCCGCCGAGCCTTCAAACTTTCAAGTCTAAAGACAAGGGAACGTAACTGTTTCCAAATTGTTTTCTCTGTGAAAAACTTTGGCAGATGATGTGCGGTAGCCCTCGCTCTATCTGCTCAGTAAGTTGCTAGATTAGCAGGTTTCATTGAATTCTCACAGTCTGTTTGCCAAGTGTAGCGCGTGATTGTTCAATAAATAGTAATATTTCTCAATCCTGCCTGTTCTAGCTTAGAAAACGGTGGACTTGTTGTTGTTGTTGTTGTTGTTAGTGGTGATGTTTAATCTCTTAAGCCTGAGGGCAGATTTTGTAATACATTGTAAAGGAATTACACATTGTTACAGCAACTTCCCATAGTTACTCCAATTGCCCAAATCTCACAGGATAATTCAGACCTTTCAGTATGCATTCTGCATTCATTTTTTGGATTTTTTTTTACTTCAGCTTCAGTATTTTTCAGAGGAAGCACATCTCATGCCTCAACTCAAACATTTTGTACTATTTGTTAACATTAATGTTTTTACTAACATGAATGAACAACAAACAATACATTTATTACACTATTTATTAATCTTTGTTAATGTTAGTTAATACAAATACAGTCGAGCATTGTTTGTTTGTGTTAGTTATAGTGCATTAACTTGTTAACAAACACAACTTGTGATTTTAATATTGCAATGCTTTAGACATATTGTTCATTCTTAATTCATGTTAACTAATGTTATTTACTAATGTTAACTAATGAATCTTATTGTAAAGTGTTACGCTTTAAACTGTGAACTGGGCAACTATATATTGTTGATATTTAGGATAGCAAAGTTAAACAATTGTTACATTCTAAATGGCAAACAACAAAAAGTAATATACTTTTGCATAATTGTTTGTTTTTACTTTTAATAAAAATTCAAATATAGAGCAACTACAATAATAATAATAATAATAATAATAATAATAATAATAATAATAATAATAATAAATAAAGAAATTATTATTATTATTATTATTATTTATAATACACATTATGTTTTTACATTTTGTTTTCTAATAATTGTGTTATTGTATCATAGCTAAAATAATACAATAATTAATATGCATTTTCTAGTTAAGATAACAAAAAACTATAAAAAATAATGGAATGAATGCATAAAATAATGGAATAAAAAAATATATAAATAAAAATACATTTATTGTTGTATGAAATAATAATAATAATAATGTAATAATTATAATAATAATGTATTATTCAAAATATTATTTATTTATTTTTGTTGTTGTTATAATTATTATTATTATTCATAATACACATTATATTTACTTTTTGTTTTCTAATAATTGTGTTGTTGTATCAACGCTGAAATAATACAATAATCAATATGCATTGTAATTTAGATAACAAAATAAAAGGATGAAAATAAAAATAAAAAATATATAAATAAAAATATATTTTTATTTTTAATTATTATTATTATTAAATGAAATACATAATAATTCATGCCATTTTTATATAATTTTCGAAATTGTGATATTGTGTTAAAAAGCTGAAAAACAGTACTCAATAATTAAATACACACAATAATTCAAATAAATTCTGTATACCTGGGGCCCGTTTCAGAAAGGAGGTTAAGTGAAAACTCTGAGTATGTTAACCCTGAAATGAGGGAAACTCTGGGTTTTCGGTTTCAGAATGGGAGGTATGTTAAACCTGAGAAAGCAGAGTAAGTCAAGCCCGTTTCTGAAAGAGAGGTAACTTATACTCAGAGTCAGTTACCATGGCAACTTACTCTGTGAACCTAACCTGGTCGGGAGCAGGTTTTCTTCGGTAAACCCAGAGTTTCTTTCGGTCTCCTCCCCCTTTTTAAAGCGCAAGTGATGTTTAAATACATCATTCATTCATTTATGCTTCAAAAATGCTTTTCTTAATGAGTGTTTTGGAATGTAAATTTAGTGCATTTTACTTAAAACATGAAAAATAATCTTAATGCAACTGGAAACAAGATTATTTTTCTTACCCAATTGACAGATAATATGCAAAATAAGAAAAATATACTTAAAAGATTAAATAAACACCACACTGTAAAAAAATATATAAAAAAGGAAATAAAGTGCAAAAACAATAATTTTACAGAGAAAAGGTTTTACAGAAAAAAGTTATTTTACAGATTTTTCGTTGTTTCAATTATGATATTTAACTTTAATTTTTAATTTTTTGTTTGGCAGACAGCTTCCAGTCATTTGACCGTTTTTTTACGGGACCTTTTTTACAGTATAAAACCTTTATTTTACAAAATTTCCCTTGTTTCAGTTACAATATTTTACTTAACTTTGTGGTTTTTGTTTGGCAGCTGTATCTGCCAGTGGTTTGACTGTTTTTTTACAGTGTAAAACCCTTATTTGACAGATTTTACCTAGATTACTACAATAAAAGCACTAAATGGTCTACAGTGAAACACTGTTATTTTACAAATCATTAAAATAAAATAAAAAACCTTCAATAAAGTTTCAAAGCATGCTCAAGGTGGAAAATGGACAGTTTTATTTAAAAGACAAAATACAAAGTCTTTACAAATGCCATATAAAATGTACATTTTAAATTTTTAGCTTTTTTTTAAAAGAAATACAGCACAATTACATTTAAAATACTTTGCTGATGAAGAACATGGAACAGTTTCATCAGAATGTTTAATTAAATATATATTCAACTTAAGACAACTTCACTTGCAGAGAAAATATGTCCTGATAATTTACTCACCCCCATGTAATCCAAGATGTTCATGTCTTTCTTTCTTCAAAAAAAAAAAAAAAAAAAAAGTAAAGTTTTTGAGGAAAATATTCCAGGATTTTTGCATAGAGTGGACTACAATGGGTTGAAGTTGAAGTTTCTAGTGACCCTTATTCCTTGGCTGGGATCATGTAGAGCCCTCTGAAGGTGCATTGAAACTGAAATTTGGACCTTCAACCTGTTGGCTCCCATCGAAAATTGGAGAAAAATCCTGAAATGTTTTTTTTCAAAAACCTTTTTGACAGAAAAAAGAAAGACATTTTGATTTAAGAATCTTTAGATTTTTTTTTTTTAAATTGGAAACAACAAGACAATACTAAGTAAGAAAATCATTTTTAGGTGCATTAATTTATTGCACATATTTTCATCATGCAGACACTGTCAAAGTGACAAAAATGGCATGTCCTTTCATAAATAAGATTATTATTTATCATATAGGATTATTTTGATTAGACATGTGTATTTATTTGACCTGTGTCATTTTTAAATGGTAGTCAGAGCACATTAGTACAGACACTGTATGCAGAGCGGTAAAGAAAGTGTGCCTTGCTCTAATGCTCTTTCTGAGAATTTTAGTGTCATTGCCTACTGAGCACAAAGCCATCAAATATGAAGCTGATTGCTGTATGGAATGGAAGAATGGCAGATGAAAATG
>NC_133377.1:4730849-4817672 GCF_049309525.1 Garra rufa
TGTGTGTATATATATATATATATATATATATATATATATATATATATATATATATAAGCTAGTATTAATTAAATTAATTAAATAAGCATTAATTGACCTTATGCATGGAGCGTTCTTTAGAACTTCCGCATAAAGATAAGCCAGCTCATAATAAACTTCCGCCGAAGCTCATTTTATATGTGCTATATATTAGGTGGACACTCGTGAGACTCATCTACTGCCTCGTTCTTATCAGAAACTGAAAAAAAATATAATTGCAACATTATAAACAATGTTAGCGGCATGAACATTCAGTTTCATATTATTTAACAACATAATTTAAATAGCTAAATAATTTAAATGCGGAGCCTGGCAGTCCCGTACTCTCCCTATCTGCATAGTTGTACATTTAAATGCTGACAGCTAAACACTATCATAATGTGTTTATGCTAACGTTAGCTAGCTAGCGATATTTCTCTTCAAGGACATCTTAATCATATTTTTGATAATCAGTAACTTGCCTTCATAGTCATGAACACATTTTTAAAATCTTGCAATATTTTAAAGCCTTTATTATTTTCTAACTCTACAGCTGTGAAATAAAATGTACTTCAAGGACTCACTTTTCATTCATAAAAACGGCATCAGAAAAAATGACTTCACTGAAAACGTCTTTTTTGGGCTAAAATAATATGGAAGAATTACCGCATATAACCAATAGATGGCAGCAGAGGATTATTTATTATGCAGCTGCCTTTCAAACTCCCTCTATTTTCAAGACGTCTTGCTTTTCGATTTATTATAAAATTACTAGTATAATAAATTGTAGTACTTAAGTATATAGTATAGCAAGTGCAGAAAGTCATTAAGCTCACACACAAACAGCCTATAAGGGTGAATTATTTAAATACTAATATAGTTCACTACAAATACGTTAAATATTTATGGTATAATAATTAAATAATGCACTCAATATGAATCAATAGGAATTTGAAATACTTTATAAAATTGAATCTTTTAAAATTTTAAACTTTTTAGTAATCTTTTTATCTTTTAAGTTTTATCTTGAACTGTAAAATCTATTAAATAGCCTATATTTAACCAACACATACTTGTTACTGCTGTAGTTTTGTTACTCTGAATTTAATCCGAATCATTTAAACTCTTTTTTTGACATCAGATTGTCAGTTGTTTGTCCGGTTATTACTGTCAATCATAGCAATGACTCGCGCATATTTAGCCGATTTACTCGTGAATTTTTTTAAACTGGCATTTGTCATTCTTGAAACGGTATACATGGATGTTTGGTCCTCTTAGACAAACCACATTTTTCTTCGATTGTGAATGGGTTATGTAGAGAAAACGAACAAAGTACGCATATATTACAGCACAGTACAGTTGACCGGAAATGACTTAGCTGGCTTGACTAAACAAGGAAGTAATACGTGCATATGGTCAATTAAATGTTTTGACATATAATACTTTTTCATTTGTGTGTGTATATAGTGTTATTTTAGTATTATTTATGTACTATACGTGTGTGTGTATAAAAGCTTGTATTAATTTAATTATTTAAAAAATTAAAGTATTAATTTAATTTATTAACATTTAATACATTTTACATGTGTGTGTGTGTGTGTGTGTGTGTGTGTGTGTGTATATTGTGGCTGGCGTCCCGAGGATCTATCAGCGTCGCCCTGGCAACACACAAGCACCAGCTGGAACCACTCACCGCGAGCCAATCGGTCACGGCCCCACCGGCTTTATAAACAGACTGCCAGAACAAGAGGATTGTGAATCATCTCCGATGCAACGTGAGACTTACCTGATCTTTGTGTCATTCTTCCCGCAGAGTCGCCGTGACTGCTTGGCTCCCCACTTCCGGGTAGCACGCACCGGGGTTACAGCACGTCTTTTGCACCGACCCCTTCACTGGCCACCGTCACTGGGAAGCACACCTGTCAGGAGGAAATCACCGCACCCCACCAAGACGACGACATCACCCCATCACTTACCTGTATTGTCCATTTCTGCTGCACCACTTCAATAAATCCACCCTCCGGGGCTCACTCAACTCTTGTCTTGTTGTTGCTGTTCCCCGCCCGGCCACAAGGTGGTGGAGAATGCGGGCAAGAGCCGGGCCTGAGAACACCAACGAGCAAGAGTTTGTTTACGCCGCCATTTTGCCCCGCTACTCACTCCGGTTGTTTTTCTCTCTTTCTTTTTAGGCGCGCTCCTCCCCGTGAATATGGAAGACCTTGTAAAACAGCTCGCTGAGGTTAGCGTCCGTCAGCAGCAATGTTTTGAACTGCTCACCGAACAACATGGCCACATTCAAGGGTATTTGGCCGAACTACGGTTACCGGCCGCTCAGAACGTCCCTCTGCCAGACCCACGGGTCGCCGCTGCCCGGCTACTACCCAAGCTGACCGCACATGATGACATTGAGGCCTACCTTAAGATGTTTGAATCACTCGCTCGCAGCGAGGGGTGGGCGAGAGGTACTTGGGCTGCAGCACTGGCACCGTTACTCTCTGGTGAGGCGCAACGGGCGTATTTTTCCTTACCAGCGTCTTCCCAAAACAATTATAATGAGTTAAAAAAAGAGATATTGGGTCGGCTCGGACTCTTAGAGTCTCGAGTTTAAAACACGGTTGCCAGTCCGCACCCAGGCCGGGGAGCGAGCGCAGCCTTTTCCCCGGAGGGTGGTCCAGGAGCGACGGCCGCCGGAAGGCACCCCACGACCAGTACACAGGCCAACCAGCCCCCGCGACGAGCCCATGCCCACGGACCCACTGTCACCCACCGTCAAGGCTTGGATGGCAGGCTGTGTGGTCCATCAAAAACCCTCCCCAGGAGCACCGACGGCCACCGTGAGGGTCCGAGGACGTCACTTCCGGGCTATCCTGGATTCAGGAAGTGCAGTCTCCCTCGTGCGGCCCGACACCCTCGGGCCCCGGCCAGCCCCCAAGGCCGTGATGCCAATTACCTGCGTCCATGGAGATACACGTGAGGTGCCGACTAACCTTCTCACCTTCCACAAGGGTGGACAGACGTGGACCTTGGAGGTCGGTGTCTTAAAGGATCTGCCGGTCCCTCTATTGCTGGGTCGAGACTGGCCGGGGCTAGACGCCGCCTTGGCCGCGACCACACAGCCTGCCCACGCCCGCCGCAAGCCGCGGCCTCAGCCGTCGCGGGGGTCCGGATACCGATCCTGCCTGGTGACATCTGACAGTGGGAGAGAGGGTGAGTCTGCCGCCCAACGCACTAACCTCTACCATGATGTGTTCCAACAGGTCACCGGAGGAGGCGATTTCGGAAGGGCCCAAAAGGAGGACGATCGCCTTAAACACTGCTGGCGCCAGGTCCGCATCCTGGAGGGCCAGGAGGCTCTGCCAGCTCCTCACCCTCTCCCACACTTCGTTGTGCAGAACGGCCTGTTGTACTGCGTCGCAGAGCGACGGGGGGAGGTTAAACGCCTACTGGTCGTTCCGAAGGGGAAGACAGAGATGGTCCTTGAGCTCGCCCATGCTCACCCCATGGCCGGTCACCTGGGCGCCCAGAATACCATCCAACGGATTCGCGACAGGTTCCACTGGCCAGGGTTGGAGGCCCAGGTGAAGAGTTTCTGCCAGGCCTGCCCCGAGTGTCAACGCACGTCACCTCGAAAGCCTCCCCCCAGCCCGCTGATTCCCCTACCTATCATCGGGGTGCCTTTCGAGCGGATCGGGATGGACATCGTGGGGCCGTTGCCGAGGTCTGGCCGGGGGCACGAACATATTCTAGTCATTGTCGACTATGCCACCCGGTACCCCGAAGCAGTCCCCCTTCGCCAAGCCACCGCCAAAGCCATCGCCCGTGAGCTGTTCCTGCTCTCCAGCCGGGTGGGCATTCCGTCGGAGATTCTGATCGACCAGGGAACCCCGTTCATGTCCCGGCTAATGGCTGACCTGTGCCGGCTGCTGAAAGTAAAACAAATCAAAACATCAGTCTACCATCCTCAGACCGACGGGCTCGTCGAGAGGTTTAACCAAACCCTGAAGCAGATGCTACGGAGGGTGGCGGCTGAAGATAAAAAGGATTGGGACCTGCTCTTACCCTACGTTCTCTTTGGCATCCGGGAGGTTCCCCAAGCCTCCACCGGGTTCACCCCGTTTGAGCTCCTGTTTGGCCGCCAACCCCGTGGGCTTCTCGACGTAGTCCGAGAGGCCTGGGAGCAGCAGCCGGCCGTCTACCGCACCGTCGTCGAACACGTGCAAGACATGAGGAACAAGATCGACAGAGTCATGCTGTTAGTCCGGGAACATCTGGTGAGATCCCAACAAGCCCAGCAACGCCACTATAACCGGAAGGCCCAGCCGCCGGAATTCCAGCCTGGAGACAGGGTGATGGTCTTGGTCCCGAACGCAGCATGCAAGTTCCTCGCACAGTGGCAAGGACCGTACACTGTAGAAGAAAGGGTAGGCCCCGTAAACTACCGTGTCCGACAACCGGGGCGAAGACAGCCTCTACAGCTATACCACATCAACCTGTTGAAAAAGTGGATTGGAGACCGGGACCAAGCCGTCGCCCTGGCCGTCACAGAACCCGCGGCTGTCGACATCAACGCCAACCTGTCCGCCGCCCAGAAGGCCGAGCTGCGGCACCTGGTCGGTCAGTTCCTGGACGTCTTCTCCGACACCCCCGGCCAGACTAATGTACTATCCCACGAGATCCGCACTCCTCCCGGCGTCATCGTCCGGCAACGGCCCTATCGAGTCCCCGAGGCCCGCCGGCAAGCTATAGAGGAGGAAATCCAGAAGATGCTGAAGCTGGGGGCAATCGAGCCATCCCGGAGCCCTTGGTCCAGCCCGATAGTCCTGGTCCCAAAGCCGGACGGCACCCTAAGATTCTGCAATGACTACCGGCGCCTGAACGAAGTATCCGACTTCGACAGTTACCCCATGCCCCGAGTGGATGAGCTCCTGGAGCGCCTGGGAAGGGTCCGGTACATCACGACCCTCGACCTCACAAAAGGTTATTGGCAAGTCCCACTCTCCGCCGACGCCAGGCCAAAAACCGCCTTCTCCACTCCGTCGGGCCACTGGCAGTACCGGACCCTTCCCTTCGGCCTGCATGGCGCTCCAGCAACGTTCCAACGCCTAATGGATGTGATACTCCGGCCCCACCAAGCCTACGCGGCTGCATACTTGGATGATGTGGTGATCCACTCGGAGGCATGGGAAGACCACCTGGAACGGCTGAAGAGGGTGCTGTCCGAGCTTCGTCGGGCTGGACTGACAGCCAACCCCCACAAATGCCACCTTGCCCTGAATGAAGCAAAGTACCTGGGTTTCACCATAGGAAGAGGTCTCGTCAACCCCCAAGAGAATAAAGTGAAGGCGATCTTGGACGCCCCAAAGCCACAGAACAAAACCCAGGTACGTGCCTTCTTGGGGTTGGCTGGTTATTACCGTTGTTTTATCCCCAGCTTCTCCTCTATAGCGGCCCCCCTGACGGACCTGACCAGGAAGGGGCAACCCGAGCGAGTTCGCTGGACCCAGGAAGCGGAGCAGGCCTTCCAAAAGATCAAGCTGGCCCTGACGACAGAACCCGTCCTGCGGGCCCCAGACTTCAGTTGCCCCTTCCTGCTCCAAACGGATGCTTCAGACACGGGATTGGGGGCCGTGCTCTCCCAAGTCCAGGAGGGAGAGGAGTATCCGATTGTCTACATCAGCCGCAAGCTGACCCGGGCCGAGAGGAACTATGCTGCCGTGGAAAAAGAAGCACTCGCCATCAAGTGGGCAGTCCTGGAGCTAAGGTATTACCTCTTAGGCCGTAAGTTCACTCTCTTCACAGACCATGCTCCCTTACAGTGGATGGCCCGGGCCAAGGACACAAACGCCCGGGTCATGAGATGGTTCCTGTCGCTCCAGGACTTCCACTTCGATGTGCGCCACCGGGCCGGTTCCAGCAACAACAATGCCGACGGTCTCTCTCGGTCCTGGGCAGCTTATTCAGGTCTGTCAGGGGTCACTCCCCACCCACCCCCTGTCTCCCCTTTCTGTTTCCACCTCCAAGACCAGGACGTCGCTTGGGGGGGGGGAGTGTGGCGGGCGTCCCGAGGATCTATCAGCGTCGCCCTGGCAGCACACAAGCACCAGCTGGAACCACTCACGAGCCAATCGGTCACGGCCCCACCGGCTTTATAAACAGACTGCCAGAACAAGAGGATTGAGAATCATCTCCGATGCAACGTGAGACTTACCTGATCTTTGTGTCATTCTTCCCGCAGAGTCGCCGTGACCGCTTGGCTCCCCACTTCCGGGTAGCACGCACCGGGGTTACAGCACGTCTTTTGCACCGACCCCTTCACTGGCCACCGTCACTGGGAAGCACACCTGTCAGGAGGAAATCACCGCACCCCACCAAGACGACGACATCACCCCATCACTTACCTGTATTGTCCATTTCTGCTGCACCACTTCAATAAATCCACCCTCCGGGGCTCACTCAACTCTTGTCTTGTTGTTGCTGTTCCCCGCCCGGCCACAATATATATATATATATATATATATATATATATATATATATATATATATAGTTATTTTAGTATTATTAATGTACTATTGTGTGTGTGTGTGTGTGTGTGTGTGTGTGTGTGTGTGTGTGTGTGTGTGTGTGTGTGTGTGTTTATATACACACACACAAACAAGTATTGATTTAATTATTAAGTATTTACTATAGTATTGTATTTATTATAGTATTATAATACATAGTTATATTATAGTATTTATTACATTATATATATATATATATATATATATATATATCTATATGTCTATATATATAGATGTCTAACATTTTGAATTAACTTTTAATATTTTTCATTTTCATTTAATTTTTAATTTATGTTTTAGTAATTCTGTTGTGTATTACATGTATTTTATATTTAGTTAGTAATTTTAGAACTTTTTATTTTGGTTAGTTGGCAACATTTCTGATTTTCATTTCAGGTTTTAAGTTTATTTTATTTAAAAAAAATTAATATTTGTTTTGTTTTATTTTATTTTATCGTTCTTTGTTTATATAGTTAATGGTTTCAGTTTTAGTTAACATAAACAACATTCTGTTCAGTCACCCTCATGAACAAACCAATATGACTTACTTCCTTCCGTGGAACACAGATGGTAAATTCTGAAGAATATCATGACGTCTTTTCAATATCATGAACGTGAAAAAGAAATCTATTCATAACCATGTCTCAAATTGACGAAAAGCAGCATTACTAAAGTACTGCTTTTGGTACAAGTCTTTTTGAAAGAAACAAACTGAAATTTAAGCTGAAGCCCTGAACTACAAAAATATCACAATGCGTTCCTGTGCATCCTGTGACACAAATATTCTTCGGAGGACTAGGAATAGTGTGTGCCAGTCATATGGACGACTTTTATGGGGCATTCTTCTCATTGTGGAGCTTGACAGTCCCTTTTCACTTTCCACAATGAGTAAGTAATGACAGAATGCTTATTTTTAATGAAAATCTGGCAGTGGATCTTAAAGACTGCTGCTAAGGATATGTGTGCTGCTCTCTGTGGATGAGCTATTGATCTTCTGTGAGGAGGCCACGTTAGGCTTTCTCCTGTGGGCCTGCTGCTGTTTACACTTAGTGCCCTAATGATCAGCCACTGCTTCTCTAACCCACATCCACATGCTAGATCACACATCGCCTGCCAAAAAACACATGCCGCTTTATTCAGTATGAAAATGAGTGATGCGATTGTGGCAGCATTTGAGCATTTCACTTTCTCTGAATGCCGACAGACTGAGTTGTCTGTACCTGTTTTCGCACCACACCCAAGCACTGAGACTATCTGCCTGTCAAATCCACAGCACAGCATGCACAGCACTCCTCCTTCCCCTGGCATGTCAGATGTTCATCTGTATATCAGCCACGCACTTTATGCCAGTCATCTCCGCCTGCAAGCACAGTCACGCTCGGTAGGCATCTTGTCAAGTTGTATTCACTATGATGGAAGGACGTGTTGATTCCCATACCTTATTTGATTCTCGATTCTCGCAGCCACAGCTGTCTTGAAGTTGCAAAGAGTTGGATTGTGTGAGGAAGAATGTGTGCTCTCAGCAGACTATAGCAGAGGGAAGAGCCTTGTTTCTAGATCAAGACTTCTGCCCTCTACTGGTCACCTTGTTGTGCAAAGTCTATAAACACATTGATTTTCTAACTTTTCTAACTTTGTTTTAAAAGTTGTGAAATGTGAGGGATTTCTACTATAAAGAAAAAAACAATCTTTTAAAAATCTATTTGTTAGAACTGGGGCACATTAGTGCTGGAGGTTTTGACAAAATATCATATTTTCTTTTGATGTCTTTCACATGTGAGTTTAAATTTTTTTAAACGTTTAAATATTTTTTTAAATTTCAAAAATTCAAAATGATTTAATAATTCAATGTATTTTTTAATACACATATCATGAATTATTAATTCATAAATATCAGTTTTCGGGGAGTCACACCAAATTAGTTTTTCCCCCCTTTATTATGATATTAGGACATCTGCATCACCCTGTTATTTTGGACGTGTCTCCAAAAAAATCTAAATAATACGAATACATTTTTTAATACAGATATCTAACTATTTTTTCAGCAATATTAGTTTTTGGGGAGTCACACCAAAATCAAATGTTAATTCAATTAATAATAATTTTTTTAATAAATTAAATCATTAATTTAAATATTAATATTTTCTATAAAAAAAAAAGTAAATATCAGTTCAGGTCAAAATAATTGAGACCATTTTCTTTTCGAAAATGTTTTTTTTTTATTGGACTTAAATAAAATAAATATATAAATAATTATTTAAATAAATAATTAATTTAAATATTAATATTTTCTATAAGTAAATAAAAATATCAGATTATGTCAAAGTAGTTAATTCCATTTTTTTCAAGAATTTGTTTCTTTCTTTTGAGTTTTTTTTCTTCATTATGATATCAGGGCATTTATATCACCCTGTTGTTTTGGACTTTGTCTCTGAAAAATATCAAAATAAATATGAATTAATTTTTAATACAAATATCATAAACTATTAAATCATAAATATCAGTTTTTGGGGAGTCACACCAAATGTTTTGATTTGGCAGAATTTAAATTCAATTAATAATGAATCTTTTAATAAAAGAAATCATTAATTTAAATATTATTATTTTCTATAAATAAGTAAATATCAGATTAGGTCAAAATAATTAGGAAGTAATGTATTTCTTTGGACTTGTCTCCAAAAAAAATTCAAAATAAATATTAATTCATTTTTTAAATACAAATATCATGAACTACTAATTCATAAATATCAGTTTTTTGGGAGTCACACCAAATGACTTTGATTTGGCAGAAAAATCAAATTATTAATGAATGTTTTTAATTAAAATAAATAATTATTTTTAAAATAAAAAAATAAATAATATCAGATTATGTCAAAATTGTTATTTTTTTTCAAGAATTTATTTATTTTTTATTAGTTAATTTTTTTTTTCTTTTTATTTATTAATCTATTAGTTTTTTTCTTTTTTGTATCACCCAGTTTTTTGGACTTGTCTCTATACAATGTCAAAATAAATATTAATACATTTTTTAAATACAAATATCATGAACTATTAATTCATAAATATCAGTTTTTGGGGAGTCACACCAAATGACTTTGATTTGGCAGACAAAATTCAATTTAATTATTAATTTATTTTTAATTAAAATAAATCATTAATTTAAATATTAATATTTTATATAAATAAATAAATAATATCAGATAATGTCAAAATAGTTAATACTGTTTTCGTTTCAAGAATTTATTTATTTTAAAGAGTTTTTTCTTTTATTCATTATGATAGGACATTTGTATCAATCTGTTATTTTGGCCATTTTTTGTTATTTTTGACTTCTAAAAATATCAAAATAAATATTAATTCATTTTTTATACAAATATCATGAACTATTAATTCATAAATACCAGTTTTTGGGGAGTCACACCAAATGATTTCAGTTTGGCAGAAAAATTAAAATTCAATTTATTTATTTTATTAATTAAATAAATCATTCAATTAATATTTTCTATAAATAAATAAATGAATAAATTATATCTGACGGAGTCAAACTAGTTTATAGCATTTTCTTTTAAAGAGTTTCCCCCCTTTGTTATGACATTTGTATCACTCGGTTATTTTGGAAAATATCCAAATACATATTAATTCATTTTGTAAATAAAATATTAAGAACTCGTTTTTATTTAAAGTCACTCATTAATTTAAACTGTAATATTTTCTATAAATAAATAAATAAATAAATTCTATCAGATTATGTCAAATTAGTCAATAGTTACTTTTTTCAAGAATTTCTTTCTTTTAAAGAGTTTCTTTTTTCTTCATTATGATATCAGGACATTTGTTTCATGCTGTTATTTTTGGACTTGTCTCCATAAAATATCTAAATAAATATGAATTCATACATTAAAACATGCTTATTATAGACAAAGTGTGTTCAAGTCAGTGAATGCATCTATTTCAATTTAAAGTTTTTTTAAATAAATGAATAATCTGCCCCAAAAAAAGGTTTCATTTTTGACCCATAAGTAATGTAACGTAAAGTAACATGTATAGAATGAGAGTAACAAGTACAGAATGAGTTTGATAGAATGAGAAATGGCTGATAGTAATTGCTCATACTTTGGCAAACAACACTTGCTTAGTGAACATCACTTATTACACATAATAACAATAATGTAGCATAAAAACAGTGATTGATGTTTTTCATGATAGCCTCTGCAATATGCTTGATGGCTGAAAAGGAATCACTTTTCTTTCTACGGCATGCTGAGAGAACTTTATATTAGAAGGTGTTCAGCTTGAGCTTCTAGCAAACAGAAACTGCCCACACAAGTCTCTCTAAATTAGACTCATCTGTTGTACAAACTTGACAGGGAAAATGTTCCCTTATCAGCCCTCTCTCTCTGAGCACCTTATGAGTTTCCACCATAATAATAATTTATTGAATGCGAGATTGTCGTGTTGTGATAGTGGATAATGCATCACTAAATCAAACCCCTTCTGCATTTTTCAGCGCTGGACTTCAGAAAACGTCTGTGTGGTTGATCTCTGTACTTGGTTAACATACTGTAAGCATTTGTAAGCTGTAGACATGTGAACAAATGCATGTGTGGGTGTTTGCTATTGCACACTCTTCTCTAAGTTTATTTTACACTTAAATGAACTCAACAAATAAAGAGTGCTAGGGGATTTATGTTGGGCAATATCCTTACATCTACAGCCAGAACACTCTCTCCTCTGATCTTTAGTATAAACGCTCGGTCCGCCTATATAAACAAGTGTTATTTAAGTCATACTGGAAAAAACAGATTATATAATATTAATGTGTCAATTTAGTTGTGTTTAGGCATGTTATCGTGACTGTGTTATGACATCTGTTTGTCTTTGTAATAAATTTGCAGTCTTTATAGTTTTTTTATATAATGTGGTGCACACACACACACACACACACACACACACACACACACACACACACACACACACACACACACACACACACACACACACACACACACACACACAAACACACAAACACACATTATCATTCAGTGCTTCCCAGCAGTTTGATAAATATACTGTACTATTGTGTAGTAGTGTGAGAAGAGCACTGCTGTAAAAATCTGTCTCTTTTGGATTTTGATGTTTTTTATGTTTTTTATATCTTAATGAGTTCGATTACAGTTAGATTAGAGTGCACTAACTAGATGCCCTTGGACAGAAGTCTGAGGAGGAAACTACAGCACTTTTCGTTGAGAATGCAGATAAAACGCAGATAAGCATACTAGTAAAACATAGTTATGTAATTATTTATTACTTTATTGTTTGTCTATTAACAAATATGTGCTTATCACAAAAATGTGTAGTTTTTTAATAATGTCTTAAGATAGAATTAGTTTCAAATGAGATTTATTCCTGTGATAACAAAACTATTTTTAGCAACATTACTCCAGTCTTGAGTGTCACAAGACCCTTCAGAAATCATTCTAATATGCTGATTTGCTGCTCAAGAAATTTGTTTCTATTATTATCAGTGTTGGAAACAGTTGTGCTGCTTAATATTGTTGTGGAAGCTGCAATACATTTGTTTTCAGGAGTCTTTGCTAAATATAAAGTTTAAGAGAACAGCATTTATTTGAAATCTAAATCTTTTGTAACATTATAAATGTCACTGTCAATTATCGTAATGCATCCTTGCTGAATGAAAGTATTATAGAAGCCAGAATTGAGAGATAAATATTTGCAAAAACAGAATTGCAAGATGTAAACTAAGAATTCTGAGGAAAAAGTCTGTCTAAACTGAAGAAAAAAAATCTGAATTTAGGGCCCTATGATTTCCACAGTGCGGACATGAAATGTTTGGATTTTGGATGATTAAATTAAAAGTAGGTCAGTACACTTAAATCAAAATGCAATAGTGTCTGTGAATATTAAAAAAGATACTATTTAAATATGAATCCTGCATGTTTTGCGAGTCTCTGTGTGAATGAATGGCGCAGACACACAGCTTCGTTTGTTACTCACTACACTACACTTGCAGTGTTTTCAGCCTCTGTCGCCTCAATATATGAGTACATGAACACTCTCTAGAACTGCTCTGAGAGTCACTTCATGAGCATTTTACCGTTTCTTTTGGAAAAACCTATCATACAAACAGAAACTTAAAGGTCTTCACAGCAAGTCGTCAAAAAAAAGTTTGGTTTAACTTGAAGAAATTGTAACAGAAATATATTACTTAATGTACTAATACTAATAAAATGATTAAATAATGATTTTTTTTTTAAGGAATATTTACTAGAAAAATTATCCACCAGAATTTATTTATTATTAATTAGAGGTTAGATTAATAATCAATGGTTTTGATTATTAAAATTTTAATGAAACCATTAAAATGGAATCTAAATAATTAAAGGAAAACACAAAAGAATTTGAGAAAAAAAAGTTTGGTTAAACTTTGAATTATTTGCTGTTAAGTTTCATGATTTCATTTAATTAGACATGCTTTTTGTGAGATTAATTAGACATGCATTAATATTTATTTTTTTATTTAACCATTAAAACAGAGTCTAGAAAAGTTCAAACTGAAAAAGTAGAATCCAGAAAAATTAAAACTAAAAAACTGAAGAAAAAACGTAATTTGTGGGAAAAAAATACAGCAGACCCTAAGAATTGTATGATGTAAACTCAGAACTCTGAGAAAGAAAGTTTTAAGAATTTGTAAAATATAAGCATGCAAATGAAAAAAAAAAGAGGTAAGAAAAACTTGTCATATCATATACAAACAGAAACTCAAAAGTCTTTACAGCAATCTGTCAAAATAAATGTTTGGCTTAACTTGATGAAACTGTAACAGAAGTATATTGCTTAAAGCAATGATAGTACTACTACTAACAATAAAATTATTATTAAAACATTTTTTTTTTTATATTTACCAAAAAGATATTTACTTTCTAGAGTAATTTAATTACACAACACAGTATTTCTGAAAAAAAATAAATAAATAAAAATAAATAAATAAATAAATAAATAACATACTGAATTTGGCAAAAAATAAATAAATAAATAAATAAATAAAGAGAAAAAAATGAATTTGAGGGGAAAAAAGTCTTAATTTTTTTTTAACAAATCACTGCTAAGTTTCATGATTTCAATTAATTAGACATCCATTAATATTTTTTTAATGTAATCTTAAAACAGTCTAGAAAAATTAAAACTATAAATATTTGATAGGGCTCCAACACTGTGCCTACACCAGGCTCAACAGTTGTCATGTTGTGCCGCAACGGCTCAAGTCTCTCTGCACTGGACGTGGCAAAGCGACCATTGAAAATAATTTTAACTTTGTGTCAGTGCAACATAAATAAAAAGAAAACAATTCTAAATATAAACATGTAATTAAAGAAAAAAGTTAGATTTGTGAGACAAAAAGTTGCCACTACCTTTATTTTATTTCATGATGCAAACAAGCTACCATAAAGAATTATTTTCATATAATGTGATTTCATACATGTCATCATTTCGATTTATAGGTTTAACCAGACAAAATGAATGCTGGGAATCACTGCTACAGCTGATTTATGAGGTATTCAGTCACTGGTGTGACACGAGCAGGCAGACAGGCACAGACAGAGCCGGGAATTCTCCAGCGGATATTTATCAGATGACAGTGTAGTGTAAACCTCAGCATGGCATGCTGTTTCACATTAGCATTTCACATACTCATCATTCTTAGCATTCCATGTGGCGTTGATCTGTACGCTTTGTCGTGGAACATACATTCACTTATCTGGGCCTTTTGCATGCCTTGAATTTGAAACTACACATGAAGCAGCTCAAATAAATGGCTCCCAAATTAGACACAGAGAGTTTCAAATCATGCTATTAACCACCCAATTTAATCGAATTGTTGGACATAGACATCTTAACGCTAATCTTGGTATGCCTAATGTGATCTTCAGAAAGTTTAGCCTTAATTAGTGGTTGGAAAATCAATGAGAACATGCTGAGTCAGGGAGAAAGCTTGCCCCTCTCCGTCACGCAGCCTGATAGAGCGAGCAAGCGACAACATCTGAATAATGCATAACCCAACAGATCAAAGGTAACTCGTCTTCCACTTATCATACCATGTTCAGCAACACAAGGCGGGAATAAGAGAGAGAAACCCAGGAGCTACAGACTGAAACCCCCTTTGTTGCCTTCTCTCTCTGAGAGTATGAGGGGCTCTTCAGATGGTTGGTAAATGCCCCTGAAAGCACATGCACAAATGAGGCTGGCTGAGGAATCTTGCCATTCTAACAGTACTCAAATCAATGCGCCTAAGTCCTTAGAGAGGGAACAGTGATGTATCTTCAGAATCTTCAGTTCCTGAAGCAGAAGTGATGTGTAGTTTACTCTGGGAGTAATCAGTATGTTACTTCAGACTTTAGTGGAAACTAAATAGTTAGAGCTTAATGGACTGTTTCACACTGTGGACTTACTATATGCATTATCTTTTGGTTTTTAATAAGGTTTGGTTTTAAAGCGTTAGTTCGCCCATGATTTACTCACCCTCAAATCATCCTAGGTATGATTTTCTTCTTTCAGACAAATAAAATCAGAGTTACAGTATGTCACCAAAGTGAGTATATCACTCAAATTTCAACAACCATTTTAGTATGTCTTTTCAAGGGACAATACTATCGAAATGAAACTTGGATATATTTTAGAGTAGTCAATGTGCAGCTTGTATAGCAATAGATTTATTGTCCCCTGAAAATGACTCAACATACAGCCATTATTGTCAAAATAGCTGGCAACAAAAGTGAGTACACCCTAAGTGAACTTGTCTAAAGTGTCAATATATTGTGTTAGCCCCATTGTTATCTGGCACTGCCTTAACCATCCTAGGCATGGAATTGACCAGAGCTGCACAGGTCATTGCTGGGATCCTCTTTCACTTCTCATGGAGCTGCTGGGCATTAGACACATGGTGCTTTTTCATCTTACGCTAGAGGATGTCCCACAGGTGCTTAATAGGGTTCGGGTCTGGAGACATACTTGGCCACTCCATCACCTTCACCTTCAGCTTCCTCAGCATCTTGGTTGCCATCTTTCTAGTGTGTTTGGGGTCAATAACATGTTGTAAATCTGCCGTTTGGCCTAGTTTCTAGAGGGAAGGCATCATGTCCTGCTTCAGAATGTACAGTACATAATGGAATCCATGTTTCCCTCAATGAACTGCAGCTCCCCAGTACCAGCAGCACTCATGCAGCCCCAGACCATGATGCTATCACCACCATGCTTGACTGTAGGCAAGACACATTTTCTTGGTACTCCTCACCAGGGCATCGCCACACATGCTGGACACCATCTGAGCCAAACAAGTTTATTTTAGAGTCTCATCAGACCACAGGACATGCTTCCAGTAATTCATGCTCTTGGACAGGTTGTCTTCAGCAAACTTTTTGCAGGCTTTCTTATGAGCCAGCTTCAGATGAGGTTCCTTCTGGGATCACGCCTATGCAAACCAACTTGTTGCAGTGTGTGGCGTATGGTCTAAGCCCTGACAAGCTGACCTTCTACTTCTGCAACCTTTAAAGGAGTCATCCGGTGCCACATGCACTTTTACAAGCTGTTTGAACTGAAATATGTGTTGGGAGTGTGTGTGTACACATACACAACCACCCTAGAATGACAAAGAGTAGTTTTCTTTTAATTTAGTAAAATAATTTGCCTCTTCTCATATCGAGCCGTTCTCAGATGCCTGTCGTTGTGGTGTAACACCGACAGAGGCCGCTCCTGCGATAGTTGATAGACAGCAGTGTTTTAGCATAGACCCGCCCCGAGTAAACTGACGGCACTGAGGGAATGTGACCGCCGATCTATCTAAATGTGTTCATGTTTACGTGAATCATTTCTCACCATACTGCTTTATAAACAAGGGTCAGTATAAAGCTTAGCTTTGTAAGGCTAGATGGTTTAAAACGGTGTCTGTTAATGATTAAGATGTAACCTTAACGCAATACCTGCAAACGTGTTTACAGCCCGCAACTGCATATGAGTAAAGACTATAACACTCACATTTATGTATTTCAATATAAGGACGGGGTAAGTTATGTTAACGATCACTTTTTTGCTCTTGTTCAATCAGCTATACCTCAGTAAACACATTGCGTTCATCTCTTTAAAACAGTAAACACAGTAAACACATCGCGTTCATATCTCTCTCAGTACTCTACCCTGCCAGTACATAAAAAGATAAATCAAAGTGACATTAAGTTTACTAACCATTCAGACAGCTCCAGTATAAGCCGTAATTGCCGAACGTCTTTGCGGGTGTCATCTTTTTTCGGTTCCAACTCCGGTTTTTAAATTAAATTTTAAATGGATGGGGTTGTACAGTGTCTTCAAAGCCCCCCAAGTGCCATTTTCCCCCAAACTATACAACTATACCCCCAACTGTTGTCTAGGCAACACCCCGTGTGCTATGTAATGACACGCCCCACAGAACTGAAGGGCAGGGTGAGCAGAGGTTCATATCATTTAAAGGGCCAGGTACTGATATCGCTTGCTGAGAACAGAGGCATTTTTTACCAGGTAAAATGAGTGTTTTTTTACACTACCATAGAGAATTTTTAATCAAAGTGTATTACAAACTTTTCATTTGGACCCTATAAAGCATCATATTAACTTGTGGAAAATGGGCATCGGATGACCCCTTTAAAGCAATGCTAGCAGCACTCATGCGTCTGCTTTTTGATGCCAGGTTCTGCACCTGACACACAGAATGAGTGCTTAACTTCGTTGATCGACTCTTGCAAGGCCTGTTCCGAATGGAACCCATCTTGGAAAACCTCTGTATGACCCTGACCACTCTAGTGTAACTCGATTTCAGGGTGTTACTGAACCTCTAATAGCCTTGGCAATCTTTGTGGAGAGCAACAATTCTAATTCTCAAATCCTCAGAGAGTTCTTAACCATGAGAGGCCATGTTGAACATCCAGTGGTCAGTGTGAGAGAATTGTACTTAAATCACCTAATTGTATACAAGATACACAACTTTGTATGGTCCAGTCAAGCAGACAAAAACATAAACATGATGAATAGGACATGTGGCTTTGCATGGTTAAACAACATACTGCTGTTATCACTTAGGGCGTACTCACTTTTGTTGCCAGCTATTTTGACAATAATGGCTGTATGTTGAGTTATTTTCAGGGGACAGTAAATCTATACTGCTATACAAGCTGCACATTGACTACTCTAAAATATATCCAAGTTTCATTTCTATAGTATTGTCCCTTGAGAAGATATACTAAAATTGTTACTGAGATGTGAGTGGTGAACTCACTTTTGTGAAATACTGTATAATAATAAATGTCCCGGCTCTTCCAAGTTTTATAATGGCTGTGAGTGGGTGTTTTTGTTCAACAGTCCATGTGAGTGACAATATGCTATTCTCACAAGAACCAACGTTTGTTTACAGGAGCAAAGGAAGCAAAGTTTCCTTACTTTAACAAAGGAAAACCAGTCTCCTCTTGGTTTATATCAAAATCCTCCAACATTTTTCCTTAAAAAATTTTCTTTGCAAGTTTTGTACTTCTACTTTGTGACAGGTGTTGTTTTTTGTTGTTCTCCGTGCTTCTGCGTTCACCTTCGCCTTTATTCACCCCC
Source organism: Garra rufa (assembly GCF_049309525.1). Taxonomy (NCBI): domain Eukaryota; kingdom Metazoa; phylum Chordata; class Actinopteri; order Cypriniformes; family Cyprinidae; genus Garra; species Garra rufa. The sequence goes on from NC_133377.1 coordinate 4,749,071, forward strand.
CGTAGCCGTGTGAAACACATTTTATTATGGACGGATGCGCTTTATTGGACTTCTTTTGGATTGTTGAACAGAAACACCTGGCCACTGCCATTATAAAGCTTGGAAGAGCCAGGACCACTTTTAATATAACTTGAATTTGTCTGAAAGAATTAGGTCATATACACCTAAGATACTTTGACCGTGAGTAAGTCATGGGCTAATTTCCACTTTGGGTGAACTAACCCATTAATGTTTCGAAAGTGTGAGGTTACTAAACCTGTCAATCAAATCTAGTGATTATTCAACCCTATAAAGCCTACTGTATCATATTTGATACACAAATTTCTGAGGGCTCAAAATTATCAACATGATCAAAACTCTGAAAAACCTGTTGTACATGATCTACTACGTGCCTTCTGCTGTTTTTTTAGTAAGTAAAAGGCATTTGAGTAAAATTGAAAAAAATTCAGTGTAACTTTTACCTAGAAAAGTCAAACAAACGTTGCATGTTCAAGTCCAAATTAACTTTATGTGGGGTGGGAAAATCAATTCAAATTCACATTTATGAATCTATAGGATGCCAGTTCTTCAATTATGATTTTCGTTCAACCCTGCTGTGGCTGCTCCAAAGGCATCATGCCTGAGGCTGAGACCTTGACCCTTTGGTTTGCACAGGTTTGCAGTTAATTGCAGTCAAAACGATCGGTTAACAGTGTCCAATCTGATAATAGGGCTTGATGACATCAGCTAGAAGGGGAATTCATTTCAGAGACTGATGAATCATGCTCTGTAATACCAGGCATCAGTTTTGATATTATGCTAACTTTAATCTCAGACAGCTGAGTTAGTTTCATAAGAGCTGATTCTGAAAATGCTGTACGCTTGTGGTTAGAACATGAGAAAGAAACAAAAAAGTGAGTTAAAAAGCTAAAGGGAATGAGAGAGAGCGCCGCTGGTTAAATATTGACATATGGAGAGAGCAGACCTGACGATACATTAACCCCCTGTCACTTACTCACTCACGCACACATGCATATACACTCGCTCACTGCTGAGTGACATCAGCACGCTACAGCATGCAGAGTCTGTTCCTATGAAAGAGGGGTCGATCCGGGGGTGGCTGAATTATGGATGAGAGAAATAGCGGCAGGCGGCGAACAAAATGAGAATCAGCTTTCGCACTGGCTGCTGTAAACGGCAGCGGACCGGAGGTGGCTGTGAGTCAATGGGGTCTATGAGCTGAACCGATGTGTAGCGGTGGGAAAGTGGAAATATCAATGGATTACTAAGTTGCATACATGCATCATGTGGAACAAAAACACAGATATCCTGGAATACAGACTTATATGTGTGTAGATCAGTGGTTCTTAAAGGGATAGTTCACCCAGAAAATAAAATTCTGTCATTAATTACCCTCATGTTGTTCCAAACCTGCAAGACCTACATTTATCTTTGGAGCACAAATTAAGATATTTTTGATGAAATCCGAAAGCTTTCTGACTCTGCATAGACAGCAATGCAACTGAGACGTTCAAGGCCCAGAAAGGTAGTAAGGACATTGTTAAAATAGTCCATGTGACATCAGTGATTCAACTGCAATTATTGAATGGATCGTAGTTGATCCGATTTTTTTATTGGTTGTTCACTTGTCTCTTTAATCATGTTTGAACTTTCTAAGGCTAGTAGTTTTTGCTGTAGTATTAAATAAGTACTTAGCTTTTAATAATAAATGGAAAGCAAAGTTACATTGAAATATTTTATCTGAAAAACAATCCGATCCCTGGCTCAAAAAACTATAATATGATTCAAACTGTGAGATTTGTGATCCGTTGAACCACTAACCATAATGTTATGAAGCTATGAGATTTTGTGCGCAAAGAAAAAAACCCCACTTCATTCAACAATTTCTTCTCTTCTGTGTCAGTCTTCAGCACACGTTTATGAGAGAACCACAATGCTGTCTACGCAGGGTCAGAAATCTCTCGAATTTCATCAATAATATGTTAATTTGTGTTCTAAAGATGAATGAAGGTCTTACGGGTTTGGAACGACATGTGAGTGAGTAAGTAATGACAAAATTTTCATTTTGGGGTGAACTATCCCTTTAACCAGTGGGCTGGGACTCACTAGGGGCCTCAGCACACTTCCAAGGGGGCCACAACATGGCTTAAAATTATTTAAAATAAGGTTTAAAATAAGCTAAAAAAAAATGGTGTAGAAACAAATTTCACTGACAAATTTCTAATAGATTGCACAATTAATTACAAAGAAATGGCTCTTAACAAATTGAATTATTTGGTAAATTGTTCCAATGTACTATATATAATCAGGTAGAAATTACTTTTTGTGAGTAAAACTTTTCATAAAAAAGTTTGTGACCTCTAGAAAAGTCATGTAAAAATGCAAAAGTTCAGTTTTTGGGATTATGGAATTTAATTAATTATAATTATTTTTAATATATTGCCACTCCCGGTTTCTGTAAAACAGAATTTTAAAATGAGCAGCTTTGTCATAAAAAAATTACAGCAGCAGAAGTATCAGAAATATTGTCTTTGACAACTGACCCTTTGCAAAGACCCACCCCTCTTTTCCTGCTATACGTCCAAAAAGCCATAGCGCTCTCATGCCACACATTGAGTTTTTTAAGAGCAGGTTACTTCAGGTACAGTATGAAACAAAGTCTCAGCTTTCAAATGTTGTCATTTTCACACAATACACCACTTTTCAAGTTAAAGTCCACCAATGTTAATCTACTCTCCTGTTTGGTTTTTGTCAGACAAAATCAATCAAACTTCCTGCGGGGGTCAATCGGGGGTCTTATGGTGCATTCACACCAGACACGAATGACGCGTTAAGCGCGAGTGATTTACATGTTAAGTCAATGCAAAGACGCGATAGACCTCCCTGTGGCACGATTCACGCAAATGCTGCGGAGCAAATTTGCGTCTGTTGTGAAGTAAATTTCACACACGAATGAAGCGAGTAAACTCAAAATGTTCAAGCGTCCAACTACGTGCAAATAGCGCGATTTATTCGTACAAGACGCGTCTGGTGTGAACGCACCATTAGAAAAACACAGTTGATTGACATGAGCGCCTTACCTTAGACCCGCCCTCACCGAGCTGAAACAGTCCGAATACGATCGCCATTGTGTGACTCAGGTGCAGAGGAAGACGCAAATTGAGTGATTTGAGGTGTTCTGTTGTTGGATGTAATAATGAACATGCCAGTCGTCATTTACTCCCGACATCTGAGCCGCTTAAGAGGCAGAGGACAACGTTACTTTAGTTTTTAAAAGGAAAGTGCCGATCCCGATCTACATATGCATCTATGTTCGTGCGAATCATTTGTGATGCAGCTTCACTCACAGCAGAAGTGAGTATAAGGGTTTTTTATGCATCTTTGCAAATGGCCTTTCTTAATAATGTGTTTGTTGGCAAGTTTCGCCGATAAACACGGCTAAATGCAGCTAAACACTGCTAAATGCAGCTAAAGTAAACATTACAGCTCGTAATCCCTCAGCAGAGAGGGGCGGGGCAAGCAGAGCTCATTTGCATTTAAAGGGCCCATGCGATAAAATGAGCTGATATTTTGCAGAGCTGATTTTGACAAGGTAAAAGGGTGTTTTTTTTAACACTACTATTGAGAATTTTATCCAAAGTATATAAGAGACTTTTCATTAAGACCCTAAAGAATCATATGAACTTGTGGAAAATGGGCATCCGATGACCCCTTTAAGTTTCGGTATCTTTAGGTTCACTGTCAAAAATGCCAGTGTGAACTCTAAGCAGACCAGGATCAAATGTATTTGGTGACTATTTATTATTTGTCATTTATTATAATTTTAGCTAATTGTACATTTTTTTTGTATATTTATTATTAATTATATATATTTTTTTATTTTATATATGTGTGTGTATAAAACCCATTTATATAGAATTATAATTTTTAAAATGTAAAAATAATAAATATGTACATTTAAATATAAATAAGTATAATATAAATTTATAGTAATAATAATAATAAACAATTATAGTAATAATAATAATAAAATAATAAATAAAATAAAATTTAATATAGAGATATTACATATTAATAATAAATACTATATTATATTAATATAACCTATAATGTGTAATATATTATATATATAATATATAACAATATTATAATGTAAAAAGATGGGTCTCTGTCCACTTCCATATGAACTCTGGTGTGGTTCGAATTAAATATGAATGCAACAAGGACCTAACACTTCTGAACGAACCAAAATCAGGAAGTAATGAAAAGATGCGACGCTATGTGACATGATTTCACGAAGGGAACAAACGTTGTGTCGGAAAACAAAATGAGCAGAGGACAAATGTGGAGCAAGGAGGAGGTAAAATGCCTTTTATGAGCTCTTTGTGCGTTCGCAGGTGGTAAGGATAATATGCCTTAACGTTCGGTATCTTTAGGTTCGCTGTCAAAAATGCCAGTGTGAACTCTAAGCAGACCAGGACCAAATGTATTATTTTCTTTTTGGTCTGAACCAAACGAACCGAACTACAAGTGTGAACACACCCTTAGAGTCAAAACGATTAAGAATTACTGATATAGATTAATAGTTCCATTGTTGCTTACACACTCTTACCATAAAACTATTATAGAAGCAGTCTATTATTCACTAATTGAGTGTTTCACCTGTTTTTTTCCATACAATGCAAGTCAGTGGAGTTCAGCAACACTGGACCTGATTGACTTTTATTGTAAGGACAAAAATCACAAACATGTTTCAAAATAGTCATACAGGTTTTAAATGACTGGTTTTGAAATGATGATAATATTTATGTTTTCAAGTGAAAGTGCAAGTGTTCTACCACCGATCTTCAGCAGCAGACATGAGTTTGGACAGGCGATGTGTCTCTAGTGTGTAACTGCACAGAATCAATGCCAGTCACATCGATTTCTTGTGTCAAGGAAGTGCTTACTCACTGCTAGAACAAGGACAGACAAACACAGCATCATCAGAAACTCAATGTCTTCTATCTTTTCAGATTTTTTTCAAGAGTTGATTACTAATTAGCAGTGGATCTGAGGAGAGATGAGTATTTTGACACAGTATTTTGACTACCTGTAACCTGACTGAGTGAACGTTCACTATGCAAACGTGAGAAGTCTGTCTATCGCTGTATCACATTTTTCACCTTAATCTCTCATTCCTATCAGTGATGGAATGGCACATGGACCCAATGACCTCAATCCATCGTTTGATGTTAGCATCACTGGAGCATGTGCAGGTATGAGAGCGTAACTCCCTCGTGACCACACAGTACTGTCTGTGAAAAAGAAGCAGTCTCATAATGACGGGTATAACTAGACAGATAACTGTTTTAGAAGAGCTTTCTTAAGAACACATTTAGCCCTTTCTTTTTTCGCTTCATAAGTACTTTTTCATTTTAAATGTCTGAACCAGCTTCTTTTATATACATTAAGAGTTTCAAAAGCAATTTGAAGTACTTATAATAATTTTTTTACTCGACTGTGCAGAAGAGTCCAGAAGATTTATCTAATGATCTCAGAAAAAACAAACACAAAACCAACATTAAAACTTTATAGCGTCTAAGGAGTGTTAATAATTACCTGCATGTGATCTGCCCTTCATTCTGTTTAACCAAAATGTTATATAGAATTTTTTTTTTACATTTTAAAAATAAAATTATATATATACATACATTTGATTTAATTTTTTTATTATTATCGCTATAATAAAATTATATAGAAATATAATTTTTACATTTAAAAAAATAAATTATATATGAGTCGCTTTATTATTTGTCTATTACTATAATTTTTGTTAAGTGTACATTTTTCTTTGTATTTGTATAATTATTTTTATTTTATATGTGTGTGTGTAAAACCCAATTATATAGAATTATAATTTTTTTAATGTGAAAATAATAAATATGTACATTTAAATATACATAAATATAATATAAATTTATAGTAATATTAATAATAAACAGCTGTATTAATAATAATAATGATACAATATAATATAATAATTATATTAATGCTTATATTATATTATAATTTGATATAAAGATATTACCTTTTTATAATAAATATATTATATTATATTTATATAACATAAAAAGTGTAATATAATATATAACAATATTATGTTGTATTATATTATTTATTCTATTATAATTTAATATACAGATATTACATATTAATAATAAATTATATTAAATTATAAAATTTATAAATATAAAATTAATATATAACAATATTTTATTGCATTATATTAGAATTATTATAGTATAATATAATAATTGTATTAATAATAATAATAATAATAATAATAATAATTTAAATTTTAGTTAATTCAATTTTTTTATTTTATATATATATATATATATATATATATATATATATATAATATTCTAATATATTATACATATATTATATATACATAATAATATAATATACATAATATATATATATACATAATATTATACTATAATTATTATAATATAAAAATGATTAATAATAATATATAATAATTAACAACATAAATATAAATTAAAAAATTATATATATATATATATATATATATAACAACTTTTTAAAGTCTTAATTAAAGCAATAAATCAAAATAAAACATCTAATATTTTGAAATAATAATATGTATTTTAATTTCTCACTTTAATTTAAGTTGTAATGAAATGCAACCTAATGTAACAGCATAAAGTCGTCACTGCTTCATTCAGCAGTGTTTTTTCTCATATAGGTAAAGCTCTTGGATCTCACAGTCACATAGTGGCAGCAGTATGTGGTCTAAACATCCTGAATGATTGAGGCCAGACATACTTGAGGTCATTGTGTTCAGTCTGTAGTTCCTGCATCACATTCTCATCCAGTCATCTAAGGAAACTGCTGTATGAGCTTTATTCTGTGGGAAACAACAGTGTGTGAGGGCCTGCGCTCTCGGTAGCTCTTTGAATTCAGATGTATGCACTGCACTGAACAACATATTTCAAAGAAAGCCAGCAACATGTGAAACCCAGTGAATCAGCACTGTCAACCTCATAAGAGGTTCACTGATAAACAGCACAATCAGTCTCCAGTTTCCAAGAGCTTTCGTGCTTCTGGAGGGTTATGGAGCACTTTTTTTCTTCACTGTCACTGTGTCAGTTTTCTTTTAACTTTTTTTTTTTGCTCCCCAGTTTCTAGGTCAAGGGCTCCCCCTATGGCAGACTGCCAGTGGTAGTCCAGTCTCACATACTGTAATCCAGCACAATAAATCAAGCCTCCTCTGCGTTCCTGCAGCTCTGCCCTAGCAACCTGAACTTGACACATAGTGTAGACACACACTTTATTACTCGTAACTGCTAATAGATAAAGAATGTGTGTGTGTGTGTGTGTGTGTGTGTGTGTGTGTGTGTGTGTGTGTGTGTGTGTGTTTACAATGCATGTCTTTCTCCCTGCCCTCTGGCGAGTTACACAATGTGGCTGCTCACCGTCTGGTTGAGTAACTGGTTTAACATTAGAGATGTTCCGATACCCTTTTTTCCTTCCCGATACCGATTCCGATACCTGGGCTCGGGGTATCGGCCGATACCGAGTACTAATCCGATACCTGGGTGTGTAATTGTATATACAGCTGTAGATAATACTAATAAATTATTTTATTGTGTGCTTCAGACTTATTCCTTAATAAAACAAATATACAGTGATATATACAGTGAACTAGAGTATTTTTATTATATGACATACATTTGACAGTAATATTTTTTCATATAGTTAGTATTACTAATCTGGTTTTCTGACGTACATCAGCCCTGTTTATAACAGAGAATTTTGGCCAGAATTTGAAAGATTCTCACTAGATCTCGCAGCAACCTTATTCATTGTGCGGCATTTTCAAATGCTCCTCACTGCATCTCGCAGCAGTAACAGTGTTGCAAAATCAACGTTGGCTCCCGAATAAAGCTGTTCGGGGTTTGTGCAAGTTTGTTTGCATTGCAGTCCAAGCTGATAAACGGTCAGCGCTGAGCAGCTCAAACGTGTCGTGTTAGTTTCACTTTCGTTTCGTGTGCCATTTTATGTTTCTCATCTGAGACAGAAATGGCAGAGCTTATGAGTTGAACAACGCGGTGGTCGCACCAGTGTGACCGCTCACGAAAATTAGTAACACTGGCAGAAAAATTGGTCACAGTCTGGAGCCCTTTAATATTACCGCAAGTGTCCCGCGTGCTTCAGTACAGGAGTAAACAAACCACGCGCCTGTACAATTCATTAACACAGAACCACGCATTAATTCATATTTAAACAGTCGGTTTTTGGCTTAATATTAGTCCATATCACGATTTGATTTAAGTGTAATGAACTACCTTTGATTAATGCATCAAACTTTGACAAATTCCGTGACGTTCCGCGTTAAACTGTAAGTTCAATTTTGACTGGATTCCGCGATTCCGTCCGTGTTTTCCGCATCGCAGAAATCATAAAGCCCTACATATGAGACATGCCGCCGTTTTAGCGGACAAACTGCTAGCACATTTGTATTTCTTCTTCGCTGCTCTAAACAGTGGTTGCTTGTGGCAACACTGTTTGCATTCTGAGCCGCGAAGAAGAACTGGCTTCTGATTTGCTAGCGGGAATAACATATCTTAAGAAAATGGTATCGGATCGGTACGTGGGTTCAAGTACTCGCCGATTCCGATGCTAGATTTTTTTGTGGTATCGGCGGCATTTCCGATACTAGTATCGGAATCGGAACAACCCTATTTAACATACAGCTGGATTCTCTTCAGGGAATTTGTGAGTGCTTGTGTCAGATGTTTGTTGCACAATAGGTAAATAAACGAGAGGCAAATTTAATCCAGTGTGATTACCTGGGCCATTCTATAAAACGTGATTTTTCAATTTGAAAAGGTGCTTTTTTTAAGGTAAGTTTTATGATTTTTAAACAGTGCTTGATATAATTAGAAATGTTTCTTGAGTAGCAAATTAGCCTATGACCTCTGAAGCATCATGTGACACTAAAACTGGAGTAATGGTGCTGAAAATTCAGCTTTGCCATCACAGGAATACATTACAGTTATTATTTAAAATTCTAATAATAGTTTACAATATTAGTATTTTACTGTATTTTTTATCAAATAAATGCAGCATTTAACATAGAAAAATAAGTTATAAACATTTCTATTTTTATAGTTTATATTTTGCAATTCTGACTTTATAATATGCAATTGCAAGTTAAGTGAGTTTATCACTCACAATTCGGAGAAAAAAGTCAGAATTGTGAGATATAAATTTGCGATTGTGAGAAAAAAGTCAGAATTGCGAGAAATAAACTTGTAATTGTGAGAAAAAAAGTCAGAATTGCGAGGGATAAATGTGTAATTGTAACAAAAAAAGTCAGAATTGCAAGACAAACTCGCTATTGCGATAAAACACTAAAATTATAGATATAAACTCGCAATAGCAAGAAAAAACGGTCAGAATTGTGAGATATAAATGCGTAATTGCAATAAAACACTAAAATTATAGATATAAACTCGCAATAGCAAGAAAAAACGGTCCGAATTGTGAGATATAAATGCGTAATTGCAATAAAACACTAAAATTATAGATATAAACTCGCAATAGCAAGAAAAAACGTTCAGAATTGTGAGATATAAATGCGTAATTGCAAGAAAAAAGTCAGAATTGCAAGACATAAACTCGCAATTGCAATAAAACACTCCGAAATTATAGATAAAAACTCGCAATTGCGAGAAAAAAATCAGAATTGTGAAATATAAACGTGCAATTGCAATAAAATACACAGAAATTGCAATTAAAAGAAGTCAGAATTGCGAGATATAAACTCGTAAATGCAAAAAAACAGAATTGTGAGAAATAAACTTGCAACTGCAAGTAAAGTCAAGAAAACAAAACAGAAAAAAGACAGAATTGCGAGATATAAACGTGTAATTGCAAAAAAAAGGTCAGAATTGCAAGATATAAACTCACAATTGCGATAAAATAGTCCGAATTAGTAGATATAAACTCGCAATTGTGAGAAAAAAAATCTTAATTGTGAAATATAAACTCGCAATTACGATAAAATACACAGAATTTATAGATATAAACTTGCAATTGCAATTAAAAAAGTCAGAATTGCGAGATATAAACTCGTAACTGCAAAAACAAAAAAAATCAGAACTGCGAAATGTAAACTTGCAATTGCGATAAAAATTTCAGAATGGCAAGATATAAACTGGCAATTGCAATACTCAGAATTTATAGATATAAACTTACAATTGCAATTAGAAAAAGTCAGAATTGCGAGATATATACTCTCAATTGCGATAAAAAAAGTCTAAATTGGTAGATATAAACTCACAAGTGCAATAAAAAAAGTCAGAATTGCGAGATATAAACTCAAAATTGCGATAAAAAACAGTCAGAATTGTGAGACAAACTCGCAATTGCGATAATAAATTCAGAATGGCAAGATATAAACTGGCAATTGCAATACTCAGAATTTATAGATATAAACTTACAATTGCAATTAGAAAAAGTCAGAATTGCGAGATATATACTCTCAATTGCGATAAAAAAGTCTAAATTGGTAGATATAAACTCACAAGTGCAATAAAAAAAGTCAGAATTGCGAGATATAAACTCAAAATTGCGATAAAAAACAGTCAGAATTGTGAGACAAACTCGCAATTGCGATAATAAATTCAGAATGGCAAGATATAAACTCGCAATTGCAATGAAATACTCAAATTTATAGATATAAACTTGATATTGCAAAGAAAAATCTGAATTGGTAGATATAAACTTGCAACTGTGATTAAAAAAATTCTAAATTGCAAGATATAAACTCACAACTGCAATAAAAAGTCTGAATTGGTAGATATAAACTCGCAATTGTGATAAATAACTCAGAATTTACACATATTAAACTGCAACTGAAATAAAAATAGTCAGAATCGGTAGATATAAACATGCATTTGCAATAAAATGTCTAAATTGGTAGATATAAACTTGCAAGTGCAATAAAAAAAGTCAAAATAGCGAGTTATAAACTCGCAATTGTGAAAAAAAGTCTAAATTGGTAGATATAAACTCGCAAGTGCAATAAAAAAAGTCAAAATTGTGAGACATAAGCTTGCAATTGCAATAAAAAGGTCTGAATTGGTAGCTATAAACTCACAAGTGCAATAAATCTCAATTGTGATAAAAAAAAGTCAGAATTGATCAATATAAACTCGCAAGTGCGATAAAAAAGTCAGAATTGCATGATATAAACTTGCAATTGTCCTCGCAATTGCGATAAAAAGTCAGAGTTGCAAGATATAAACTCACAATTGAGAAAAAAAAGTCAAAAGTCAGAATTGTGAGATAAACCATAATTACAAGAAAAACCAGAATTGCACGATATAAACTTACAATTGCGATAAAAAAGTCAGAATTGCGAGATATAAACCAAACAATTGCAAGAAAAAACAAAATTGCAAGATATAAACTCACAATTGTGAGAAAAGTCAGAATTGCGAGATGTAAACTAGCAATTGCAATAAACGTTTCAGAATTGGTACATATTAGGGATGTGCGGTATACCGGTACTGTGAAAATACCGGTATTTATTATTTTTTAAACGGTACAATATCAAAAGTTTGCTCAGTTCGGTATTTCATCCGCTGTTCCGATTTTCAACACTATGCGGCAGTGTTCCACAAACTGGCGTAAAACCGGCAAGCGTGATAACAGACAAACGGCGATGGATCACACAGATGAAACGCGCTCTGTAGCTATCAAAGGAGCTAGCAAAAAATAAAGACTGAAAAGATATGTATATGTGAACCCATTTTATTCAGTCCCAAAATCACAATCCAACCTGTATCCTCTACTCTGTAGGTTTTTTTTTTTTGTTGTTGTTGCATTCTGGTTGCATTCACATTTTCTTTGTGATAAAGACTGAAAATATATTAAGATATTACTTTATTTTAATTAGATCTCTTCAGTTTTGTTTCTTCTAAAATCAAAATTGTAGTTTTTATTATTTTTTTGTAACAATTTCTTTGCACAGTTGTTCATAGAGTTTCAAGCACTGTGTTTAATAAAACTGTTTTCAATTCACCTATTTTTGCCTGTTTCCTTTTTTTTTCTTTTTTTTTAACCTATGGTATCGATTTGGTATTGATACCAAGGTATTAGATCCTAGTATCGTACCGAAGTCAAAATTGTGGTATCGAGCCATCCCTAGTACATATAAACTCGTAATCGCAGAACAAGTCTGAATTGGTAGATAGAAACTCATAACTGCAATTTAAAAAAAATCTGAATTGCGAGATATAAACTTACAATTGCGAGAAGTCTCTATTCTGAATTGCAAGTTTATATTCCACAAAGTTGTGACTTCATACTTTGCAATTCTGACTTCATAACTTGCAAACACATAGTAAAATTTGCCATCAGCTATTCAGTTTAAGTAATTTTTTCAACATCTAGCCTATATGATGGACACAAATGGCACCTTCTATGCAAAATGACCCACATGTTCTCATTGAGCTTTTTGGAGGTCCATCATTAAAATGAAGCATCTGTGAGATGGCGTACACAGAATACACAAGTCTTGGAACTACAGCTGAGTGCACTGAAGGGATGTGGACTGACACAGTCCTCGCAGAGGTCACACACAGACGTGCTCGCTCACACACACATTACTACCGCTCCCCTGAGACATACAGTTAATGTGTGTGTGAACGCCATCTGAACAACTACAGATTCTTTCAAGCCCCTGTCAGGCCTGCTCTCACCAGTTGCTTTCCCTTATCCCCCAGAGACTACTGACATTCTGCCGTGTACTTGTGCCCAGTCAGCCATTCACCTCACACTCACCTTACACACACACACACACACACACACACACACACACTCTCTCTCTCTCTCTCCTAAAACCCCTCCTTCATCTCACCCTCACAAAACAGCCCTCATTAAGCAAACCAAGCTGCTATCGTTCCTGTCGCCGGGCTTTAAGACAAAGTAGAAGCTACGGTCCAACAGGCCCTCCTGTGGGCTGTGCTTTGCACTTTAGTTAAGTGTGTTTTTAATGGTTTCTTGTAGTTAAGTTTAAGTCATCTACAACACTTGTGTGACAGTTTCGGAGATTATATCTCCAAAGACGCGGCTGAAAGTGATTTCAAAGCTGCATTAATCCAAATATGCCGAGTGTAAGCCGCAGCGTTTGTCATTATCCTGAATGAGCTTTGGAGCTTGAGTTAAAAAACACTGCCTTGACTATTTTTAGTGGTGTGTAATCACCTCTGCTGAGCTACAGTATGAAATCTAGTGCTTCTATACGTCTCTGCATGATCTAGTCCACAAATATCCTCATGGAATTGTAAACCAGAGTTACTTATGTAAAACAAAAGCTGAATTCAAATTATGACAAATTTAGAAAAAAGGATTTGCAAAAAAAAAAAAAAAAAAAAATCAGAATTGCAAGATATACACTTGCAATTGTGATAAAATACTCTGAATTTATAGATATAAACTTGCAATTGCAAGAAAAAAATGAATTGTGAGATATAAACTCGCAATTAAAATAAAATACTCAGAATTAATAGATATAAACTTGCAAATATAAACTCACAATTGTGCTAAAATACTTAGAATTTATAGATATAAACAAGCAACTGCACTAAAGAAAGTCAGAATTGTGAGATACAAACTCGCAATTGCGATTTAAAAAGCCAGAGTTGCGAGATAGAAAGAAAAAAATTCAGAATTGCGAGATATAAACTTGCAATTGCAAGAAAAAAAAAAAGTCAGAATTGTGAGATATAAATGTGCAATTGCAAGAAAAAAGTAAAAATTATAAACTCGCATTTGTGATAAAATGTCTGAATTGGTAGATATAAACTCGCATCTGCAATAAAAAATTCTGAATTGCGAGATAGAAACTTGCAATTGCAAGAAAAAACTGTTCGAATTGTGAGATATAAACTCACATTCGTAATAAAATGTCTAAATTGGTGTGTAAGATATTATTGGTAAACACAATTGGTAAATTGTGAGAAATAAACTCGCAATTGCGATTAAAAAAGCCAGAATTGCGAGATATAAAATACTCAGAATTTATAGATAAACTTACAATAAAAAGAAATCAGAATTGCTAGATAGAAACTAGCAATTGCAAGAAAAAACTGTCAGAATTGCGAGATATAACCTTGCATTTGTGATAAAATGTCTGAATTGATAGATATAAACTTGCAACTGCGAGAAAAAAATCAGAATTGCGAGATATAAACTTGCAATTGCAAGAAAAAACACTCAGTATTGCAAGATATAAATGCACAATTGTAAAAAAAAAAAAAAAAATTGCAAGATATAAACTGAATTTATAGATATAAACTGCAATAAGAAAAGTCAGAATTGCAAGATAGAAACTCGCAACTGCAAAAAAAAAGTCAGGATTGCGAGATTTAAAATCACATTTGCCATAAAATGTCTGAAATGCGCAAACCAGAGTTACTAAAGTAAAACAAAAGCTGAATTTAAATCATCACAAACTAAGAAAAATCAGATGTTAAAAAAAAATACTATTTTTTATTGTTTGTGCCTTTAAATTAGTTCAAGTGGAAATAAAAACAAGACAATATACGTTTTGGCTCTGTTTCCTGTCTGTCAGACACTACAGCCTTTTGTAAAACAGTAAATCTTTTCCTGGTGAAATATCTCTTTAACAACAACTTCCAGCATCCCCATAAGACAAATGTGTGATGTGTGCAGAGCTATTATTGGTAACTGTACACTATTAAGGTGCCGTTTCTCTCATTACAGCTGGGAGCCGTGAGTCAGAGTTACTACTGCATCCTTCAGATGACTTCTGCTGCACGTCGCAGAGCCAGGGTTAGAGACAAGACAACACGCCCACACCAACTCATCCAGCCACACACAGATGGCTGGCCTCTGCTGGGGTGTATTATTTGTGTGATCCCTCAGTCCATCTTTGCCGGGCTATTTTTAAAAACCCTAGCAGCGCGTGGCCATGCTTAAATGCATGCTGTCAGTCAGCAGGTTCACAGATTAGGCTGTTTTTCTACCATCTGTGGCCGTATCTTGTTTCACGTATACAGTATCGTCTTGTGCTGAAAGGCTCGGGGGGCAGGAACACTAGGTCGTGTTTTGAGGAAAGCGGTGGGCAGCATCAGTAAAGTCGTAAAGCTGTGGGTTATCAAACTAACATATGTAAACTAACACATAAGGATGCTCAATATAGTGATTATAGTGACCCTAATGGTCATTTTTGGCATTTTCTGGGTCACATTTAAAAAGCACTAAATAGTTATCTAGCTTTTTTATTTAGTAGTTTCATTATAATACAGTATAAATTTGCTGCCTGATTTCATCTGAAAAAAAATGTGGAATTCTACATTGCTCCAAAAATAAATAAACAATCAGGAACATAGTTTTAGATATAATATCATCATACAGGGTAGATATAGAATGATATAGTGGCTATACAGTCAAACCAAAAATTATTCAGACACCAGATATCATTTTTGATATTTTTTTTACTAGTGGGTGCAGGACACTATAGTCCATTTATGTAAGTGAGGATAGCAAAATAAAGTAAACTGTGACATATTACACCCAAAAAGTCTTTATACAGTGGACAACAAGTAAAACTGATGAATTATTTAGACACTTTGACTTGACCATGTTTTGCTTAAGTGTTTTTTCTTTAATTGCTAATGTGACATTTTTACACCACAGACTGAACAAAATTAAGCATTGCATCTGAATTTCTGGTTGATTGGAATCCATTACATGTCTTTCTATCAAAGTTCTCTGACAAGATGAATTTGTTCTGGACACAGTTCTTGTCATATTTTATTACCATTTTCTAAACTATAGCGAATAAACTGTGATAATGTGAGAAATGTTGAAGGTGTCTGAATAAATTTTGGTTTGATTGTATAATTTATTGTTTAAATCAGTTAATAGCTATAAAATAAAATTTATGTTTGGCTATTAATACTGGCCAATATTTATACATCATGGAATTCATATAAAAAAAAAGTAAAAGTAAGAAATAATAATTATAAATACAACTGATTTCTAAAATAAATATAAAAAAATAATACTAATAAATAAATAAAGTAAATATAAAATAAATTATTTAAATTATATGGTACTGTTTTTAATGTATATTTATTTTTATTCTTTTATTTTAGTTACAGTAATTTTGTTGCACTTTTATCAAATAATTATAATTTTAAATATGCCTATATAGTTTTTAATCATTTTTATTTATTTTTATTTTATTTTATTTATTAAAATTAGTTTTTTTATTGTCGTTTTTTTCAGTTATTGTTGTTACTTTTGAACTAGTGGAGTTCATGCAGTTTAAGCTCAAGCCTAGAATACATTACACCATTTTTGCCCCAATTCTTCCACTGATTTACAGTATGGAGAAATTGACTCTAGTTGCCAAAAGTCAGAACCAGTCTGCAGATTTGAGTTGACAGATTTAATAGAAAATCGTATAGTTTATGATGGTCATAGACTCAGATTTTTTTTTAGCATGTACATGTTTGATATTTTTAGAACACATATTGTTTTTTTTTGTCACGGGTCCCCTAAAATCTGTTTTTAAAAGTTTTTAAAAGATTTTAAAAGTTGTGTTGTGTATTCCAGCATTTTGCTGTACCTGAAGCAAAAGCTACAAAAAAAGTATTATATTTTTAATTAACGTTTTTACTCAAATTGATATGCATTTCATATAATTTTTTATGAATAAATTTGTATATAATCAGAAAAATGCAAACCAGAAGCTGTTTTACTAAAGGTCTCAGACTGGATCCCACTGTATACATACACAAACACAGTAGTTATTCAAACATTCAAAACACATAGTAACTGAGTTACACCCAGCAGTGTGTGAGCAACTAAAGGTCAGCTGCAATAATGTATGTTGTGTATGTGAAGCGTGTCTCTTTAACCCCTGCTCCTACTGCTGGTGATTATTTTGGAGGTATGAGCCACAGGCCTCTCGGCATACAGTACATACCTCATCAGGGGTGGACTAGGTACACCGCCTGCTGAGGCCCCATTGTGGGCACTTGTCCTGGGGCAAAGCAGCAGTATCTGTCTCCCTGAGCCTGGGTCGCATGCCTGAAGACCAGGGGCAAATGTGACACTATATGCACAAGCAAATGCCGCCTGCCTGTCTGGCCTGTCAGCAGCAGAACCAGGCCATGAGAGTTAAGCAGGTGCCTGATCTCACCTCAAACAGGTTTTGCAAAGCAGCACATATAGATGGATATTATTAATATAGATATAATAACCTTGCTGAAAAATCCAGCTTAAGTTGGTCATTAGCTGGTCCAGACTGGTTATTTACTGGTGTTAAGTTATTATAGCTCTAACTCATCTTATGTTGGGTTTTCCAACAGGGAAGTTCTGCAAGTGTTACACAGGTGGGGAGATTTCAAGCAGTGTCTGCTGTGATGTTTAGTAATTCCCAGGGTCACTAAAGCCGTACAGAGGGGGTTTTGTGCCTGGAAACATGGCCTGTGAGTCACCAGCGCTTGTCTTTTCCCACACAGAGAGTGGTGTGTTTGTGCAGAGAGACACAACCACGAGAAGTTGGGCTGCAGCCCATACTTTTATAGGGAGTGAAGGAGAGGCCAGCCAAGCCAGCAGAGAGGCTTTGAGTGAGGGGCTCTAATGGCTGTGTAAACAAGATTATCGGTAGCTGAGCTTGTTCCAGTAACATGATACCAGTTACCACACACCCGCACACACATGCATATACCCAATGCTAAATCTCAGACATACATTCATGGTTTAAATACACACACATCAAGCTTCTGCAACAGGTCATGCTTGGTCAGACAAACAGATATACAGACTGAAATACCGGTCTGTTTTCTGTCTTGTACACATGCGGTTAAACCTATGACACACAGCACTCAGAGTCAGGTCACTGTCTACTATCTACGTGTCTCATCTAGCCAGTCTAGAGCAACAGGTGCCCTTAATGAGTTACATCAATATCACCGACAGTGAAAACACCACACTTAGATGAAGCACTGCAAACACAACTGGAATTTTCCATCGACTCACAACCACAGGCAAACAAGTAAACAACAAAACTCAACAAATGAACAGATATTTGTTTATGACAGACAGACAGACAGACAGACAGACAGACAGACAGACAGACAGACAGACAGACAGACAGACAGACAGACAGACAGACAGACAGATAGATAGATAGATAGATAGATAGATAGATAGATAGATAGATAGATAGATAGATAGATAGATAGATAGATAGACAGATAGACAGACAGACAGATGATAAACAGACAGCCAGACAGATATATAGATGACAAGTAAATTGACTAAAAGATGACAGACAGACAGACAGACAGACAGACAGACAGACAGACAGACAGACAGACAGACAGACAGACAGACAGACAGATAGATAGATAGATAGATAGATAGATAGATAGATAGATAGATAGATAGATAGATAGATAGATAGATAGATAGATAGACAGACAGACAGACAGACAGACAGACAGACAGACAGATAGACGATAAATAAATAGACAGACAGACAGACAGATGATAAACAGACAGACAGACAGATATATAGATGACAAGTAAATTGACTAAAAGATGATAGACAGACAGACAGACAGATGATAAATAAATAGACAGACAGACAGATGATAAACAGACAGCCAGACAGATATATAGATGACAAGTAAATTGACTAAAAGATGACAGACAGACAGACAGACAGATGATAAACAGACAGCCAGACAGATATATAGATGACAAGTAAATTGACTAAAAGATGACAGACAGACAGACAGACAGACAGACAGACAGACAGACAGACAGACAGACAGACAGACAGACAGACAGACAGACAGACAGACAGACAGACAGACAGACAGACAGATAGATAGACAGACAGACAGATAGATAGATAGATAGATAGATAGATAGACAGATAGACAGACAGACAGACAGACAGACAGACAGACGGACAGACAGACAGATAGACGATAAATAAATAGACAGACAGACAGACAGATGATAAACAGACAGCCAGACAGATATATAGATGACAAGTAAATTGACTAAAAGATGATAGACAGACAGACAGACAGACAGATGATAAATAAATAGACAGACAGACAGATGATAAACAGACAGCCAGACAGATATATAGATGACAAGTAAATTGACTAAAAGATGACAGACAGACAGACAGACAGACAGATAGATAGATACAACCAGAGAGACAGATAGACAGACAGACAATAAATAGACAGTAAGACAGACAATAAAATTTATTGTCTGTCTTACTGTCTATTAGGGCTGTGCAATATGGACAAAATAATCATATTGCGATTTTGGCAACTGTTTTTGCTTTTTCAAACAAGCTACATACATGCATTCTAAATGTATTCAGTGCACAAGAAGTGCATAACAAAACATTTCACAATGAAATAACATAGTATTAAGTTTAATAAACAAAACTGTAGTAAAATCCTCTCTCCTGAATCCAAAATACTCCCAAACGATTGACGGTGAATTTCTCTTTGGCACCAAATCATTTTTATTTTGACCTGTCCTGCATCCATATTTTATGTTCTTTCCTCCTGCTCGCCTATTCGGTTCTCCCGCTCAGCTTCGTCGTGCATGGAGTGAGCTCTGATTGGTTAACATATTAAAATCATGTGCACAAGGACGTATTTCTGAATAAAAATCTAAATAAATTAGTAGATAAAATTGCAGCCTTATGCGGTTTAGAAATTGCATGTGCTTAAATCGCGATTTTTTTTGCGATTGCGATTAATTGCACAGCCCTACTGTCTATTTATTGTCTGTCTGTCTATCAACTTTTTGTCTATTTATTGTCTGTCTGTCTATCATCTTTTTGTCTATTTATTGTCTGTCTGTCTTACTGTCTATTTATTGTCTGTCTGTCTTACTGTCTATTTATTGTCTGTCTGTCTATCATCTTTTTGTCTATTTATTGTCTGTCTGTCTGTCTATCATCTTTTTGTCTATTTATTGTCTGTCTGTCTGTCTATCATCTTTTTGTCTATTTATTGTCTGTCTACCTATCATCTTTTTGTCTATTTATTGTCTGTCTACCTATCATCTTTTTGTCTATTTATTGTCTGTCTGTCTTACTGTCTATTTATTGTCTGTCTGTCTTACTGTCTATTTATTGTCTGTCTACCTATCATCTTTTTGTCTATTTATTGTCTGTCTGTCTTACTGTCTATTTATTGTCTGTCTGTCTTACTGTCTATTTATTGTCTGTCTGTCTATCATCTTTTTGTCTATTTATTGTCTGTCTGTCTATCATCTTTTTGTCTATTTATTGTCTGTCTGTCTATCATCTTTTTGTCTATTTATTGTCTGTCTACCTATCATCTTTTTGTCTATTTATTGTCTGTCTGTCTTACTGTCTATTTATTGTCTGTCTGTCTGTCTGTCTATCTATTGTCTGTCTGTCTATTTATTCAATAAATAGACAAAAAAGATGATAGACAGACAATAAATATACAGTAAGACAGACAGACAATAAATAGACAAAAAGTTGATAGACAGACAGACAGACAGACAGACAGACAATAAATAGACAGACAGACAGACAGACAGACAGACAGACAGATACACAGACAATAGACAATAAATATATAAATAGACATACAGACAGACAATAAATAGACGCATTGTCACGAATTGGTCGTCCTGTCATCGTAAACTCTTGCACTACACATCATGGACTTCATTCCCCACAAGCCACTGCACTAATCACTGCATTCACCTGCTTCTTGTTTCTCACTGCACTGATTACCACTCACACCTGCACCTCATTTCTAGGACTGCATTTAAGCCACTCTCACACACAGCTTCTTCGCGAAGTCTTGTATTGCCCCGGCTGCATTTCTGAGTGTTTGTTTTCACGTGTTTGATTCCTGGACTCCCTCCTGTGTTTGATTCTCGCTGCCAGCCCCGACCTTCTGCCTGTGTTTTGACTATGATTTCTGCCTGCCCCTGTGTGTTTGTTTTGTTTTGTTTATTCTTAATAAATGCTGCGAATGGATCCGCTCGTCTCTGACCGTCCCTGTGACAGAAGACAGCCACTACAAGGATCCAGCAGCTAGTATGGTGTCATCCGGTTCCAGCACGAACCCCACTGTACAGATCATGCGTCTCAAGCAGGGTGAGCGGTCTATTGAGGATTATGCTATGGACTTTGTGGAATTGGCTAAGCAGACTTCCATGGCTCAGAGCCACTACGCAAGATGGCTGCCACTCCAGAGCCTGTTCACAAGATGGCCGCCCTTCCTGAGTCAGTTCACAAGATGGCCGCCTTTCCAGAGTCTACACGCAAGATGGCCTCCCTTCTAGAGTCTGTTCACAAGATGGCCTCCCTTCTAGAGTCTGTTCGCAAGATGGCCGCCCTTCCAGAGCCTGTTCGCAAGATGGCCGCCTTCCCAGAGTCTCCGCTGCCCAGCCTTCCAGAGCCTCCGCTGGTTCCGTTCAGTCGTCCTGAGATTCCTGTCTGCCCGATTCAGGCCACGGAGGCCATTTATGGACTGTATATTTTCCCCATTCGAGCTACGGAGGCCGTGTATGGACTGTTGAGTTTCCCACCCACCCTCCCTACTGCTCCAGTCCCACCACCTCTGTCTCCTGACAGTCCCTCTGCTCACCCACAACCCACCTTCGATGCAGAGGACTTGCCGTGGGACTGCCAGTCTCCATCGGTGCCCTGGCTAGAGGATCCCTCACCATCGCCTCCAGCCTCAGAGTCCTGGACTCCGCCTCGGCCCTCCGACTCTACTCCTCCGGCTGCGCCTCGTCACTCCGTCCTACCGGCTCTGTGGACCTCCTCCCTCCCGTGGGCACAGCCTCGGTCCTCTGTCGCTCCGGCTCCGCCACGTACCTCCGGACCTCCATCTCCGCCTTGGTATCCAGAGCCTTGGGTTCCGCCTTGGCCCTCCGGATCCTCTGTGTTGCCCAGGACCATCGACTCTCCGGTTCCGCCTCGGGCTCCACCGGCTCCACCTCCGTCGGTCGGCCCCATGGAGGAGCCAACCCTTCCTCCACCATGGCTTCTCCCTCCGTCGGCTCCGCCTCAGTCCATAGCTCCATTACCCCCACATGGACCTGGCCCTCCATCCCTCCCCCTGTTCCGCCTCCGCTCCACCACCCTCCGGTTTCATTAGGTGGTTAGAGCGTCTGGAAGCCGCTCCTTGGGGGGGTGCTCTGTCACGAATTGGTCGTCCTGTCATCATAAACTCTTGCACTACACATCATGGACTTCATTCCCCACAAGCCACTGCACTAATCACTGCATTCACCTGCTTCTTGTTTCTCACTGCACTGATTACCACTCACACCTGCACCTCATTTCTAGGACTGCATTTAAGCCACTCTCACACACAGCTTCTTCGCAAAGTCTTGTATTGCCCCGGCTGCATTTCTGAGCGTTTCTTCCCGTGTTTGTTTTCCCGTGTTTGATTCCTGGACTTCCTCCCGTGTTTGATTCTCGCTGCCAGCCCCGACCTTCTGCCTGTGTTTTGACTACGATTTCTGCCTGCCCCTGTGTGTTTGTTTTGTTTATTCTTAATAAATGCTGCGAATGGATCCGCTCGTCTCCGACCGTCCCTGTGACACGCGTGTCTACATATTGAATTGACTATAGTCTATACAGCCTACGTAAACTGTAGCCTTGTCATTGAGTGTTTAGTTCTTTCCCTCACTCTTTTTTTTTTTTGTCCTCTTGCCTCCCACGCTCTCTCTCCCCTCACTCTACGCTCCCTCCAGCAAGTGCTTTTAGTACTACACTTTACAGCTGACAGCACATGTTGAGGCAGCACATTCCACATTATTACTACTTCAGATATTTGTGGCCCACAGGTCCTCTGATTGGCGGAGGAGCCTCTGACACTGGAGATGCAGACAGCCAATGAGCGTTCTGCTCCGGGGAGCCGTGAGGAAGGTAGTAAATCAATGGCATCTGGTGTACGGGGCAGTGCTGACACACACGGTCACTGCAGACTGTTGAAAACACATAGTCGGACACCTATTCAGCACTCTAAACTCTTTAGATTTAGCAGAGGCTGTTCTGTCACTTTACAGGATACACAATGTGAAACGTTTTTCCTCTGTTTTGACTATCCTGCTGTTCCTTTGTCTGTTTTATACTAATCTCACCCAGACTGTGAAAAACATCTGCGAAGGAATGAAAGAACGCCAGACAGCCCTCAGGCCCAGTTCAGGCCCGTTTCAGCGGGCACCTTATTGCTGTTGCCACGGGGGCCTGACAGCTGAAGCCCTGTTATGGGCAGAAGCTCACTCATTTATTCAGACAACTGGAAGACGTGCTATACCAAACCCTGAAACACTACTAAATAGTTTCAACAAAGATCCACTGAGCCTCCGTTCTTCCACAGCCAGCCCCCTAATGCCTCACATCTCCTCTCAAAGACATTTTCAAAGACTCTGGATCAGACACAATGGAAGACATCCACTAAGCCGAGGGAAAATTGGATCTGGTGCTTATGAAAAACTGTTATCAAATGCAAAGAGAATAAATCCACCAGTGCGCAGATGTTGATTGACTTAATATGTAATGAAATGTTGCTCAACATGTCACTCATAGATGAAATTTAAAGACTTGATGTGGCAAAAGTTTAAAGTTGATTAGTGTGTATAAATATATATATATATATATAGTTCAACAAATTAGAGTTTAGTTGCATTAACACTCAATTAGAAGAAATTAATTATTAAAAAAATATAAATTATTAATACTTTATTTTTCTGGCTTTTTTACTGTTTAATATCAACCTTTAATTTTAAATAACATATATACAGTGGGGCAAACTTGATTGTTCAATAGCAATATTGAATTTTGAATGTTATATATATATATATATATATATATATATATATATATATATATAGTAGGACAAACTTGATTGCAGTTGCATTAACACTCAATTAGATAAAAATTTAATAATAAAACAATTATAAATTATAAATTTAATTTTTATGTCTTTTTTACGGTTTAATAACAAAATTTAATTTAAAATGTTATATATACACAGTAGGACAAACTTGATTGCAGTTGCATTAACACTCGATAAGAAAAAAAAATAATAATAAAGAATTATAAATTATAAATGCTTAAATTTTTCTGTCTTTTTTACTGTTTAATAACAAACTTTTATTTTAAATGTTATTTATACACAGTAGGACAAATTTGATTGCAGTTGCATTAACACTCAATTAGAAAAAAATAAAATTAATAATAAAAAAATTATAAATTATAAATACTTTAATTTTTCTGTCTTTTTTACTGTTTAATAACAAACTTTTATTTTAAATGTTATTTATACGCAGTAGGACAAATTTGATTGCAGTTGCATTAACACTCAATTAGAAAAAAATAAAATTAATAATAAAAAAATATAAATTATAAATACTTTCATTCTTATGTCTTTTTTACTGTTTAATAACAAAATTAAATTTTAAATGTTATGTATATACAGAAGAACAAATTTGATTGCAGTTGCATTAACACTCAATTAGAAAAAAATTTAATTAACAATAAAAAAATATAAATACTTTTATTTTTTGGTCTTTTTTACTGTTTAATATCCAACTTTAATTTTAAACGTTATATATAGGACGTTTCTAAACATTCGATTAGAAAAAAAATTTAATTAAAAATAAAAAATTATAAATTATAAATACTTTAATTTTTGTCTTTTTTTACTGTTTAATAACAAAATTTCAAACTTGATTGCAGTTGCACTCAATTAGAAAACTCAATTAGAAAACACTGAATTAATAAAAAATTATATTTATATACATTGGGCTGGGTAATATGGCAAAAAATTTTAATCTCGATTTTTTTCAGAACGTTTGACAGATTCTCTGTTTCTAGCATGATTAATGTATGTTCAAAGACTTTTAATAAAGAACAAAACACAAATTCAACCTTGACAAATATTTTTAAGTGAACTAAAGAGGTCAGCAATAAAGTATCAGTAGGCCCAAACCATCTGAATGGCGCCACCTGTTGGTCTTTTACTCACATAAAAAAAAATATTAGAAGAATTCTGAGGTTATGACCTGAAAGGACAAACCAATATGTCTGCTTTATGAGGCCTTTGCATTGATTGGCATGTTTGGCTTCTTTCCAGAACCCTTTACAGAGGGCGATCCTTTTAAACAAACAGCAGCGCCTACTATTTATGCATACTATGAGCAGATAATATATGCTCTCTGTGTATGTGTCAAGCCAGCTGACCTTAGTTACCATCCGACAGAATGTGCTAGGGCTGCCTCAGAGCTACAAATCTACCTCCAGTTACCATCTGTTCTCTATTGGCTGATTAGCATTATGAACACTGCAGGCTAGTAGATAAAAGAACATATTTCTGAAGTTTTACAAGGTTCTTGCAGACCCAGTTCCACAGGGGGCCTTATAAGAGTTTGACTTACCCTTACATCTCCCACCCAGAAAAGTATGGTCCAAACTGAGAATATCTTTTATCTCTGTGCTGGAATCTGAGAATGCAAAAAAAAAAATCGACATATTGAGAAAATCACCTTTAAAGTTGTCCAAATGAAGTTCTTAGCAATGCAAATTACGTTTTGATATATTTACGATAGGAAATTTACAAAATATCGTCATTGAACATGATCTTTACTTAATATCTTCATGAATTTTGGCATA
This sequence comes from Garra rufa, assembly GCF_049309525.1. Classification (NCBI taxonomy): domain Eukaryota; kingdom Metazoa; phylum Chordata; class Actinopteri; order Cypriniformes; family Cyprinidae; genus Garra; species Garra rufa. The sequence goes on from NC_133377.1 coordinate 4,774,842, forward strand.
AAAGAAAAATCGATAATTTTGAACCATACAATGTTTTGTTGGCTATTGCTACAAATATACCATGCGACTTATGACCAGGGTCCCATAGCCTCTATACAGTAAGTCAAGTATCAATAAGGTGGGCTTACCTTTATTACATTTGTAATGTACCATAAAAGCAGGTCTGCGAGCAAGTACCCTGTGATCTGTATGGGCAAATTTAAAAACTATAAATATAAACTGAGAAATATCATTATAAATTCAAATGTCATACCAGCAAGAATGTTATTCTGAACGACATTTTGGCAAATGCTGCTAATCAAAGCCATGCTAATAATATTCCGACTAGCACGCATATAGGCTGTTGCTTTTATACAATATATGCTGCAATAGTTGAATAAACAAGAAGTTATATTGAGTAACTTACATTTTAGCTACAATATTTCCAATTAGAGTTCATCAATTTAGTTTCCCAGCGGAAATATTTCCAAACAAAGCCACAGCAGAATCGATGCCCACGAGCAAAAGTAGAAGCGTTTCTGAATGAATCAGTGTTTTGAATCGTTTAAATGAATGATTCATTCACTCATTTGTAAACATAACACTGAAAAACAGTCACTTATCGCCACCGACTGGTATAATGATGTAGCAGTCACTTAAATCACTAACACATGCAGACTAGCGAAAGAGTTTGAAACTGAAAAATGCTGTTTGACTGCTATATGAGTTTTAATGAAACACTGCTCGGTGAATTAAAGTAATAGGTCACCCAAAAATGAAAATTCTGTCATTATGTACTCACCCACATGCGTCGTTAATGGCGCCGACTCCCCGGAAGAGAAGAAATCGTTAAATACAGTCGTTAATTTTTTTTTTTTTTTTGCCACAAAAAGGATTCTCATAGCTTCATAGAATTAGGATTGTACCACTGATGTCACATGGACTATTTCACGATGTCCTTACTACATTTCTGGGCCTTGAACGTGGTAAAACCCTTGCTGTCTATGGAGGGTCAGAAGCTCTCGCATTTCATCAAAAATATCTTACTTTGTGCTCTGAAGATGGTCTTACAGGTTTGAAACGAAATGAGGGTGATTAATGACAGAAATATAATTTTTGGGTGAACTTATTAAGTTTGAGGACCAACTGTTGTATAAGTGCAGCTTATTATATAATATAATATAAAAATATTTAAAAAAGCAATGGATCCTCTGCAGTGAATTGGTGTTGATAAAAACATAATCCACAACTGATGCTGCGTTCCAGGCAGGTTTTTTAATTGGTAAATCACCACTTCAAACCACGATTTACGACTTTGTAGCGTTCCAGGCAAGTCACGCCAAATTGCCTGGGCACATTTATGAATTACTATTATTTTTATATTATTATTAATTTGATTGCAACGTTATATTGTCCTAAGCTCTATTTTTCCACCGTGTGCCACTTGCATAAACACCGCACGCATTAGGGCTGACTTTGTTGTTTCGCGGGCTATGTTACGTCAGAACTCGTAACTGGGAGTCCATCGATCTAGTACGAGTTCACGAGTGGGAAGTCACGGGTTTGACTGCCGTTTCAGTGCACTTTCACTGGTAGAAGGTTGGAAAAACACGAGTTACGGGTTGTCTGGAACGCGGCATAATCTACGCCAGTCCATCAATTAATGCCGTGTGAAAGGCTGCATGTTTATAATAAATAAATTCATCATTAGGACGTTTTTAACGTCAAAGTGTTGCTTCTGGCCAAAATCCCTCTTTTCAAAATATTACTTTCTCCAGAGAAAAAAGTTGTTTCATCAGAACCAGGAGAGAAATTTCCACAGATCAACCAGAGATTCAAAACAAGTAAACAGTTCTAAACAAATATGTTGGTGGATATTGATGTGGGAGGACAACAGGGGATGGACTTTTTTCACTGGAGAAAGCTCTATTATTGATTATGAACTCATATTTTAGCTGGAAGCAATGGTTTAAAGTTAAAATGTCTTAATGATGGATTTGTTTCTTACAAACATGCAGCTTTTCTCGTGTTGTGTGGAATTATTGTGATGTTTTTATCAGCTGTCTGAACTCTCATTCTGACAGCACCCATTCACTGCAGAGGATTCATTGGTGAGCAACTGATATAATGCTAAATTTCTCCAAATCTGTTCTGATAAAGAAAAAAACTCATCTACACCTTGGATGACTCCAAGGTAGATTTTTTGCATTTTTATTCGGTTACAGTCAAGCCCGAAATTATTCATACCCCTGGCAAATTCTGACTTAAAGTTACTTTTATTCAACCAGCAAGTTTTTTTAATTAGAAATGACACAGACGTCTCCCAGAAGATAATAAGACAATATACAAGAGGCATCATTGTGGAAAAATTATTACTCATCTTTTATTTACATTTGAATAAAAAGTGGCACGTCCAAAATTATTCATACCCTTCTCAATATTCAATAGAAAAGCCTTTATTGGCTCTTACAGCAATTAAACACTTCCTATAATTGCTGACCAGCTTTTTGCATGTCTCCACTGGTATTTTTGCCCATTCATCTTTAGCGATGAGCTCCAACTCTTTCAGGTTGGAGAGTCTCCTTACCATCACCCTGATCTTTAGCTCCCTCCACAGATTCCTAATTGGATTTAAGTCAGGACTCTGGCTGGGCCACTGGAAAACATTAATGTTTTTGTCTGCTAACCATTTCTTCACCACTTTTGTTGTGTGTTTTGGGCCGTTGTCGTGCTGAAATGTCCACTGGTGCCCAAGGCCAAGTTTCTCTGCAGACTGCCTGATGTTGTTGTTGAGAATTTTGATGTATTGCTCCTTTTTCATGGTGCCGTTTACTGTGATTAGGTTCCCTGGTCCACCGGCTGGAAAACATTAGGTTCCCACCACCATGTTTGACAGTGAGGATGGTGTTCTTAGGGTTGAAGGCTTCTCCTTTTTTTATGCCAAATGAAGGCTGCTTCATTGTGGCCAAACAATTACATTTTTGTTTCATCTGATTATAAAACAGAAGACCAGAAGTCTTCTTCTTTGTCCAGATGAGCATTTGCAAAGGCCAAGCAGGCTTTTGTGTGCCTTATCTGGAGAAGTGGTGTCCTCTTGGTCTGTGTCCGTGGAACCCAGTGGTGTGCAGTGTCTGTGGACTGTCTGCCTTGAGATGTTGCCACGAGCAGTGCCCAGATTCATCAGGATGGCCTTGGTGATGATCCTTGGTTTTTTTTTACCTCTCTCACTATTCTCCTGGCCAGCACACGTCACTTTTGGCTTCCGACCACGTCCTCTGAGATTTTTCACAGTGCGGAACGTCTTGTATTTTTTAATAATACTTTGCACTGTAGCCACTGGAACTTCAAAACATTTAGATATGGCCTTATAGCCTTTTCCTGACTTGTGAGCAGCCACAATGCCCAGCCGCAGGTCCTCAGTGAGCTCCTTTGTCTTAGCCATGACTGTCCACAAACCAACAGCAGAGAGCTTCTGTTTTTCACCTGTTGAGTTGATTAAAACAGCTGTTCCCAATGAATCAGGGTAATTAGGATGCTTTAGAACAGCTTGGACTATTTGGAAAGGTATAGAACTTTGGATTTTCCCATAGACTTTGACAGTTTGCAAAGGGTATGAATAATTTTGTACATGCCACTTTTTGTTCAAATGTAAAAAAAAAAAAAAAAAAAAAAAAAGCGGAGAAATATTTTTTTTCCACAATGATGCCTCTTGTACATCGTCTTATTATCTTTTGGGAGAAGCCTGTGTCATTTCCGGACAAACAAAAAAACTTGCTGGTTGAATAAAAGTAACTTTAAGTCAGAATTATTTCGGGCTTGACTGTACATGTTACAACAACATGTTAAAAATGACAAGTTTGGGTCAATTTGGGTCAATTTGTGGCCCTACAGAGCAGTGCTTATAAAAGTATCTTATGTAACTTCAGGCTTTAGTAGAAGTCTGAATCTTAATGGATTCCTGCAGGGAATTTTCAGATTCCATGTTTAAACATCAGACAGAATATGCAATCATTCTCCCATTCTCCTTTTACTTTGCATTCGGCCCACTTGAGACTCAATTACAGCTAAAACCTTTACGTATCTCATTGTGTAGAAGACAACAACTGCAGAGTCTCCTCTCAAGAAACTTCACAGAGCTTTCTGGATCTCAGTGGGACCTCAGCAAAGCCTGACCCGTGTGTGACTATCGCAGTGGAGCGGTGCATCTTCACGTCTGCAGTAAATGCGCTGTGTACTTACTGCTTAGAATGCGAGTGAATATCAAACTTGAGTAAAGCTGTTTAGCACACCACATGTGTCTGAGGAAAATACTGACTCTCGCCGGTTTGGAAAATCCAGAGTCACACTAAATAAGGTCACTCGGTTCAAACTTCACCACAGCGATATCAGCATACAGCAGCAGTGTGGTTCTTTCATACACAGCATGACTCCTGTTTGAAAGACACTCTAATTCTCCTTCTGTCCCACTGTAGGAAACCCGATTAGACCTCATCTTAACAACTCTGCCTTTCAGCTTCAGAAGGGAAGTGCAGGGATCTGCAAGATGGGCCGCTTGTAATTTATGGCTTTGGCTTCATTGGTGATTTCAGGTCGTAGAGTGATAAAAATGGCAGAGAGCTGGTGATTATGAATGCATAAGGATTAATGGAGGCTATTTAAAGACTCTATCCAGAGCAGAGAAGACAGGGACACAATTTTCCATTCTGAAAGGAAGTGGAAAATCCATGGATTATCCCTAAAATGACTATGCTGTGTAGTTCAATCATCTAACTTGGCGTTGTGCCACAGTTTTGATACTGTGGTTGTTGTATATTGATCAGTCACTGGTTAGTTGGTATTAGCCAGTGGTGGTTAACCAGAATGATTTTTTTCTCAGAATTGTGAAATATAAACTCACAATTGTGAGTTAATTCAGTGAAGATTGCGAGATATAAACTTAAAATTTTGAGTTATGAACTATGAAGAAAGAATAGCGAGATATAAAGTCAGAATTGAGAAATATTAACTCACAATTCTGACTTTTTTTCACAATTGCAAGTTTACACCTTGCTATTCTGACTTTTTTTCTCAGAATTGTGATATATAAACTCACAATTGAGTCAGAAAGTCAGAATTGCGAGATATAAACTCAAAACATTGAGTTATAAAGTCAGAATAGCGAGATATAAAGTCAGAATTGAGAAATATTAATTCACAATTCTGACTTTTTTCTTACAATTGCAAGTTTACATCTCACAATTCTGAATTTTTTCACAGAATTGTGATATAAACTCACGATTGCAGGTTAGTTAAGACAGAATTGCGAGATATAAACTCAAAATTTTGAGTTATAAAGTCAGAATAGTGAGATATAAAGTCAGAATTGAGAAATATTAATTCACAATTCTGACTTTTTTCTGAAAATTGCAAGTTTACATCTCACAATTCTGAATTTTTTCACAGAATTGTGATATAAACTCACGATTGCAGGTTAGTTAAGACAGAATTGCGAGATATAAACTCAAAATTTTGAGTTATAAAGTCAGAATAGCGAGATATAAAGTCGGAATTGAGAAATATTAACTCACAATTCTGACTTTTTTTGTCACAATTGCAAGTTTACACCTTGCAATTCTGAATTTTTTCTCAGAATTGTGATATAAACTCACAATTGCGAGTTAATTAATTGAGAATTACGAGATACAAACTCAAAATTTTGAGTTATGAAGTCAGAATAGTGGGATATAAAGTAAAAATTGAGAAATATTAACTCACAATTCTGACTTTTTTTCACAATTGCAAGTTTACACTTTGCAATTCAGAATTGTGATATATAAACTCACAATTGAGTTAAGTCAGAATTGCAAGATATAAACTCACAATTTTGAGTTAAGTCAGAATTACGAGATATAAAGTCAGAATTGAGAAATATTAACTGACAATTCTGACTTTTTTCTTAGAATTGCAAGTTTACATCTCGCAATTCTGACTTTTTTTCTCAGAATTGTAATATAAACTTGCGATTATGAGTCAATTATCTCAGAATTGTGAGATATAAACTTAAAATTTTGAGTAATAAAGTCAGAATAGCGAGATATAGTCGGAATTGAGAAATATTAATTCACAATTCTGACTTTTTTCTCACAATTGCAAGTTTACATCTTGCAATTCTGACTTTTTTCTCACAATTGTGAGATATAAACTTGAAATTGTGAGTTAATTAAGTCAGAATTGTAAGATATAAGCTTAAAATTTTGAGTTATAAGTTTTTTTCACAAATGTGAGTTTGTCTCTCACAATTCTGACTTTTTTTCCTTGCAGTTGTGAGTTTATATCTCACAGTGACTTAACTCGCAATTGCATGTTATAATATATAAACTTAGAAATACTGAGAAAAAAAGTCAGAATTTTAAAGTCAGAGTTTATATCTCGCAATGACTTAAAGCCTATGTCTTAGAATTGTGACTTTATTTTTTTTTTCGCAATTACAAGTTTAAAAAAAGTCGGAATTGCGAGATATAAATTGCAAGAAAATTCATAATTACCTTTTTTCCATTTTTTATTCAGTGGCAGAAACAGGCTTCCATAGTATGGAGACAGTAGTTTTTTATTTATTAATTTATTGTACTTTTTTGTGAGAGAGAGAGAGAGAGAGAGAGAGAGAGAGAGAGAGAGAGAGAGAGAGAGAGAGAGAGAGAGAGAGAGAGAGAGAGAGAGAGAGAGAGAGAGAGAGAGAGAGCAATTAATACTTTTTAAAGGACATTTATTTAAATAAATGCTGTTCTTCAGAACTTTCTACTCATCAAAGAATCCTTACAAAAATGTATAATGGTTTCCTCAAAAACATTAAGCAATTGTTTATAATGATAAATGTGACACTGAAGACTGCAATGATGATTGCTAAAAATTCAACTTTGCTTTAATGGTTATAATTAAAATGTATTGTTTTAAGTCAAAGCCTGTGAAAAATCTCTTCACAAAAACAAATGACAAATGTTTCTGTGGCTAGAAAGTAAAAAAGTACAATTTATGCATTGCAATTTTATTGGTGTGTTTGCTCAGTATGATGGAGAACATATTTTTTTTCATAAAACCTAGAATTAGACCTAGGTCATGAAATATAGGCTTCTTTATGCTTTGTAGGCCTAAAAGTCATTGAAGGAAGAAGAAATGTGATTTATTTTTATTCACACTATCCTCTGTGGAGACAAAGTCTCAAAATACTGGATGAGAAAATTGTAGCGCAAAAATAAAACCTCACCAGTATTGCAAAATACAACATTAAAAAGTGCAAATCACTAAAGAAACATTGTCCAACAGCAACACCAGCCCGTAAAGTTACAGCAGGAGTCCGTGTCTTTCTCGCCCAGCTAGTGTTGCCAACTTTTTTCAATGGAAAGTAGCTAAACCCAGCTTAAAAAGTCGCCAAATGTCGCTAGATGACGTCATGCGCTAATTAGCATATTCATGACATCAGTCGTTGTATTGTCTTGCCTTTCTGTGTTCACACACTGCATTTTAATGCAGCCAAATTCTCAATAAAACGGTATTCATTGATATATTTCATAGATCTTTTGATATATTATATTTTTTCTTTTGTCAAAAAATGAGTTGAAATATGAAATTGTGTCTAAAAACGTGGCATAACCAGCTCTCAAAGATATTAATCGACACTAAAATCCTGATTCATAATTACTACATTGTCTAATGAAATAAAATACACATACGATTAAGGCTATCCTGTAATTTCGGCTATACTTGCATGTAAAATAGAGTTAGAAGCAACAGAATATCTTTTTTATTCGAAAGTGCTGCTCCTCTGCCACTTACTGAACAGAGCAGACACAGAGAGAGAGAGAGAGACGGAGAAAGAGAGAGTGCTGGGAAAGCACAACCTCACACTCACACTGCAGGAATGAGTCTCAGAAACTAAATAAGAGTCTAAGAAACTAAATAAGGTTTGTCCAAGAAGTCGCTAAGGGGGTCTGAAAAGTCGCTAAGTTGGCAACACTGCTCTCACCTCCTCTGAGCCCATTGAGTTTTAACAGACCCCCTAAAGCATGCAGTGAGTTTGGTAGGGGGTAACTGAGAATGAATATCCCTCCTTTGCAATATTATTGGATATGACTGGTTATGATCAGCTGTGATATATTGGCCCTCGAGGAGTTTACCTCCAACCTTGATCAAACTCACCTGCCTGTAACTTTCTAGTAATGATGAAGAGCTTGATTAGCTTGTTCAGGTGTGTTTGATTAGGGTTGGAGCTAACTCTGCAGGAAAATGGAGTTCCCCCCCCCCCCCTTCAGTTTGCTTGACTCAATGTTCATCGTTGTTTTCTTTAATAAATACCAGTTTTATTTTACTCCGTTTCCTGCCTCATCCTCTTCACTCCTCATCCTGCTTAGACTGTGACAACCCCTTTGTTACATCAAAATGAGACTTAAAATGACATGAAAACATGATCTGGGGGAGTTTTTAGTGAATGATCAGTAAAAGTAAATCTTTATATCTGTTATCAATATTTACCAAACTTGATGACTGATGAGCCGAAAAATTGTATTGTTTAGATTGTTACTGCCTTGAGTTGTTATTTTGGAATTTCTATATATATAGTGTTTTCACAATGCGCCATCATTCAACCATCATTGGCGGCACGGAACATAAACAATGAACTGAACCGAACGAAACTCACATATTTAGCTGATTACTGCTGCTGAAAATGGTCAATTATTGTCATGTTTTGGGCTGTACTAATCACTTGGACCAGGAAAAACATTTGGGGTACTATAGACTGCCAAAAGTTATAACAAATCAAGGAGAAGAGTGCAAAAACTGTCTGAGGAACAAAGGGCGTTTGTGGTTGGCCAAACGCACTCTTAAAAAGGATGTGTTAAAAACAACACAGCCTGTGTTGTTTCTTAACACACCTTTGTGTCTAGTTAAGGACAACACATTTTGTGTTAGTTTTAACTCAACCAGTGTGTTATTCCAGCTAACACAGAAAATGTGTTGTTTTTTTCTACACACTATTGTGTTATAAATACACAATTTGTGTCAAGTATGTGTTATTTTTTAACAAATTTTGTATGCAATAAAGACACTGCAAACTACTGTAGTTTAAACACAATTTATTAAACCTGCTACTAACAATTACATAAAAACTCAAAAAGGTTCAAAAAGAGAGGTAAACAATCACAATACAGTCATTTCAACTTTTTAATTGTTCCTTGAGTGAAAAGTTGTTAATGGTTTATAAAGTTTGTACTTTAAATTAAAAATAAAAATGTGGTATTTGACAACCTCTTAAGTATTAATCGTTTTATTTACATATTTTTATCAGCATACAAGTGGTGATGAGGGTCGGACGAATGCATTTCCTCATGTGAAGCACTACAACGTGTCAATGATTAATTAAAAGCGATTCTGTTCACAATTAATCTAACAAAAGAAACTGTAAAGCTTGTTAAAATAAGCTCCCACCATCGAGATGTGCAGCAGGCGCAGCTCGCATCGCCATTCGTGAGGCAGTTCTGTTTCATTCCTCCTGACCGCCAGAGGCGGTGCTTAGCACTAGTGGATAATCGCTGCGCCAGCTAGATAGGTCGAGAAGAAATACCAACAAAGTCATGTAATGACGTAGACCGAGATGCAAGGATATAAACCACAGCAGCTCGCCACCCAGCCTCTTACGTTTTCTCGCTTATGATAGGTTGTTGATTAGCGCTGTTCCGTGCAGCTTACCTGAGTTGCGAGGACTCGCCCTCCTAAGCTGTGACAGCGCGTTCTGCACTATCATCGGATATTTCGGATCCTTTTTTCTTCATTTACGTGAGTATACATTTACATTTGATTGTGGTGTCGGCGATACCCTGTGCTTTACGGTACTATCCGGTGGCTGGTTTCTACCGCACTTAGGTAGCGTTTTCCCGCTGACCTATAACGTTATATATTTGAATTGTCGCATATTTGTCGTCGTACAAGCTTTCATTTACCCCGCGGTTCTATCCGAAGGCAACTCTGATATTCAAGTGTGATTCCTCTCACTTAATCTTTCAGTTCTATCCGAAGATATTATCAACGCCTGATCTCCTGTGCGTGTATTTGATCAGTTTTGAGTTCCTACGGTGCTACCGAGGACCTGTTTTTGACTGAGACATGGCTCACAGCTCTCATATCGCCATCTCTCCACCGAGTGTGCCCAAACACACTACTTCCCGATGACGGACACGATCGTTGCGCATCGTGCTTGGGGATTCAGCATCTGAAAGAAGCATTGACTGACCCGTGTTTGAATTGTACTATGCTGCCGCTATCAGAAAGACAGCTTCGTCTTGCAGAGCTAGATCCTAACTCGTCTGCTAGCCTTGCACAGTCGCATTCAGCGCCACGGCGTGCTCAAAAACGTCACGCATCAGCGGCTGCTGGTGCTCCGCCGACTAAAAAGAAATCTTCACCGCAGACAGAAACTTCACTGTCGAAGACTGTTGCTACTCTCTCCTCAGAGATGGCAGAGTTGAAACGTCTTCTACAGTCATTACAACCCCCGGTATCAGCCGCGCCTGGACACTTCAATGAATGAGTTTGATTTCCAACCTCCAGATACTGTCGATTTAGACGTTCTATCCATGAGTGCATCTAATTCACATTTCCTTGATGAAGCGTTGGTGGAACCTGCCATACAGTCTGCCCCCCCACAGGATGTTCTCTCCGGCCTGTCTGCTGCTGGTGGTTCAAGCGGTGGGTCTGTACATTCATCTAGTGCAGACCAGTCTTCTCCTGATGACGTTCTTTCGATTCTGCAGATGGCAGTGGCTCATTTGGGTCTTGATAACTGTGTTCAGCCTGCTCAAACTAATGTGTTCTTTAAGCAAAATGCTGATAATACATTTGCTATGCCTCCATGCATGGACTTTGTGACTGAATTCTCCAATGCGTTAACAGGCTCCAATTTGCCTAAGAGGAGGTCAAAGACTGCCCGCACTCTTGCATCAATGGCTGAGGCTGACTCTATTGGAGTTGGTCGGGCACCTGAAATTGAACAGCCGGTGGCAGTTTTGGTGGTATCACCAGATGAAGTGCTTCGAGGCAATGTCCGCTGCCCAAGCGCCCAATGTAATCGTACTGACACGTTATTGAAAAGAGCATACGAGTCTATAGCTTACATAACTCGGGCAGAGAATACAATTTGCCAGCTGTGGCATACAACTTCCAATTGTGCCGGGACATCTTTTTGGCTCCAATGTTTCTGAACTATTAGAAAAGAGAATGAAGTTGTCAGAGGCTACCCGTCAGTTAACCCAGGCCCCACGGGCTCCTTCTTTTAGGATGCCATTGACGCCAGCTCACCCATGCTACTCAAGCTTAGAGCAGCGGATGTGTCATCATGGTGGTCCTCAACTTCAGACGTCACAGCGACACAGAGTGACCGAAGAGGCTCAGTCACTTCGCCCTTTTCCCCTTCACCATCAAGGGGGGCCACGTCATCGTCCCCCCACAGGTTCAAAGGGCAGAAACCAGAAACCCTGAAGCTTCGGGGCTGGCAGTCGGTCGTTTCACTGCAGAACATCTACATTACTGGGAAACATCAACATCCGACCCCTGGGTTCTGACGACTCTGAACAGGGGATACACATTGCAGTTGCCTCCAAAGTTTTCAGGAATTCTTCCGACAGTCGTCAAAGATGCAACCAGTTCAATGGCCCTTTCCATGGAAATTCGTTCGCTTTTGTTGAAGGAAGCCATAGAAAAAGTTCCCCCTCTCAGACAGAGGGACGGTTTTTACTCAAAGTACTTCCTTGTTCCAAAAAAGGATGGCGGGTTCCGACCAATTCTGGATCTTCGACGCCTCAATGTGTTTCTAAAGAGTCTTCATTTTCGGATGTTACACACAGTCGACGTTCTTCGGTCTGTGATGAAAGGAGACTGGTTTGTAAGTGTGGACTTGAGGGATGCTTACTTCCATGTTCCTATTGCTCCCCACCACAGGAAGTTCCTAAGATTCAGTTTTCTGGGTCAAGTCTATCAGTTCCGAGTCCTGCCATTCGGTCTGTCTCTTGCTCCTCGTGTTTTTACGAGGTGTGTGAGTGCAGCTCTATCTCCTCTTTGGTCCAAGGGCATGAGGATTCTGCCTTACTTGGACGATTGGCTACTCTGCGCCCCAACGAGATTGCATGCTCTACGCTATACCAGGATTGTTCTGGAGCATATGCAGAAGCTAGGCCTTACTGTGAACGAGACAAAGAGTCATTTGGTTCCAGAGCAGACCATAACCTTTATAGGAATGACACTCAAGTCTGCCACACTGTCTCACACTCGGACCGTCAGTATTCTTCAGTTGTTGACTCGTTTCCGTCTGAGGGCAAAGATACCTTATGGTGTTCTTTTACAACTGATGGGGATGTTAGCGGCCGCCACATCCGTGATTCCCTTAGGGTTACTTCACCTCAGGCCTCTTCAGAGGTGGAGCAACAACTTAAGGCTAGATTCAACAAGGCATCGCCGTCACATGATTGTTGTTTCTTCCGTTTGTGTCAGAGCACTGAAACCCTGGAGACGGGTGACATTTCTGAGGGCTGAAGTGTCACTAGGAGTGGTACCTTCTCGTCGGGAAGTGATCACAACCGATGCTTCACTAACAGGATGGGGGGCAACGTGGAACCAGAGGGGGATTGGAGGCCACTGGTCAACAAAGGAGGCTTTCGAACATATCAATGTTCTGGAACTGAAGGCAGTGTATCTAGCACTACAACACTTTTTGCCAAATCTGTTGGGCCGCCATGTACGCCATGTACCGGTCCGACAACACATCCACAGTCTTTTATTTGAATCACCAGGGCGGCACCCGGTCTCTTGCGTCCTTACAACTAACTCGCAAGATTCTCAAATGGTCTCAAGGCCGACTGGCTTCATTAAAAGCAGTTTTCTTCCAGGCTCGGACAATCAAGTGGCGGATGCTCTGTCCAGGGATCTGCTGCTTCCGGGCGAATGGAGGCTTCACCCGGATGTGTGTTCCTGCCCTGTCAGTGAGTCAGTCGTGCTTACGCTGGTTACCAGAGGGTTCTGGGGTCATTCTTCGGCCTAATCCAGCCTTCCTTCCTAAGGTCTTGTCACCTCAATTTGTAAACCAGTCTATTTATCTGGCTGCATTTCAATCTGCTCATTCTCCCTCTGATGCAGGTGGGGGGAGGTCTCATCTGCTGTGTCCTGTACGGGCTTTGAGGGCCTATGTGAAGTCTTCTGCTTCTTTCAGACGAACAGACCAGTTATTCGTCTGTTATGGTGAGGTACACAAAGGCGCTCCTTTGTCTAAGCAAAGGTTAGCACGCTGGATTGTCGAGGTGATAAAGTTAGCGTATAGCCATTCTAACCAACCTTTACCAGTGGGTGTTACTTGTCACTCTACTAGGGCTGTCTCTTCATCTTGGGCCACTTTACGGGGAATTTCCTTGGCGGAGGTCTGTGCAGCTGCTACCTGGTCCTCTCCATGTACGTTTGCACGATTCTACAAGGTCAACGTGGCTGCTTCCCATGATGTGAGTTCTGCAGTCCTTCTGGAGCATCTTTGATGCAGGTGGGTGGCATTCCTCATGACTGTGTTGGTACGTGTCATCCACTAGTGCTAAGCACCGCCTCTGGCGGTCAGGAGGAATGAAACAGAATGCTAGTTACGTATGTAACTGTGGTTCTGTGAATTCCGGATGACCGCCAGAGTTCTTCGTCATTCGGAATGCGCGAGAAAGCATTCTGAGGCTGGGTGCCGAGCTGCTGTGGTTTATATCCTTGCATCTCGGTCTACGTCATTACATGACTTTGTTGGTATTTCTTCTCGACCTATCTAGCTGGCGCAGCGATTATCCACTAGTGCTAAGTACCGCCTCTGGCGGTCATCCGGAATTCACAGAACCACAGTTACATACGTAACTAGCGTTTTCCGGCTACCATGTATATGTGCCAAATGCCCCTCGACCATCTCCAGACGATCACAAAAGACATTTTAAAAACGTATAATGGCAAATACAAACATTTCTTACCTTCACACACTGAAGTTATGTCCTGACGATGAAAACTTGAATAACGGCTCATGAAGTGAGGCAAGCAGCAATGTGATTGGCTGATATTTAACACATATTGTGTTGGACTCACTGTGTTGGATATTTTCTTTTTCGTTTTTAACACACATTCAACACAAAGTAACACAAAATGTGCTAAAACAGACATAACACAAACAATGTGTTAAAAATTAACACATCATTTTTGAGAGCAGGACTTCCAGGACAAGAATCTTGACAACATTCATGTTTGTTCTTATTTACAGTCAGGTAGGTGAAATATTAGGCTAATATCTTAATTTTTTACCACCTATTAACGATAATATCTTAATCGTATCTTTACCACCTATTAACTTTAGTTTGTCAAACTACTGCGTACTTTCTGCTTACTAAGTACTTCTCTATATGATTTAGCAGCTTCCACGTGTTCTAATGTATTCAGTAGTACATTAACCGTGCAATTCATGCTGTTGTTTACATCCGACCGGGTATTGCTGTTGTGCACTTTGGGTGTCAATAATATTGTAATTAAAACCAATGCTTCCTGTACTTTTTGAACCAAAAGAAATAGGCTTGCCAAATGTAACCTGTTGTAAACAATGGTAGTTGTTCTGTATTACTCTCCAAACAGGCCTCATTAAGTCGAGGCATTAATACTCCGCTGTGCTTTCAGTGCTGTGGATCGCTGTGGGATCAGCTCAAGAGAGTTCCTTCCTGTCGACAGGGCTTGTTATTGTCACAAGCATCCTCAGCTCCTCTCGCTGTGAAGTTCCCTAATTAGTCACCTTACCACAGCGCTCGTCTCTCCTGATTCACAGAGAGCAGCACACAATACACAAAATGAGTCATTTTAATGAGGCCGTGTTTTCAGGTGTAGTACTAGAGAAGAATGTGCAAAGTGAATTTGGTTTAACAGGTAGTGGGTCACATGTAAAAACACTGAATCTTGCGTACAGGGATGAGAACACAAAACTAAGACACATGAAAGTTTATGTAGGAAGAAATGATTTCGGATTATTTTCAATTTATGTGAAACTCACTTTGATCTAGCTTTTTAATATGTCATATGCTACAAGCAAGGTTCAAATCTGAATGGGAAACCCCACTAGCTTTCAAGTCCAACATATTATCCTCTCAAATGGTGCTCCTGTGGCACAATCTATTTAAATACAGTGTCTGATTTTCACATTGGAAATCAAGACTAATGCAACTAATAATTTCAACATGCTCTCAGTTCCAGTCCGGGCTGTGCTGCGGCTCAGTGGCAAACAAAACAACCATATCAAGTTGTCTTGAGCCTGCCAGTCATTCCTCTCAGCAGGGTGAAGCACTATCCATGGGGACGGCTTTACCAGAATCCCGGCTGAAGAGGATGTGGGAAGAGCCAACAGCTGTGAACCCAGTGGCTTTGCCAAACGCTGCTGGACGGCCAAACCAGATGTGCAACCCAGTAAAATTCATATTAGATATGACGGGGAGACAGATGGGTGGGGCTGTGGGTGAGTAAAGATACGTTGTCTCAAGAGGAAAGCTGGCAAACCACACAAAAAGTGAGCGGGGTGTTCTCTTAAATGAAAAAAATGAACATCATATGCTTTCAGTGACATTTACATTTTTGTTAAGATTTTATTTTTAACTGGAAAAATTTTCAAAATCATGTTGTGTCTGTGTCTGAGAGAGTTTCTGTGTTACAGATACACTTATGTTGCAATAGCCAAGACTTATACTGACACCTAGTGGTGTGGATGCTTTATTGTGCAAAAGTTGGCTTTGCAAAAGCTGGAATTCACTTCAGGACTTCTACAATCTGACCAGATTTTTAAAACACTATACACTTAACGAATATGTAAATAGTCACAGAGGAAAAACTGACCATTGAAGGCTTTATACATCATCAGGAAATTCTTATTTAGGAAAAGTAACCATTAAATTGCAAAATATAGAAGAATTTATAGTATTTTATATCTCACAAGAAATAACAGTCAATTTTATTATGGTTACTTTTCTTAAATAATATGTGCGCAGCCTTCAAATGTGACCTGTTGGCGGCACTGAATGTAAACAATGCCACTGACCCGAACGAAACTTGCATATTTTGCTAATTATTGCTGCTGAAAATGGTCAGTTATTGTTATGTTTTGGGCAGTACTAATTGGTCAGACCGGGAAAAACATTTGGAGTACTATAGTCTGCCAAAAGTTATAACAAATCAAGGAGAAGAGTGCAAAAACTGTCTGAGGAACAAAAGGTGTTTGTGGTTGGCCAAACTGAACCTGGATTTCCAAGGCAAGAATTTTGGCAATATTCTTGTTTGTTGATATCATTTCCGGTCAGGTAGGTGAAATATTAGGCTAATATCTTAATTAATTCTGCTCGTATGTATCTTTACCACCTATTACCTTTTATTTGTCAAAATATTGCGCTCTTTTCTGCTTACGTCTCCGAGATGTACGTGTGCTATCAAATAAAAAGGGAGAGAGTCTTTTTTTAAAGGGGTCATCAGATGTTCCACAAATCTTTAGGGTCTAAATGAAAAGTCTATAACATACTTTTGTTAAAATTTCTCAATAGCTATAATGCTAATGAGCTTTACTCATCCTGCCCCTCTTTTTCGTAGGGTGACCAGCTGTTCTCTGAGAAACTGTAAACTTTAGCCACGAAACTTGCTAACTAGCAGATTATCAGAAGGTGATTTGCAAATATTCATGTAGGTGAAGCTGGATCACAAATGATTTGCACAAACATAAATGCATTTAGTCAGATCGGCTGGCGCATTCTCTTCAAAAACGAAAGTAAATTTCTTCAGTGGCTCAGATGACGGGAGTAAATGATGAATCCTGTGTTCATTATTACATCAAACAACAGAACACCTCAGTCGCTTAGAAAACATTCTTGTCTGTCCCACTGCGGCATCAAAAAAATGACGAAAGTTTACAGCTCACTTAGGGCGGGTCTAAGGTAAGACGGCCATGTCAATCAACAATCATGGGAGGGGCCTAGGCCTGTGTGATGTCACGCAGCCAAAAATCTGTGAATGGTTTAATCTGAGAAAAGATTTATGATTTAAAGGGGTCATATGATGTTGCTAAAAAGAGCATTGTTTTGTGTATTTGGTGTAATGCGATGTGTTCACGCAGTTTGAGGTTCAAAAAACATTATTTTCCACATACTGTACATTATTGTTGCTCCTCTCTGCCCCGCCTTTCTGAAATACTTTGATTTTTTACTAAACTCATAGTTGATGAAAAGCGAGATGTTCTCTGATTGGCCATATATCCATTGCATTGTGATTGGCCGAATACCTCAAGGGTGTGAAGGAAATGTTACACCCCTAACTTTGTTGTGATGCCGTTTCTCGGCGCGAAGAGACAGAAATAATAAAACCCATTATAAACAAGGCATTTGTTGCATCCAGTGGGGACATAACTACTGATTATAATGACATATATAGTCTTTTTACGCATTGCGGTGCATAAACATAACACAATGTCTGCATTTCCGATCGTAGAAACAAGAAGCACTACTCTACACTGCTCAAAACTCTTGTTTGAATAGTCAGTAGCAAATTCTTTAAATATGAAAACGTATTTAAAGGCTGTCAGTTAAAAGCGCAGACTTTCCTTGCAACGTTGGAATTGCCCCACTTTATAGCCTTAACCCTTTGTGTACAGCTGGCATTGTAAGCTGATCTCGCAGGTTCAGTAAACAGTCCTCCATGAAATTTTGCATCCAATGACCCCTTTAAGATACAAGTTATATTCGGCTGATAATGTGATTTCAAAATGGCTGCCTACATGAGGCAACCTGCTTCATGTAAAATACAACAGCTTTTATTAAGTTATATGAGTGGAGTACCTATCATGTGAGTGGACTTTAAATATTTATTCTTTCTTTGTGTATACGTCAGAAATAATGACTGATGGCAAGTACTGCTGGTGTGTAAAAAAACACAAAAGTA
Organism: Garra rufa; assembly: GCF_049309525.1. Lineage (NCBI taxonomy): Eukaryota > Metazoa > Chordata > Actinopteri > Cypriniformes > Cyprinidae > Garra > Garra rufa. The sequence goes on from NC_133377.1 coordinate 4,792,806, forward strand.
CACATTTATAATGTGTTTTCAGATGAACTTCTCGTGTCATCTCGTGGTGTTTGTTCAAAGCTATGCCAAAACCTTCCTTTATCAGTAAGTGTTTGTGAGCGCAAGTTGGCGTGTACATCCATGTCCTAAGACAACCCTTGTGTCTGTTTTCTTCATTTGGTCCACAAGGTTTTGATTATGAGGAACTGCCCCTGGGACTTCAAGACCTCCGGAGAGACCAGAAAGGGCAAACAAGAGAAAGACAAAAAACAGGCCTTATGGTTATGGATGTAATATTTATTTCAAAGATCTAAATCAATTGTGAGTCATTCTTACCAGAACACTGCAAATTTGCAGTTTTGCTGCCTGATTGGCATGTGATCAGATTGGAAACATTTTTTGCTTGTGAGAACGTGTGAACTGTCACTGTCTATGGAATGTGACTGTGTAACTGAACCATGCCAAATGACATTTGCTTTGCATTTTGAAGAACTCTCCACTGTGATTGTCAAATTAGGGTTCCAGCTTGCGTTTACGAACACATATCACCATCTAGTGGTTATCAAGAAGTACTTTTTGTTTTTTAATCATGCATGGGTTCATGCTTAAAGGGATAGTTCACACAAAAATAAAAATTCTGTCATTAATTACTCATACTCAAGTCGTTTCAAACCCGTAAGACCTTTGTTTATCTTCGAAACACAAATTAATATATTTTTGATTAACTCCGAGACCCTGCAACTACCACATTAAAAGCCCAGAAATGTAGTAAGGACATTATTAAAATAAATGTAAAACAAATAAATAAATCTAGTTATGACATGAGAAAGATAATGTATCCCAGAGAAGTTGATTTAATTTAGCCACATGCCGGTTGGATTTAACAATATGTGTGTATTAAATACATAAGGAACTGATAAATACTGCTGTTCAGTATCAAACCTTAAATATATGTGTTTGAACCATGCACAATGATAAATCAAAACAGATGGTGTGTTTGGCATGCTGAATACTATAGGGCACGTAATATGAATTTCAAAACTCTTTACATATTAAAGATCAGAAGAGAAACACACGCCACATAAAACAAGTTTTTAAAACACCCTGAGAAATGTAGTGAGGCATATCAGCCACTGACTGAATTGACAACAGGAATGGAACATTCCGGACGTCTGCATGTGCATGTGTGGAAGAATACGCGATGAATGCCGAGCTCACTTCCCTGCCTTTAGTAAGATTAATAACAGACTCGTCTGGGCCGTAAAGCTTCAATCTGGGGAAAAGTTATGAAAACCTTGTGGATTAAGCTGGTATTTAGAGTGAAACATTCCTCTCGGATGAAATTTCCAAGCATGTCTACATAAAACACGTGTCTGGAACTGGATATCACTCATCATTCAACATGAAATACTGTCTTGTTGAGGAATCAGTAACTTTTCTAAGAAAGCAGATATTTCTTAGTGCTGTAAACAATAGCTATGTGATCAGACTTCAATTCATGGATCATTAGTGCAAATATGCAGGAAATACTATAGGGATATTTTATTTAAATAAAGTACGGAGAATTTTTGTAAGCACTTGATGCTTGACAGAGGCTGTATTTACATGATTTTGACACACAGACTGGTCATCTGGCTCTTCTCCTCCGAACCACGATGGTTCCAGCCACAACGTCATAAACAGTTCTGTTGTGCTGGAAAAATAGTAACGTGATAAAGATAGGGAACAGGAAGGCGATGGAGAAGTTTTTGTTTAAAGCCCGTACTGTAGAGCTGCCAAAAAAAAAAAAAAAAAAAAAATCTTGCATTATTTTGTTGGTATCAGTATATATATATATATATATATATATATATATATATATATATATATATATATATATCTTATGCTCACCAAGCCTGCATTTTTACTATTTAAAATAACTCTTCTATTTGAATATATTTTAAAATGTCATTTATTCATGTGATCAAAGCTAAAAAATTTTAGTTTTAATTTTATAATTTTATTATTATTATCAATATTTAAAACAGTTCAGTACATTTTTTCAGGATTCTTTGATGAATAGAAAGACCCAAAGATCAGTATTTATCTGAAATAAAAAGCTTTTGTAACATTATACACTACGCCATTCAAAAGCTTGGTCAGTATACTTAATTATTTTGGAGGAAAAAGAAATTATAGAAATGTATTATTTTATTTAGCAAGGATGCTTTAAATTGATCAAAAGTGATAATTAAGACATTTGTAGTGTTACAAAAAAATTCAATTTCAGATAAATGCTGTTCTTCTGAACATTCTATTCATAACAAAACTGAAAAAATATATACTCAGCTGTTTTTACTATAATAATAATAATAAATCATTTCTGAAGGATCATGTGACTGGAGTAATAATGCTAAAAATTCAGCTTTGAAATCAGTTATAAAGTACATTTTAAAATATATTCAAATAGAAAACATTTAAATAGTAAACATATTTCAAAATTTTACTGTTTTTGCTGTACTTTGGATCAAATAAATGCAGGCTTGGGTAGCAGAAGAGACTGCTGTAAAAAACATTAAAACATTTAATGTTCAAAAACTTTTGACTGGTAGTGTATATGTTCAGAATTATTTATAAATAATTTTTGAATTATTATACATATATATTTGTATTATTATTGTTTTTGTCAGGGCCATTTGTGTCAAAAACCGAGGGGTTTAATGCCCACCATATTATAAACATATGCATAACTCACGCAGATAAGCTGACATTGGTTGCCGGTACCACTAAAACCCGATTGGGCTGCACTAGGACTGTTGTGTCACATGTGACGACTCGAAGCCCCAGCAGGAACTTTCCTGGAGTCGCACCTCCAGCTCCCCAAATACAGATGATCTGCAGATGAAGACAGAACACAGACACAAGGAAATTTGTGAGCTGTCTAAAAACATAAACACATAACTCATTTAAATCACTTCAAGACTACTGAGTTTGTCTACCAAATACTGTTACTAAGTGGAAATATGACTGATTATTTATTTTTCTGATAAAACAGATGTAAAATTTTAAATTAAAAACAGACTGAGAGACAATGCTTGCAACTGTGGCTTTCACAACATGGAAAACAGAAGATGCTCACTCACTTCATAGACACACACTAGCACTCTGTATGCCAAAGCCACGACCATCATCTTCTGCAGGTCCTCCAGTGATGTGTTCTCATCAATCTCCTCCACAATAAACTGCATCATGAATTTGGAGATATCTCTGTTCGCAAGATCAAAGGTATATGAACTGTCATTCGATATATATATATATATATATTTATTTATTTATATATATATATATATTTATTTATATATATATATATATATTTATTTATATATATACAGTCAAGGCCGAAATTATTCATACCCCTGGCACTATGTACAATGGTTTGTGGACAGTCTTGTCTAAGACAAAGGACCTCATTGAGGACCTGCGGCTGCGCATTGTGGCTGCTCACAAGTCAGGAAAGGGCTATAAGACCATATCTAAAAGTTTTGAAGTTCCAGTGGCTACAGTGCAAAGTATTATTCAAAAATACAAGACCTTACGCACTGTGAAAAATCTCAGAGGACGTGGTCGGAAGCCAAAAGTGACACCTGTTCTGGCCAGGAGGATAGTGAGAGAGGTAAAAAAGAATCCAAGGATCACCACCAAGGCCATCCTGATGAATCTGGGCTCTGCTGGTGGCAACATCTCAAGGCAGACAGTCCAACAAACACTGCACACCGCTGGGTTCCACAGATGCAGACCAAGGAGGACACCACTTCTCTAGATAAGGCACAAAAAAGCAAGAAGACTTCTGGTCTTCTGTTTTATGGTCAGATGAAACAAAAATTGAATTGTTTGGCCACAATGATGTAGCCTTCATTTTTGAATAATTTTGGACATGCCACTTTTTGTTCAAATGTAAACAAAAGATGAGTAATAATTTTTTCCACAATGATGCCTCTTGTACATCGTCTTATTATCTTCTGGGAGACGTCTGTGTCATTTCTAATAAAAAAAAAAAACTTGCTGGTTGAATAAAAGTAACTTTAAGTCAGAATTTGCCAGGGGTGTGAATAATTTCAGGCTTGACTGTATATACTGTATACACTATGTGCAAAAGTATGGAGTTAATACAGTAAAAATAGAGAAATTGTCTAAAAGTATTACAGTTTAAAATTACTGTGTTCTATTTGAATATATTTTAAAATGTAAATGATTCCTGTGATGTAAAAGGTGAATTTTCAGCATCATTACTCCAGTCCTCAGTGTCACATGATCCTTTAGAAATCATTCTAATATGCTGGATTTGCAGCTCAAGAAACATTTTTTATAATCAGTGTTGAAAACAGTTGTGCCACTTAATATTTTGTGTTTGATGTTGTTTATAAAACAGTAATATAACTATAACTACATTGTAGGAATGATTCAAAAAGGATAATCAATTCCTTTTGGTTCTGAACACCCTCTTGACTCACTTCATTCCACTGAGATGCATAATCCACAACACGATGGTTGCTTTAACACAGAATAGAATGAAGAAATCCACAGTTTCAGCCAGAAATCTGCGAAGAGGGGAGGGAATGGTGTACTCTCTACCTAAAAGAACAAAAGATAAAGTTATAACCTAAGTGTGCACCTTCAATGCTTCAACAGATGTAAGAAAATCCATCTTTTCTGCTCAGTGTCACAAATTTGCTTACATTTGATGGTTACCTACAATTATAGAATTATGGTGAAAAGCAACTTAAAGGGACAGAAAATTCTGTCATTAATTACTCACCCTCATGTTGTTCTAAACCCGATGAACTTTGTTCATCTTCAGAACACAAATTAAGATATTTATGAAATCTGAGAGCTTTCTAACCCCGCAAAGACAGAAATGCGACTGACACGTTCAAGGAACAGAGAGGTTTGAAACCACACGGGGGTGAATAATTAACAACAGAATTTTCTTTTTTTGGTAAACTATCTATTTAAATGTTTAATAATAATTATTCCACTAAAAGACACTATGTGACTGTAACAGGGAGTCAGACTGAGACGTGCGGATCCATTTGCAGCATTTTATTGTCAAGATCGTAGTCGGGGCAAACAGGGTCAACACCAGCAAACAACAACAGCGAAGATAATCCAGAGAGTAAACCAGTAACCAAGCGTGAGTCAAAAACCAAATGGGCAGTCCAAAGTAACAACAGAAACAAACAGAGAAAACAAGGCAAAACAGGAAACAAAACCAGGAATAAACTAGGAAACTCTGAAAACACGGAGACTAGGAAAACGCTTAGAAATGCAGCCGGGGCAATACAAGACTTCGCGAGGAAGCTGTGTGTGTGAGTGGCATATAAGCTGTCCGTGTGATGAGCTGCAGCTGGTGTGTGCAGTGATCAGTGCAGTGAGAAACAGGGAGCAGGTGAATGCAGTGATTAGTGCAGTGGCTTGTGGGGGCTGAAGTCCATGATGTGTAGTGCAAGAGTTAATGACAGGACGACTCAATTCATGACAGAGCCCCTCCTCAAGGAGCGGCTTCCAGACGCTCTAACCACCTAATCAAACCAGAGGGTGGTGAAGCGGAGGCGGAACAGGGGGAGGGATGGAGGGCCAGGTCCATGTGGGGGTAATGGAGCTATGGACTGAGGCGGAGCCGACGGAGGGAGAAGCCATGGTGGAGGAAGGGTTGGCTCCTCCATGGGGCCGACCGACGGAGGTGGAGCCGGTGGAGCCCGAGGAGGAACCGGAGAGTCGATGGTCCTGGGCGACACAGAGGATCCGGAGGGCCAAGGCGGAACCCAAGGCTCTGGCGACCAAGGCGGAGATGGAGGTCCGGAGGTAGGACGGAGTGACGAGGCGCAGCCGGAGGAGTAGAGTCCAGAGGCGAAGGTGGGGTGACGACTGACCAGGGCGGAGCCGGAGGGACGATGGAGCCCGGTGGAGCTGGTGGACCGTCGGCCGACAGCGGAGACGAGGGAGCAGAGAGCCGGGGTGGAGCCGCAGGGTCGGAGGGCCGAGGTGGAGTCCAGGACTCTGAGACTGGAGGCGATGGTGAGGGATCCTCTAGCCAGGGCACCGATGGAGACTGGCAGTCCCACGGCAAGTCCTCTGCATCAAAGGTGGGTTGTGGGTGAGCAGGGGGACTGTCAGGAGACAGAGGTGGTGGGACTGGAGCAGTAGGGAGGGTGGGTGGGAAACTCAACAGTCCATACACGGCATCTGTAGCCTGAACCGGGCAGACAGGAATCTCAGGACGACTGGACGGAACCAGCGGAGGCTCTGGAAGGCTGGGCTGAACCAGCGGAGTCTCTGGAAGGCTGGGCTGAACCATCGGAGGCTCTGGAAGGCTGGGCGGAACCAGCGGAGGCTCTGGAAGGCTGGGCGGAACCAGCGGAGGCTCTGGAAGGCTGGGCGGAACCAGCGGAGGCTCTGGAAGGCTGGGCTGAACCAGCGGAGTCTCTGGAAGGCTGGGCTGAACCATCGGAGGCTCTGGAAGGCTGGGCGGAACCAGCGGAGGCTCTGGAAGGCTGGGCGGAACCAGCGGAGGCTCTGGAAGGCTGGGCTGAACCAGCGGAGGCTCTGGAAGGCAGGGCTGAACCAGCGGAGGCTCTGGAAGGCCGGGCGGGACCAGCGGAGACTCTGGAAGGCCGGGCGGGACCAGCGGAGACTCTGGAAGGTCGGGCGGGACCAGCGGAGGCTCTGGAAGGCTGGGCTGGACCAGCGGAGACTCTGGAAGGTCGGGCGGGACCAGCGGAGACTCTGGAAGGGCAGCCATCTTGCGAACAGTCTCTGGAAGGGCGGCCGTTTTGTGAATAGTCTCTGGAAGGGCGGCCGTTTTGTGAACAGGCTCTAGAGTGGTGCTATGTTCCTCCTTAGCGACATCCACAGTGAATGCAGAGCCGCTCAAAATTAGAGCATAATCCATAAAGTCCTTTAAACTACAATTGAACTTTCCTTTTGGGAACCATGATTTAATAGGCTCATTAAGTCCAAAACGAAAAAAATCCTTTAAAGCAACTTCTTCAAATGGTACATAATAGGATAACTCACAAAACTGCCGTACATAGTCCTCAATCGATAGATCTCTCTGACGTAGACACAATAACTGGTTTACCGGATCCATGGTAATCTGATTGACTCACAACTGCTGGATCCTGATGAGGCGAAGTCTTCTGTAACAGGGAGTCAGACTGAGACGTGCGGATACATTTGCAGCATTTTATTGTCAAGATCGTAGTCGGGGCAAACAGGGTCAACACCAGCAAACAACAACAGCGAAGATAATCCAGAGAGTAAACCAGTAACCAAGCCTGAGTCAAAAACCAAATGGGCAGTCCAAAGTAACAACAAAAACAAACAGAGAAAACAAGGCAAAACAGGAAACAAAACCAGGAATAAACTAGGAAACTCTGAAAACACGGAGACTAGGAAACTGGGAAAACGCTTAGAAATGCAGCCGGGGCAATACAAGACTTCGCGAGGAAGCTGTGTGTGTGAGTGGCATATAAGCTGTCCATGTGATCAGTGCAGTGAGAAACAGGGAGCAGGTGAATGCAGTGATTAGTGCAGTGGCTTGTGGGGGCTGAAGTCCATGATGTGTAGTGCAAGAGTTAATGACTTGACGACTCAATTCATGACAGTGACAAGTAAATTAGGGTTGGCAACTTTAGATACTGTGCTACACAGTAGCTGGTGAACAGGTTGTTTGTCAAGGCTTTTACATTATCATGTATTTTAGGAAGGTTACTTGAATCACTGTATTGCTCAATCAGCAGCAATGACCAGAAATATCCACTTTATAATCTTAATTTTACTTGTTTAAAATGTTTAATCTTAAATGTGGTATAAGACCATTTATGCTATTATGTTATGTTATTTTTGGTTTATTTGCACACAAAAAGTATTCTCATAGGCAGAGCCGGATTAAATAAATGTACTACACTAGGCAGGTTGCATTTTTTGGGCCCCCCTCCGTCGATGTTATTTATGAATTGAAATCTGAAACTTACCAAAGTTACTAATAAAAGTTAATTCACATTTTACATAGCCTAGTCTTTGGTTAAAAATTGGTTGTTGTATGCCAAAATAAGTCATGTGTTGTATATAAAACAGTCTATCAGACTATTTTTTGATATTCATTATTTATACATTACACGGCTCTATTAAATGCTATTAAATTATCCTCATCTTATCCATTGGGAGTGTCATTGTTAAGGCAGTAGTACCAGTAAATAACCAATAGGTGTCAGTAAACTATGTAAACAGAGCAAATAAGTTTATTAAGCAAAACGATATTGGGCTCACACGGAGCCCCTCTAGAAGAAAAATAATTAATCCGTGGGGACGGTTTTGCAGTTCGTTCCCTCAGTTTAAACTGTACTCACGAGTTCTTAAACTGTTCCCTCGGTTAAATAAATAAATATAAATCGTGCCCATGGATTATCAAACCGTACCCACGAATATCCAATCCGTGAGCTCAGATTTTGTAAACCGTACCCTCAGATTTTGAATCCTTACCGACAAATTTATAATCTGTGCGCACGCTTTAGCAATTCGTTCCCACGGGTTTGTAAACTGTACTCACGGATTTGTGATGCATTGTATTGCATTTATTAAACTTTATTTCTTATAGTAGGCTATGAGACCATGGAACACTGACAAAACAGAGTTTTAGCTTTATTTTATTTATATTAATCACCAATAGATTAGCTGCTAAAACACCACACCTGTGTTCTATCCTATTGGTTATTATTGTAAAATAAACGATAAAAAGAAGACTGTTTTGTAAGTGCGGGTCATGGTACCAAAATAAAATAATAAGTGAAGAGCGCTGTTCAAACGGCTTTGCTTTATTTAATTTTTTCAAAATATGCCTGAATTAAAAAAAAAACAAAAAAACACGAGTTTTGGAGGGAAGGTAAAAAGCAATACAAATCAACTAATGTACAGGTTATGTTGTCATTCTTTTGCTCTCAAACTAAATGCAATGTAATAATAGGCCTTATTTAATAATAACATTAAATGTGCAGCATGCATCTAATGCTACGCGTTCCAGGCAGGTTTTTGAGCTCGTAAAACACGACTTAAAATCACGACTCACGACTTTGTAGCGTTCCAGGCAAGTCACGCCAAACTGCCTGGGCACATTTATGAATTATTATTATTTATATATTATTATTAATTTGATTGCAACGTTATATTGTCCTATGCTCTATTTTTCCACCGTGTACCACTTGCATAAACACCGCACGCATTAGCGCTGATATTGTATGTTACAGAACTCGTAACTGGGAGTCCATCGATCTAGTACGAGTTCACGAGTGGGAAGTCACGGGTTTGACTGCCGTTCCAGTGCACTTTCACGGGTAGAAGGTTGGAAAAACACGGGTTACGGGTTGCCTTGAACGCGGCATAACTCTGGGTGAAAAGCTTATCACAAATCGCTCTGTATGGCTCTGACTGGCTGGCGCCGCTCTATACAGTCATGGGCTGGCGTTAATATGACAATGTAACAGTCTATGGTTAAGATAAACATCGTCACTATTTTTAGTTAATTAATAAATATTGAAATAGATTGTAGATAGGACATTTGTACATTTAAAAAAAAAGAGAGAAAAAAAAAAGTGTCCCTCTGTCTGGGCCCCCTCCCGCCAATCGGGCCCTAGGCACGTGCCTAGTTTGCCTTTGCGTTAATCCGGCTCTGCTCATAGCTTCATAACTTTATGGTTGAACCACTGATGTCACATGGACTATTTTAAGGATGTCCTTACTAACTTTCTGGGCCTTGAACGTGGTGGTTGTGTTGCTGTCTATGCAGGGTCAGAAAGCTCTCAGATTTCATCAAAAATATCTTAATTGGTGTTCTGAAGATGAAAGTCTTAACGGGTTTGGAACGACATGAGGGTGAGTAATTAATGACAGAATTTTTATTTTTTTTGATTGAACTAACCCTTTAAGACGCCTTTAAGACATGTGGGGTCATTACATAATACTAAAAATACATATAATGATGGATTATGGAGATACATAATACTAAAAGTACATAAAATGCAAATTTATTTAGTCCATTTTTTCATTAGCGTTTGTTAACGTGTTTAATGAAGCAACTAATTACTCCTCCTCAGAGCATTGGATTTGACAGCTACCTGCAGGTTGTGCTGGTCCTCTCTCAGAAGTGCTGGATGTGGCAGTGGCTGCTGTACGGCTGGATGGTGGGCTGCTCATCTGGTTATACCATGCGGCGATGTCAGCGGGCGTCGCGGAGCTGCCGCCGGGTGCCTGGCAACCGAACTGAGGCGGAGGAAAGAGCGGCGCGGACATGAACACCCAGCTTTGCCAGCTCACATAGCCGCTATAATAGCGCCACATCCACTGCTGCAGCTGCCTGCAGTATTCAGTCGTTGTCATGTTGTCATTGTCATCGGACCCTTGACAGTTTTTGACAGTTTCTTCCACACTGTTTTTCGCCGCCATGTTTATTCCTTTTATAAATCTTGTTTAGACTTCCACTTATTAGAAAGGCTAATCGGCTCAAGCGGCGGCCATAACAACTGCCCACTGAAGCCGGAATATACCATTATGCCACTACATATGTACAATGTTTTTTGTAGTTGGTGATTTTCGTTTCAGCTACCTTGTCCTACGACTAAGACAGTTTCCATGATAATATTTATTATTATATAAAGACGTGTCTAGCACAAAATACACAAACTGTCCAAGAGGCGGAAAATTAAATAGCATCAGCTGCTACTGCACCCCTGTGATATTCAAAAAATGTTGCCTGCGAATATTATAAGGACTGACCGACTGACATGTACACAAAATCAGAATCGGAATTAGCTTTATTCGCCAGGTGTGCGCAAACACACGAGGAATTTTTATTTTTATTTTTTATTTTTTTTATGTAACACACCACCAGTCAAAACTTTTTGAACAGTGAGATTTTTCAATGTTTTTTTTTAGAAGTGGACGTTCTGCTCACAAAGCCTTATTTGATCCAAAGCAGCCAAAAAAATTACAATTTTAAAATATTTTTACTACTTAAAATAAATGTTTTCTACTTGAATATATTTTAAAATGGATTAATTAATTTAATTTTTTCTGTGATCAAAGCTAAATTTTCAGCATCATTACTCTAGGCTTCAGTGTCACATAAAAATCATTCTAATATGCTGATTTGCTGTTCAAGAAACATTTATTATTATTATTATTATTATTATAAATATTCAAAACAGTTGAGTAATTTTTTTCAGGATTTTTTTGATGAATAGAAAGATCCAAAGATCAGAATTTATCTGAAAGATAAAACAATTTTTTTAATTATAATAATGTTATATTATTTAGCAAGGATGCTTTATATGGATCATAAGTGATGGTAAAGACATTTATAATTTATCATTTTACAAAAGATTTCAATTTCAGATAAATGCTGTTCTTCTGAACTTTCTATTCATCAAAGAAACCTGAAAAAATTCTACTCAGCTGTTTTTAACATAATAATAAATGTTTTTGAGCAGCAAATCATAATATTAGAATGATTTCTAAAGGATCATGTGACTGATGCTAAAAATTCAGCTTTGAAATCACAGGAATAAATTACATTTTAAAATATATTCAAATAAAAAAATATTTATTTTAAATAGTAAAAATATTTTTAAAAATGTACAGTTTTTGCAGTAATTTAGATCAAATAAATGCAGGCTTGATGAGTTATTATTAATCTAAAACGCTGTTATTTAAAATGTTAATACAGTAGCTATACAATTTCAAACCAATACAATAATTCTTGAAAAATGTAATTAAATAAATGCTATAATTACACAGTAAAAATATTGATGATACACATTCAAAGCCAATTGTTTATTTGCATAAAACTTTTATCATTACTATTGCACTACAAAGTGTAATTGGTAACACTTTACAATAAGGTTCATTAGTTAAACATTAGTTAATGTATTAACTAAGATGAACTAACGATGAGCAATACATTTGTTACTGTATTTACTAATCTTTAATAATGTTAGTTAACAAAAATACAGTTGTTCATTGTTTGTTCATGTTAGTTTACAATGCATTAACTAATGTTAACAAGATTTTAATAATGTATTAGTAAATGTTGAAATTAACATTAACAAAGATTAATAAATGCTGTATAAGTGCAGTTTATTATTAGTTCATGTTAACTAATGTGGTTAACTAATGTTAACTAATGAACCTTATTGTAAAGTGTTACCGTGTAATTTTTATTAAAATAATTCATTTTTATCTGTAAGTGTAGAAAATAAGTGCTATATATTTTTTCTTTTATTCATTTTATTTAATAATGTGTGTAAATGACCATTAAAAATAAACTGGTAAATGCAAAAAAAAAAAAAAAAAAAAAAAAAGAATATTGGCAACATGTTACATTGACAATTTCGTTGATACATTAAAATAGATTTAACCCTTGTGCAACCTTATGGACATTTTTGTCCATTTCAGTTTTGTTTTTTGTTATAAGTGTGCCTGTGTTAATGCTAACTGTATACATTTGGGCTCAGGTGTTTATTTTTATTGAAATTGTAATATTTCACCCTCATTTCCTTCAAAAAATCAATTTTACCCTCCGTACAAAAAAATACTCACATTCAGAACCTTAAGGACAAGAATGTATGTGCAATTTTTTTAACCCAGGGCCACTTGACTATAAAATGATGCAATAGTTGCTAATAGACATTCATTCTATCAGCAAGGCTTCAAATTTGACATTTTTACCATTTTTACTAGATTGTGCCATTTTTTCAAATTTGGCATATGCATTTTTTTTTTTTAAATCTAACACTACAAAAAATATAAATGCCTTAAAATTAATGTTGTTGTTCTTCACTGACACACCCAAGAATCTAATAAGCAAAGAAAAAAAAATCAGCTTAGCCTTTAGTTTATAGAAATTACATCTATTTTTCATTGTTTCATGCAAACAAACCAGCATTTAAATTTACAATTCTGAAAATTAATGAATGTTTGGTATCTATGGATAGAACAGACGCTGGTTAAAAAAATCGACATCAGTGAAAGTGGAATCATCAGTGGAAAAAATATTAATAAATCATATTTTAATGACAGTTTTTGGGCATGGACATTTTTGTCCATTTTGCACCTATGTGTAACTTTTTTTTTTTTTTTTTTTTTTTGACGCACAAGGGTTACATTTCTTTACATTTTATTGATGGTAAAAAGTCTACACATCATTCCTCGAATACCGTCTATACATTTAATTTTTGGGAAAGTGAAACTTGCCGAAAGTCATCACTAGGTGGCGACAATATCTTTCACATGATTTTGGTTACGGAAATGAGCTGATGTATTCTAAATCAAATTTAACTGAGTTCTATATGTTCAACAGAGACCAAACTAAACGTACTGACAGAATTTCAAACGTACACGTTCTTTATTTTAAACGGGAGACTGAGAAATAGAAAAGAGGAATTCATTGTAAACTCTTAAGTACTTGAAAGCTGTCCCAAATTCAGTTGGTGCATAATAGCAGCTGTTATAAACGGATGTATTTATGTCTCTGCGTTGCTCTCATTCTCTATAGGTGTTGTATTTGCTGACTGGGCTGCTCTGGGCCTGTGAGTAAGGTCTGGACGGCCTAGTCACCGTGCTGGGCCCTGAATGGAGGCCTCCAGGCGTAATAGAATCAGCCAGCGTGAGGATGATCACCTCTGACAGGACGTGAGGTGACTTGCGCAGAAATAATCAGGGCCAAATAAAAGCTGTGTCTAGCAAACGCTGACCTGTATGGAACTCGCCACCAGTTGAGGATTACAGGCGAGGTGTGTGAGTGTGTCTGTCTGCTGTCCATACACAGCTAATCATAGCATCTGCACGGCATGAAGCAAAGAATCATAAAGAGTTAAAGTATTCAAAATGAAATCACTAATACTCTTGAACTTTGTTACTATTGCGATTGTGTCAGGAGTCTGTACAATGTCTGTTTTTGGAGGGTAGAGGCGAGAAGTGACTTAAAATCTTTGCTGACCTCTTTGACACACGTTACCAAAAATCTGAGCAGTTAAAAAACATTTAAATGTTAAGTGGTTGAATCAAAACATGCCCTAAAGAAACCCCTACCGTTACAAGCCTCGTCACAGCCTGTGGCTCATACAAGCTAAGAGGAAACAGAGGAATTAAATACTGTAGAGGAATCAGCTTTCCTGCATGTAAGAACAACACAAACCCTCCCTAACTTCAGCTGCAGACTCAGAACCTATTGAAAGGTATTTCCAAAAACTAAAATGGTATATTCATTATAATGAAATGCATGTATTTAATGGCATAATGGCCTTAAAAAAGTGATTAAATGATTTCAAGGCTTAAAGTTTTGAGTCCTTCATCTTGCAATGATTTGTCTACATCTTTGTTTTGTTGAATTGGTGTCTTATAATCTCTGTAAAATCTTACTGTTTGTTGTCTAAAAGCCCTTATTTCAGCATTGATGTTAAGAGAGCTTCATAAGAAAATGTGATGACAGCACACTGACTCAGAGGCAGGAAATCATGTGATATTAGCACTCACCCTGAGATTTAACCTCGAATTTGTAACACATGATATTTAGACACGTTATTTACTTGAGAAATGTCTATCATCATTGTAACTGTCTCTGATAAAAAATTTTTGTTAAATCTTGGTATGGGTAGTAGATGCATGACATATCCTAGTAAAATGTAATAGATTTAAGATACATTTACTGTTTACATATTTACTGACATATCGCTTAGACTTACCGATATAATTAAACTTTATTTGGAGTACTACTTGTGCACAATGCACATTTCCTAATCCTAAAATGCGTTTTAATGTCACTATTGATAAGGATTGTATGATCTTTAAATAATATCAGTCTTTAAATGCAAAATATTTAAGTGTACCTGAAGTATACTTGCAATAGTTCCACTTTAGCACAATTTAGTTGGACTTCAGCACTACTTCTGCATAATTAAAGTGCATTAAGTACAAAAATAGTTGTTCCAATTAAGCAGACTTTAAATACCCAAGTTTAGTATACAAAAAGTACAATTGCAGGGTATTTTTATTAACCCCTTAAGCTCTGCGGCTATTTGGGGGATTTCCGCCTGCATTTGGCCTACCTAAATTCAAATGGTTCCCCTATACACATACAATGGAGGAAATTAAAAAAAATGGTTTCATTGTATAGAAAACCTTTTAAACTACATAATATCAGTGTAATTCTTTATAAATAACATTATATAGATTTCAAATATTACAATAAAAACAAAAAAAACATAGGCGCTTTTTGATTTTTTTTTCAAAAGTTTTTTTTTGAAAGTCTATAACTCAGGATTTAGGTGTCTCAGTTCTTTGCAAATTGTTTTGTTTGATTCCACTAGGTCTCAGGATATACCAGAAAAAAGATTTTTTCATATAACAGTTTCTAATTGAAAGTTATTGAATTATAACCAAAGGGAGTCACATTGCCCCTTTTACCCCCATTTCCCCACTTTTTTCCCCCTAAAAGTATACTTCTGTTTCTTAGCAAAAACAGGTTTTATAAAGCATATTACCCCTTAGAATACTATTTTACTATGTACCATAGCACTTTTCATGATTATTGACTGAATAATGTTTCATTTTTATGTTTGCCTGTGTATTTACTGAAACACCTACTGTACTTTATTGTCAACATTCAATATACACTCAATACATAGCTTAGCAGATTGTTTTGGTGTCCTTTACGTTTCAAAGTAATTATAGGAATAAAACAAACCTGAATAGAAGCGCTGTAATACTTATAGACGCGCTTATGAGCCGCGGATCCTCTGCTCTCCATGGAAACGGCCCGTTATTTATTCATTTAGCGTCTATTTTGGATAATGGCGACCGCTATATTCCTCTGAGACGTTATATCTACACTCAAAGAGTCCAAAAACTACATATCCCACAATTCCCCGAACCGTCGAAGCATCTTGTGTGACCCGGAACCTCTCCATGACACTTCTTGTCTTCTTCTTCTACGCGCTGGATATGCGTCTGTGTCATCGTTCACAGCTGTGTTCAGCACTGCGGGCGGCCGGAGAGTGTAATCTGATCTACTGAGACGCTCTGAGTGCGGCCGCAGACACACACGCAGCTGCTTGAGCGGCTCAGAGCGCACACACATAAAAGCGCAAGTTGAGGAAAAAGCGCGTCTGGCAAAACAACGGATTTCTCAGCAATGAAGCAACGCAGAAACGTGAGAATGGTCTCGTTTGAAAGAAGAGATCCTAATCTAAAAGATAAAATGGCTTTTTGTTTAGTTTGTGGCTATTTGCGGCTAACTGGAGCAGTAGAATATGGAGGAAAGTTATAGAATATGTCATTTTACTCTTGAGGTAATATTCTGACATCGCAATTCGATTGAAGATTATTTGATCTCTGTTTGTCACACAATAAAATGATTTATATGGTCAGAATCTTGAGAAAGAGAGCTTTCTTGTGATATATGACTTGTCTGTTTTGAGAAAAATATAAGAAATACACATTCTTTGTAACAATTCTTCATAATCGTTAGGCGGAAATTTGTGTTTGGAACAACATAAATTCTAAGCATAATGTTACTACTTTATGAATCATAAAACTAGAAGTTATGGTATTCCTAGTAAAGAGGAGACTCTAAACTTTCAAATGAGATCATTTATGGGCTGATACTATATGAAGAAGGTCATGTAAATGAAGCAGCAACATTTTGAAACAATTTTGAAACACTTTTTATTATATTCTGACATCGCGATTCAATTGAAGATTATTCGATCTGTGTTTGTCACACAATAAAATGATTTATATGGTCAGATTCTTGAGAATGAGAGCTTTCTTGTGATATATGACTTGTCTGTTTTGAGAAAAATATAAGAAAAACACATTCTTTGTAAGAATTCTTCACAATCGTTAGGCGGAAATTTGTGTGTGGATCAACATAAATTCTAAGCATAATTTTACTACTTTATGAATCATAAAACTAGAAGTTATGGTATTCCTCGTAAAGAGGAGACTCTAAGCTTTCAAATGAGACCATATTTGGGCTGATACTATATGAGGAAGGTCGTGTAAATGAAGCAGCAACATTTTGAAACACTTTTTGGACCCGCCGGCGGGTCCGCAGAGTTTAAGAGGTTAAGTACAAAATATGCAAATGTATTTGTATGAAATTTTTACAATTTTCTACCAGTTTCATCTTTTGAGTGATCGTGTGACTAATGAATACATTTTTAAATACATGACATTTATTTATTAATAAATAGTACAAAAAATACATTTATTTATTTATTATCTAGTTTTGTTTGTTTGTCTGTTTTTTTTCTTTATTTTTGTTTAGAAGTGCACAAATTCCATTTATTATTATTTTTTTCTTTTTTAGTTTTGTTTAAAAGTACATATAAATCCATGCATTGTTTTTTTTCTGTTTTATCTGCTCTGTTTTTGTTTTGTTTTGTTTTGTTTTTTAGCTTTGTTTAAAAGTACAAAAATTTCATGTATTTATTTATTTTATTTTTAAATGTTTTAATGTCTTCTTTTTTGTTTTTCAGTTTTGTTTTGTTTAAAAATACAAAAGATCCATGCATTGTTTTGTTTGTTTTTTATTTTGTTCTGTTTTTATCCCCTTTGTTTTGGTTTTGGTTTTTCTTTAGCTTTGTTTAAAAGTATAAAAATTCCATTCCATTTATTTATTTTAGTTTTTGTCTTGATGTCTTCTTTTTTGTTTTGTTTAAAAATACAAAAAAACATGCATTGTTTTGTTTGTTTGTTGTTTTGTTTAGTTTTTAATGTCTTGATGTCTTCTTTTTTGTTTTTTTGTTTTGTTTTGTTAAAAAATATACAAAAAATCCAAGCATTGTTTTGTTTGTTTTGTTGTTTTTTTCCCCCATTTTTTTCTTTAGCTTTGTTTAAAAAAGTTCAAAAATTCCATGTATTTATTTTTTGTTGGTTTTATGTTTTATCTTCTGTTTTGTTTTGTTTTGTTTTGTTTTATTGTTTTGTTTAAATTCCAAAAATTCCATGAATTGTTTTGTTCTTTTTTTCTGGTCCGTGTACTTTTTCGTTCATTCATTATTCAATTTCGGAATGAAAGATGAAATTTAAAAAAGGGTGCAGCTTGGTTTTTTGTTTAAAAGAAAAAAAGCAGAAATGGCTGTATTTTGTTTTCCAAATGTATTGTTGTCATCAAATAATAGTAATAGAAAAGTGGACGCATTTCCGATCGTTTTTTAATTTTCTAATATTTATTTGTACATTTATTGTATTTCATTTGACTGATCCTATCTTTCCCCGGAAGTAAATTACACCGTCGTGCGGGTATCAATTATTATTGTCTAGTATCACTAAAAATACTACTAAGATCCATATTACTATCACACGAGCCAATGGCAATTAAATGCACGGATGCATAGTCAGATAATGAATGAAATACAACTGTTCACGAACAGAAGATTGTATTTGACTCATGCTGCATACGCAATGACAATTATGCCTACTGTAAATATAGATTTACAACTACGATTAGAGTTGTTTGCATAAAATGCACCGTGAACATTCACACGTTTGCCTAGCTGTGATAGGCTACAATTTATCTCCATTAATACTATTTTCTCAATTCTGCGCATATATTTTCACTTACCTTACATCAATTGCTCGATCAATATTATCATCACATATTTTACATTTGTAACTGTAGGTACCACAAACAATTTAACATAGCTAAGTTTGTGTATTTTTACAGGTAGTAAAATACTGTGTGTGCTGCTTATAAACACCAGAGAGATAATGATTCATGAAAAAGATGGCCTTTACTCATCTCACCTGCACAAAATAAATGCAGTAATAGAAAGTACAGAAACGCACAAAATACACTGAAATACACTGAGAATTATATGCATTTAAAAATTTTGTTGAAGTCATCCCCCCGGATCTTCTGCATCCACTCAGCCCCGTATGCATGCAGCGTCAACGGGGAATGAGACGAAACGGTACAAAAATGCACACAACGATGAAGTGCTGAGTCTCCTCTCTTGAATCCTAAAAACCCTCAATGTGAAAAAAATATCTCTGTGACGACAAAATCATGGATCAGATTCCTTACATGTTGTTTAAAGGGCCAAAACGGGTCAGCCTCCGAGAAGTGACAAGTTCTCGTTATTGTTAAGTGGTTAGGTTTAAGGCAGGGGTTGGGTTACGTGCTCGTAAATGTGTCTGTTGTGACTGTTTGCATTGAACAATCACACCCTAATACATATGCAATAATGGCAATATTATAACCCAATAGATCATTTAATCATGACGATAAAATTCACAGTGCCTTTCGCGTCAGCTTATTGATGCCAAGGGTTTCTTATTTAAAGTAGTGGAGGACCCTGCACGTCCAAAAATGACGATGAAGGGGTACCCTGTGCGTCAAAATGCGACGCCAAAGGGTCCTGGCCAAACGTCAATATGTGACGACTTGGGAGTGAGACTGTGTTGCGCGAGCGCACATTCAGCTCTGCAGGCCTGGTGCTATGCGTATTTAAATCTCCTCTGATGCGCATTTTCCTGCATTAGCCAAAAAAATCATGACAGTCAACCACATCCAGTCATATGTGAATTAATGTAAATATTCGCTAAAAACACACAATAAAGACAGCAATGATGCAGTCAGGACTGTGGCACCGGCTTGCTTTGAAATGTATTTGGTTATTGCGCCTGATGCGTGTGCGCCCGCGTCTCCCGCACCTAAGTCATTTTAAACAGTACATAATAACGAAAACAATACCTTACAAATAAAAAGGAGCCGATTTTTATGATCAGAACTTCCTTAAACCAGTGAACCTGTAAACCTTTCAGTCCAAGTAAACGAATTCGTTCAAATAGAAAGTTTAAAACGATATTCATAAATGAAGCATATACCCACTTTTCTTCCAGCACCACTAACGTTACACCACTGATTATCTTGTTATTAATATGATTTGATTCATGGTTCATATTCATAATCGTACAGTATGTTGTTGCCAGTTTAAAGGGCGATGTTTCCAAGCACTTTCGGGCTAAAAAAAAAGCTGTTTTCATTTGCATTACAATGCATAGTATGTTTATTTAATGGTCGCGGGTGCGGGGCGGGTTGTAAAAATAGACACAGTGGTGCGGGGCGGGCTGGCTCGGGCCAAATAATTTCATAATTGCGGGACCCGCGGGTTGAAAAAAAAAACCCAACCCGCGCATCACTATGGGCCAGTATACTTCAGGTGAAAACTTCCGGTGATCTGACAGCGAGAGCGAGAGACAACAGCGACCGAGTTCCATTACCACAGAGATATTTTTTCACATTGACTGTTTTTAGGATTCAAGAGAGGAGACTCAGCACTTCATCGTTGTGTGCATTTTTGTACCGTTTCGTCTCATTCCCCGTTGACGCTGCATGCGTACAGGCTGAGTGGATGCAGAAGATCCGGGGGGATGACTTCAACCCCACCAAATTTTTAAATGCATATAATTCTCAGTGTATTTCAGTGTATTTTGTGCGTTTCTGTACTTTCTATTACTGCATTTATTTTGTGCAATTGAGATGAGTAAAGAAAGACCATCTTTTTCATGAATCATTATCTCTCTGGTGTTTATAAGCAGCACACACAGTATTTTACTACCTGTAAAAATACACAAACTTAGCTATATTAAATTGTTTGTGGTACCTACAGTTACAAATGTAAAATATGTGATGATAATATTGATCGAGCAATTGATGTAAGGTAAATGAAAATATATGCGCAGAATTGAGAAAATAGTATTAATGGAGATAAATTGTATATCACAGCTAGGCAAACGTGTGAATGTTCACGGTGCATTTTATGCAAACAACTCTAATCGTAGTTGTAAATCTATATTTACAGAAGGAATAATTGTCATTGCGTATGCAGCATGAGTCAAATACAATCTTCTGTTCGTGAACAGTTGTATTTCATTCATTATCTGACTATGCGTCCGTGCATTTAATTGCCATTGGCTTGTGTGATAGTAATATGGATCTTAGTAAGTAATACTACTAGACAATAATAACTGATACCCGCACGACGGTGTAATTTACTTCCGGGTAAAGATAGGATCATTCAAATGAAATACAATAAATGTACAAATAAATATTACAAATTAAAAAACGATCGGAAATGCGTCCAATTTTCTATTACTATTATTTGATGACAACAATACATTTGGAAAACAAAATACAGCCATTTCTGCTTTTTTTCTTTTGAACAAAAAACCAAGCTGCACCCTTTTTTAAATTTCATCTTTCATTCCGAAATTGAATAATGAATGAACGAAAAAGTACACGGACCAAAAATGTCATGTATTGTTTCGTTTGTTTTGTTCTGTTTTTATCCCCTCTGTTTTGGTTTTTCTTTAGCTTTGTTTAAAAGTACAAAAATTCCATTCCATTTATTTATTTTAGTTTTTAATGTCTTCTTTTTGTTTTTTAGTTTTGTTTTGTTTAAAAATACAAAAAATCCATGCACTGTTTTGTTTGTTTTTGTTTTGTTCTGTTTTTATCCCTTCTGTTTTGGTTTAGTTTTTTCTTTAGCTTTGTTTAAAAGTATAAAAATTCCATTCCATTTATTTATTTTAGTTTTTAATGTCTTGATGTCTTCTTTTTTGTTTTCTTTAAAAATACAAAAAAATCCACGCATTGTTTTGTTTGTTTGTTGTTTTGTTTAGTTTTTAATGTCTTGATGTCTTCTTTTTTGTTTTTTAGTTTTGTTTTGTTAAAAAATATACAAAAAAAATCCATGCATTGTTTTGTTTGTTTTTTGTTTTGTTGTATTTTTCCCCGTTTTTTTCTTTAGCTTTGTTTAAAAAAGTTCAAAAATTCCATGTATTTATTTTTTTGGTTTTATGTTTTATCTTCTGTTATGTTTTGTTTTATTGTTTTGTTTAAATTCCAAAAATTCCATAAATTGTTTTGTTCTTTTTTTCTCTTCCTGTTTTATTTTTTCTTTAGCTTTGTTTAGAAGTGCAAAAATGATATGTTTTTTTTGTTTGTTTTGTTTTATGTTTTGATATATTCTGCTTTGTTTTTTAAAAGTACAAAAATGTCATGTATTGTTTCGTTTGTTTTGTTCTGTTTTTATCCCCTCTGTTTTGTTTTTTCTTTAGCTTTGTTTAAAAGTACAAAAATTCCATTCCATTTATTTATTTTAGTTTTTAATGTCTTCTTTTTGTTTTTTAGTTTAGTTTTGTTTAAAAATACAAAAAATCCATGCATTGTTTTGTTTATTTTTTATTTATTTATTTATTTTCACCGTTTTTTCTTTAGCTTTGTTTAAAAAAGTTCAAAAATTCCATGTATTTATTTTTTGTTGGTTTTATGTTTTATCTTCTGTTTTGTTTTGTTTTGTTTTATTGTTTTGTTTAAATTCAAAACATTTCATGAATTGTTTTGTTCTTTTTTCTCTTCATGTTTTATTTTTTCTTTAGCTTTGTTTAGAAGTGCAAAAACCTATATGTTTTTTTTGTTTGTTTGTTTTATGTTTTGATATATTCTGTTTTGTTTTTTAAAAGTACAAAATATTGTATTGTTTTGTTTGTTTTGTTCTGTTTTTATCCCCTCTGTTTTGGTTTTTCTTTAGCTTTGATTAAAAGTACAAAAATTCCATGTACTTTTATTTTATTTGTTTTGTTTTGTGTGTTTTTTTTTTTTTAATTATTTTTTTAAGTACAAATTACATGTTTTCTCCTATTGGTTTTGGTTTTTCTTTAGATTTGCTTAAAAGTGTTAAAATTCTGTGTATTTTTGTTTGTTTTGCTTGGCTTTGTGTTGCATTGTTTTGTCCCACAGTCTCTCAATTATTATGACTCAAAGTGTTTTATAACACCATATATCAACAAAAAGGAAAACTAATCTAAAAAGGGGGAAGAATCATGTTCCTTTACTTCTTCCTTATACGTCGTCTGCTTACGTACTTTTGTACCCTAACTGAGAACTAAGAGCACTTAAATCCTTTTTTTCATAAGATTTGTGGCCATTTGTTGACACAGAGACCCCATTAAGTTAATTATGTCAGCTTCCCAACATTTCAGAGGTGAACCGTGATGCGAAGGGGCTTGGCGTCATGTGGTCCGAGCTCATATACCTCCCACCACCTCCCTTTCTGTGAGCACCTCTCAGCCCTATTTGTGGCCCTGTCTGTCTGATCACATGAGCCACTTCCCCCTCAGCTTTTCTAGATCAAAAGTTAGCCGTGGGAAAAGACATAAAGCATTCCTGAACATCTGACCCATTGAAAATGTTTGTTTGCTATACCTGCAGCTGCGTGAAGACAAAGCCTATAAGTAGCCGTCACTTCAAAGTTGCTTTGTATTCCACATTTAGACAATGTATTAAGCACCAAGCAACAATCGCTTTGGGTTAAATTTGTCACTCTTGAAATAGCATTGATCTGAGGTGTGACTTGGTGGTGATATCTTGGTGAACTTCAACTATTACCCCAAATCCTGTTTGGTGTTTCAAATAAATCTCAATCCTTGAGGTTTCAAGGGTTAAATACAAGTACACTCGTAAGTGGTTTGTTTACAAGCACTAAGAAGAAAGGTCAGTGAATGACTTATTGCTTCCTTTTCCTCAGAGCTATCACAGACCTGTGTTATCTCCTCCCTACAGAGCGTGGAAGTACGTGTTTGAAAGTAATTAAAGGGTGTTCACAGATCTATTGTTC
Source organism: Garra rufa (assembly GCF_049309525.1). Classification (NCBI taxonomy): domain Eukaryota; kingdom Metazoa; phylum Chordata; class Actinopteri; order Cypriniformes; family Cyprinidae; genus Garra; species Garra rufa. The sequence goes on from NC_133377.1 coordinate 4,816,499, forward strand.
TCCAGACTCATGCTCTTAAAAATAAAAACACATAGACATATCTCTTTTCATATAAACCGGGATTAAACAAAAGGTATTACTCATGAAGCTCAGACGTCAAATCCTCTTGCTCCTCTCCAACAGGAAAAAAGTACCTTTTCATCGCTTGACATGTATTGATATTGATCAGCTGAAAACAAAGACGCTGACAGAAAGGGTTTGGAGAACTTTGTTCATTTCACTGACTGGGTAAAAGGTGCTGAGTGGATTTACATGGCACTGCCCACAAATAGGGTACACATTTAAAGATGCACTTTTTTTTTTTTGAGAAATATTAGAAGTGTTGGATTAAAAAGTATCTCATTATTAACAAATTCAGCTTCAGAAATGATTTGATTGTAACCTGAAATGCAATTTGATTAAGTCGGCAAAATTCATATAATTTGATATGAAATATATGATAAAAAAAACTATATAAAACAGATCATACAAATGAGATCATAAAATTACATACGAATTAGCCACATGTTCAGCAAAATGTAAAATAATGATGAGTTCAACAATCTGTTGAATATATATTTACATTTAGATTATCTAATTTAATTAAGTTTATTCAAATCAAAAATGTTAGTTAATATACTGAATTAACCTAAATATATTATGTTACACTAACAAAACTACATTTTGGTAAGATTAGGTAGAAATAGTTCCCTAGGTGAAAAAAGTGCACTTTTATAATGTACTTAAAGTGCTCTATTTTCAAGCACTTATTTTTTACTTAACATATCAAAAATTATTCTTCAGTACTTCTTAAGATAATCTTAAGACAATCTTAAGAAGTGTACTCAAATATGCTATTTCGAGACATACTCTGTATTTAAAAAAAAAATAGACTTGTAGCACACTTGAGTTCACTAGTGTATGACAGATGGGTTCTAGTGTACTACAAGTGGTAACTAAATCATTGAAATTAGTGTGTGAAAATAGAGCACTTTAAGTATATTATGGAAATGCACTTTTTTCACCTGGGTTGCAAGTTGAAAATTGTTACAAAATGATTTTCCCACATTTGTTCATTAAAAAAAAATCCACAAAATTGTTAAAGCCTTGACATGATCATTTAGGTTTGTACACTTATTGCAGTTTTTTTCAATCTCAGCCATAACCCTGAATTACTTGTTGGAAAAAAATGATC
>NC_133377.1:4818172-4848107 GCF_049309525.1 Garra rufa
ACCTTATCAAGGTTAAAGGGATAGTTTGGACAGGTTGCAGTGTTCCTAAACACAGCTGACCTCATGCTTTATCAGCCTTGAGCAATGAAGGCAAATGCAAGAAATCTTTCTCTTTAGGCCAGATTTGGGCAAATTAGCATTAGAGCACAATTCCATAAAAACACAGATGGAAATTCTGCATGTGAACTACTGACAATGAGCATATTAAAGAACACATATGCAGCCATATCATTCCCATAATGATCAGCGCAATCTACCAATAATGTTAGCAAATGTTAGTAAATCGCGTAGCTTGATTCATTTGAATACTAAATCTTGCATTTGAAAGGGAAACACCTACAAATGCATATTCAGTAAGGTCAGGTGCAAAAATAACTGTGTCTATGCCTCTTCAGCACTAATTATTTACTGCATGTCTTTAGTAAATCCTTAACGCCAAAAGACGGTTTGCGCTGGTGCAAGCTGTTAGTAAATCTGGCCCAAAAGTCCAAAAGCAAATGTAACGTAGAAGACAATAACAAAATAAAAATCAAATCATGAAATAAATATAAAACATTAATACAATTATCTATGCTTGGTTATTATTATCAAAAAACAAAACAAAAAAAAAAAAAAAAACAGTAATGCGTAAAAGGGTTAGTGACCTATTTTCATTTTATTTTTTCTATTTAATTCCGTTATTAGTTATTTAGTTAGTTAGATTAGTTTAGTTAGTGCGGGGCGGTTTGACCAAAAATATGTATCACTTTTTTTTAGGATTCTGGTGGTTTGACGATTTATAGTTTTTTTCCTGATTTTGCCTTTATTTGAATCAGAATCAATGAAACAGATGCAGAACCACTGCATTTTAATCACAATCTTAACAAACATGCTAGATGTAGCATGAGCAGTTTTGATGTAAATTAGATTGTATAATTTCAAAATTTGAGCATTTTATCATCATTTTATTTTTTCCATGAACATGAAGGAGTTTTTCCATTGTGAATTACCATTTATTTTTTTATTCTTATGCAAGCACAGTTCATGTATTTTTAAAAATATCTTATTTTGTGTTCAACACAACTTGTCTCGCTATTAACATGCACTCTGTCTATTTATGAAATATTTATTTAGATAGTGACTTTTCCCCATGCAACACAAAGGGAGAGTGAATTACCATTTATTTTTTATTTTGAAAGGGAAAGGAAAGGAAAGGAGGTGACATGAGGCCAAGTATAGTGACCCATACTAGGAATTTGTGCTCTGCATTTAACTCATCCAAGTGCACACACACAGTAGTGAACACACACCCGGAGCAGTGGCCAGCCATTGCTGTGGCGCCCGGGGAGCAGTTGTGGGTTCGGTGCCTTGCTCAAGGAACTAACCTCAGTCATGGTATTGAGGGTGGAGAGGGCGCTGGTGATTCACTCCCACCACCTACAATCCCTGCCAGACCTGAGACTCAAACCCGCAACCTTGGGTTACAAGTCCGACTGTCTAACCCAAGGCCACGGCTGCCCCCTTATTTTACTAGATATGTATTTTACAGTTTATACAGTACACTGCACAAAAAAGTTTTACTTTTGTGTTCCATATAATCTGTAGTTACCCCTTCAGTCGAATCACTTCGACGTTACATTGGGATCTCGCTTGAGAGACCGATCATCTCTGAGCCTTATATACAAAAGGCCAATTGAAAATTGGCGAGTGGACGTGCGCGCCGGCCACGCCCCCGTACATACGGGTATATAAGATGGTGGCGCGCATCACTCAAACAGACTTTCGCTTTCAGAGCCTTCATGCTCAAGCCTTTCGACTCTCCTAGAAGAAGAAAGAGACTTCACGTTCCTGCTGCTGTTCTTCTCTGCTGGTGTGCGCCGATCGAATAAGAGATAATCTTTCTGAAAGATTGAATTTTTCGGCGCCGCCAGCGGGGGTTTTCACGGCCACAAAAAGCCTCCTGCTCTCCAGCGAGCAAGCCCCATTGAGTGCACAGTGGTGCCGCGGTTTCCTCCCTGGGCAGACCGGGACTAAAAGAGTCTAAAAGACTAATTTCTCACGGCCGTGTAAAGACGTTCTTTTCAGAATGGCTTTCCGGCCGTGCGCTTCTGGATGCGGCAGTTACCTCACCTCTCTGGACGGACACGAAAGCTGCTTCACATGTCTGGGCCCCAAACATGCTGAAGCAGCTTTCATGGATGGTTCATGCGTTCATTGCGAAAGCATGACCATGGGTATGTTGAGGACTTGCCGCTCGCTCGCGAGCAGGCCCCCCTTCGCGCCCCACGGCCGGCGAAGTTTTCCCACTGCTGTGGCGAGGCACGAGGGGGAATTTCAAGTCACGGTGCCGAACGCTCCGCCGGCCCCAAAAGCCCTGCGGTCTTCCGCCTGCCAGCATACCCCCGTCGAGATGTCGAAGCAGTACGCCTCCCCGCCATGCGGGCTGGGCGTCTCCTTTGGTGCTCCACAGGAGGAAGAGATGTCGGTCGCTACGTCAGAGGGAGAGTCAGGGAGTGAGGACGCTCTTCTCACCTCTGGCTTCGGCCTCGAGTTTCCTTCCTGAGCAGCACTTACACTCCTCGGAACCAGACTCGCGGCCGGCCTTCGCCAGCGCGGGATCCAGGGAAGAAGGTAAGCACTGCTTAGCGCAGTTAGACACTTCTCCAGGACGTTCATCCTTCCTGGTTTTGTCTCCTTCCCTGTCTCCCCCTAGGCTGCCCCACCACGGTCACGTCGGTCAACGTTCCCTTGATACCACTACGCTGGTTGATACGGATGGTACGCCCGGCTCCAGGCGTCCGCCCAGACTCAGAGGTACCCCTTACATTCTTTATTCGGGCAGGCGTGCCTCTGTTCTGCCTGCGGAGGTCGCGTTCCTACTGGTGAAGGACGCGATCCAGCCTGTCCCTCCCCCGGGACGAGGTCAGGATCTTTCAGTCCCGACTTCACGTGTCCAGCTAGAGTGGTGGGTTAATATCCGCCCTGGATGGAGCTCTGTTCCGATCCCTTCTCAGGCTGTCGGCACACATGCTCACGACGAAGTTCATACAAGTATGTTTCCGTCTCCAGGGCTGGGTTGCAGCCATCTGCCTGAAGGGCACCCGTTGTCGCGTCTCGATTGCTCCCGACGTACACCCCTTCTGCGGTCTGCTCCGGGGCTCTAGCGCTTCAGCGCGAGGTGCTTCCATTTGGCCAGTCCCCCCTCCTTCCTGCCTTCTTTAGGCCACGGGAGCTCCCCTGTCCCCTCTTCGGCAGACAGGAATTCGCATCTTCAACCATCTCTTCGACTGGTGCTTTACAGCCACTCGTGAGTTCCGTTGTGCGAATATGGGGACCGGGTGCTTCGGCACCCCCGCCATCTGGTCCTTCAGGCCAACCGAGGGAATCCTTTTCCCCGGTCGGGAGCCTGACTCGGTCCACAAGACGGCCCGCCTTGCTACCAAGAGCGCGCAGTCAGTGCTGTAGTCCCTGAGCTAATCAGGCACAATACAGCGGTCCCTCTCAAATCAGAGGCTCCTGGGGCACATGACAGCTCTAGCCGCTTGCCGCTAAGCTTGTTTCATGTGAGACCGCTTCAGCACGACCGAGTCCCATGATGGACATGGCATCTCGGCTCACTCCGGACTGGCGTTTTCCCGCAGTATTGCCGACAAGTCAGCCCGTGGCTTACCACGGGTTGGGTTGCCATGTACGACAGAGGCTTACAGCTCCTCCCCATCTGCTCCCATGGAGTCCAACGTGGCAGATTTTGCTACTTGCCATTCACTTGAAGCAGGGAACTCAACCGTGCAGCCGGTTGGCTCCACGGCAGTCCACCCACCTGCAGAATGGCGACTCCACCCCGTGACGCAGCTAGTTGGAGTTATATCGGCAAGGCCCAGCCACATCCGCTCGCCCTTCCGATTCCTCCCATTGCCAGAGTAGCACTGGCACACAGCTGACCTCCGGGGCCCAAGTACGCCCTTCCCCAGCGAGCCTCCTTGCGCAGACACTGTGCAAGTCCAGGGAGGACGAGGAGTAAGTCTGTAGGTTGCGCTACAAGGATGGCCCACCCGGACTTAGGTCTTAGTAACCATTCCCTCGCGGCAGTCCCTCCCTGTAAGGGCACGGTTTGACACCGTAGACCTCTCCGGCCTTCCACAGGCCGTGATACAAACTATCACTCAGTACTGAGCTCCCTTGACACAGGCAGGCTTACGCACTGAGATGAGGTCTATTTGCTGACATTCCTCTCGCTGAGAGGCACAGAGATACACGATTGCAGTAGTGCTTCCTTTCCTGCAGGAGAGTTGGAGCGCAGGCTGTCCCCTCGACTCTCGGAATATTTGCCGCCGCTTAGCCGCATATCACATGCAGTAGATGGAGCAAAGTAGGTAAGCACCCTCTGGTCGTGAGGTCCCTCAGAGGTGCCCAGACCGCACCTCATACCCCCCCCCCCCTGTCGCCCTTCAGGGCCGCGGGGCGCTCCATTTGAGCCACTGGCCCCAGTCTAGCTAGAATTCCTGTCATTAAGACAGCTCTCCTGACTGCCCTGGCTTCCATCAAGAGGGTAGGAGACCTACAACCTTTCTCTGTCAGCGAAGCGTGTCTAGAAATCGGGCCCGGCGACTCTCACGTTACAACCTGAGACCCCGGCCCGGTCATTGTGCCCAAGGTTCCCCACCACGCCTTTCCGCGATCGAGTGGTGAACCTGCAAGCTCTGCCTTGGAGGAGGCAGACCCGGCCTTGCGATGTTGTGTCTATAAATATGTGAAAATGAAATCACTCGGCACTTCAGGCGCACCGAGCAGCTTATCTGCTTCGGGGTTCAGCAGAAAGGGAATGCTGTCCCCAAACTGAGGTTGGCTCATTGGTAGATGCCATCTCCGTGTTATACTCAGGGACAGCCATGATCCTTGGCTCATGGCACCTCACTAGCAGATATCTGAGAGCTGCGGGCTGGGCGACACCGAATACCTTCGCCAGGTTCTACAACCTTTGCGTAGAGGCCGTTTCTCCCGTGTCCTAACATAAGGACTTACAGGTGAACGGGAGACCGGCTGGTGTCGGTTTGCTGTGCCATTCCCACAAGGATCCGTGCGCTATTCCCCAGGATGTAGCCCCTTGGTGAACCCTGGGTCCTCCATGCCCCGCAGTCAGGGCTAGATGCGGAGTAGTTCTGACTGTGCTCCTGCCAGGGTCTCCTTCGCTCCGCAGGTTGTGGCTATACCTTTCAATATTTCCAGCGGAGGATCCCGCTGTTTCCCTCGTGTATCCCTAAAAACCTTTATGGATATATTGAATTATTTTCATTTCCACATGTAAAAATTTCATGTGCTCCGCCCCCCCCCCAACCCATGCTTCAGTACAATTGGCATCCCTGGAAAGGCCCCCTTACTGGGCCTCAGGGCGTTGGGAAGGTTACGTTACACTTCGCCTGCCGGCACGTATACTTGTCAGCACGTGAAGTTGTGCGTAACGCGGTGCCAGGGCCATGGCCTGTTCCATGGGTCAGTTCCCAATGTAACGTCGAAGTGATTCGACTGAAGGGGTAACGTCTAGGTTACGAAGGTAACCCACGTTCCCCGAAGGAGGGAACGGAGACGTTACATTCCCCTGCCACGTCCCTGGCATCGCGCTGACGCCGGCTTGATCGGCTCTTCAGCGAAAACCTGTTTGAGTGATGCCCGTATATACCCGTATGTACGGGGGCGTGGCCGGCGTGCACGTCCACTCGCCAATTTTCAATTGGCCTTTTGTATATAAGGCTCAGAGATGACCGGTCTCTCAAGCGAGATCCCAATATAACGTCTCCGTTCCCTCCTTCGGGGAACGTGGGTTACCTTCGTAACCTAGACGTTGTTGGTACCTGATCTCATGATGAAAATGTACCTGTGGGAACTTTTTTGCTGGACACGAAACACATACCAATAAGTAATATATCACTCCAGTTCCCAACAGAGGTGGTAAAACAGCGAACACTTGTAATCGTTTTTGTACACAGTTATGATTTCAGCTCTATATGTTTCCCTTTCCAGACATAACAAGCTTGTTCAGTAGCTCAGCCGGCACAGAATTGAACTTAGGATGTGGAATCCTTGGATATGAATCCTGTGAAAAACATGACTAAGGATAAAAGAGATCAAAGATGAAAGATTAAAAAAACAAGCTAAAACGGCATGCATCATTGTGTTTGTTACATCACATTTGCTTTATCGGGTAGGTTTAGGTGTAGTGCAGATGGTACGTTGTTTTAAAACATCACAGAGCATTAGAGTTATAGCTCCACTCAACAAGTCAGAACTGCGGTGACACATACAAAAACAAAGTTAATACCACTTACTGTTCATTTCTGTTGGAATCTGATGTGATATGTACTTATTGGTGTGCATTTTTCATCTCACAAAAAAGGTACCACATGTATTAATGGATTAATTCCTTAATCAACTTTTTTTTTTTTATCAAACATGGCATAATTTCATAAATGAAATGTCTCACTATTATCATGCACTCTGACTCTGTTTCATTCTTCATTTATTTCTGGACTATAAAATAAACATTTCTTGCATTTCTAGCCATTTCTTAAGACTGCTAAAGCATGAGGTCAGCTATGCACTCTAATCTCCCAGCCCAGTCTCTTGCTAGCGTTTATTAATAAATGGATTCTTTGGCCACAGATGTCCCTCCTTCAGTGACCATTGTAGCTCTTTATGTTCTGAGCTGGATTTGGAGCCCAGTAGGCTAGTTGCATAGCAACAGGCTTCCCAGAAGCCCCTGCTGATATCAGCCCTGACTCAACTGACACATAGCAACCCTGATTCCCACCAGGCAACCGAAGTGAACCCAAAACCCTTTCAGCTGCTATGTCGACAGATTGATTTGCAAATCAAAGCATTTTGCAACAACATATCAGCTACTGTTGAGCAGGCATGAATTGACCAATTAAAACACAGAGGTCATGGCAGGCCTCAGGAAGAGTAGCATTGATAAACTATGGAACATTACAAACATGCCAGACGTGCAATGGCTATTATTTGGATAAGTGTGTAGGTCTCTTTAGGTTTTATAACCTTCCCTGTTTGTAAAGGAGGCTCTATTGATATGTGAATAACAGAGGAAACTGTTTTATTGCATTTTGAGGGACTGTAACCTTGGCCCTGATCTCAGACACAGGCCGATACGCTTGTACAACAGCATTGTCCGTTCCAGCGTAAGGACAGTGAGCGGAAGGGTGCGATCCCTGTCCTGCTGTGCAGCTTTCCAGATGTTACTCAAAGGATATGATTTCATTCCTGTAGAGTTATCTGCACAAGCAAAACAGTCTGCGGGTCAACACACTAAGACAGGACCCCTGTGAATCCGACACACAATACTGAGACATCCCGCAAGCAGTGCACACCCATAATGCAATACACAGACTCGCACAAGATCTGCTCCTCCAGCCAGTTCATGATGACCGGCTTAATCTACATTGTTACATGGCTACTCATGGAAATCAATGGGCAGACAAAAATACTTGAGTTTAAATTATTGAATAATTTTACCTGTAATTTAGGCCTATGCTTTTGCTAATTAAAAAAAAAGCAGTAACCATTCCTGCATCCAAATATGCCTACTTCCATACTAAACCATATAGCAGGGGTACCCAACCCTGTTCTTGGAGATAAACCAGCCCTGCTCCAACACACCTGTCTGTAATTATCAAGTGCACCTAAGGCTCCGTCCACACGAAGCCGGTGCGTTCCCTATCCGATCATTTTTTTTCCTCGTTCTAAAAAAAAATTCCGTAAACACGAAACCACTGAAAACGGTGTAGTATATATGCCAGACCAGTGTGGGGTGCTGTAATTCTGCCATAGAGATACGCTATACACGGAGAAGAAGACTTTGAGCATGCGCATAACCTTGCGCGCTGTATATGAACTAAGAAGAAGAAGACGAAGATGCGAACATTATCACTTGTTGCTCATAACAGTTGCATAGAAGCAAATAGATTTTGCTGTAATAAAGCTATAGGATTAGTAGTCCGCCAATATTGTTGTTGCTGTTACGTGTGACGCAGCCGACACGTGATGTGATGACATCATCGTTTCAAAAAATATACGGATTGGCTGTACACACGAAACCGCGAGGGTGTCGTTTTCAGATTTATCCACTTTGGGACCCGGTTTCAAAAAATAGCGGATTCAGTCTCCTAAAACGCCGGATCCGTGTGGATGAAACGCCAATACGATAAAAAATGTATACGTATACAGCGAAACGCGTCTCCGTGTGGACAGGCCCTAAGAGATTAATTAGCTGGTTCAGGTGTGTTTGATTATGTTTGGAGCTGAACTTTGTAGGATGGTAGATCTCCAGGAACAGGGTTGGGCACCCTTGCCGTAGAGTATGTGAAAAACAGTTTGCTAAACAGTATGTCAAAATTCATAGTATTCTAACAAAACAGTAGGCAAAAAGTAAGATTTGTGAATGGCAGTGAAAGTGACACCAGAGGTCACATGACAGTTACAGCTTGGTGGATGTAGTACATCTCAATTTCATTCATGCTACAAACTTTCATACTAAATAAAACATACTTTTTTTTCTTGAAGCAAGTTTCAGAACAAATGTAGTACTATACAGTATTTGATTTCGGACACAGCATGAACATTGAGGGGTTTAAAAGGAGACCTATTTTTCCCTCCATTTTTACAATATGTAATATAAGTCCCAGGTGTCCCCAGAATGTGTCTGTGAAGTTTCAGCACAAAATACCCCACAGATCAATTATTATAACATTTTGAAAATGCCCATTTTGAGTGTTTTTGTGCATGTCTCTTTAAATGCAAATACAGTGCCTTGCAAAAATATTCATACCCCTTTATTTTTTTCACATTTTGTTTTGTTGCAGCATTATGTTAAACTGCTTTAAATTACTTTTTTCCCACACAATCTACATCTCATACACCATTAAAGACAAAGCACAAAACAGGTTTGTAACAACTTTGCAAATTTATTAGAAATAAAAAATTGAAAAGATCCCGTTGCATAAGTATTCATACCCTTTTCTAAGACACTCGAAATTTAGCTCAGGAGCATTCATATTGCTTCTAGATGTAACTACAATTCCAGTGGAGTTAAACTGTGGCAAATTCATTTGAATGAGTATGATGTAGAAAGGCACAGACCTCTCAGAAAAGGTCTAACAGCTGAAAATGCATATCAGAGCAAAAACCAAGATAACTGCTTATAGAGCTCAGTGACAGACTTGCGTTAAGGCAATGATCTAGGGAAGAGTTCAGAAAAAAATCTGCTGCATTGAAGGTTCACAGTAGCATGTAGCCTCCATTATCCATAATGGAAAATTACTGGAACAACTAGGACTCTAGAAAATGTCTGCCAGCCCCCATCCAAGCTGACAGAGCTTGAGAGGTGAAAAGGTGAGGCAAAGAATGGCAGATAATTGCCAAATGCAGATGTGCAAAGCTTGTCACATCATACCCAAAAAGACTTGAGGCTATAAAGGTGCTTCAACTATGTACTGATTTAAGGGTATGAATACTTATGCAATGTACTTATTTCAGCTTTTTATTTTTAATAAATTTGTAAAATTTGCAAATCTGGTTTTTGCTTTATTATGGTGTATGGAGTGTAAATTGATGTGGGGAAAAACTAATTTAAAGCAGTTTAACATAATGTTGCAACAAAACAAAATGTGAAAAAAATGAAAGGGTATGAATACTTTTGCAAGGCACTGTAAGCTACTGCTCCCCGCCCCCTTTTCCAGAATATTGCTGTGCCTTTACAGGTCATATCTGAGATAATTTGCTAAAAAAAATCTGTTTGGTTTTGATTATCATGTCTAAAGTGCTGAAATCATGTGTTTTAAAGCTTTATGAGTTTAAACTTCTGATATAGGGTTTTCTGAAAACACACATCCATGTGAGCAGGGGTGCCGCTAAGGGGGGGGAAGTTAGGAAAATTCTAAGGGCCCACGCCCTTTTGGGGCCCCCAGAGATCTGCTTTGGTGTGGTGGGAGGGGGGGGGCAACCTCATATTTTGTCATAGGGCCCAAAATTGCGAGCGGCGCCCCTGCATGTGAGTACTAAACTAATACTAAATACTAATACTCTTTCATGTTTTATTGCATTTAAACTGTCAAATACACACAAGCATTTGGAAGGCCTTTTTTGGAAATGCTTTCCAAAAAAAATGTACTGGGTTGTTCTTTTTCACGTTTTCTGGGTTGGTAGATGCACTGGGGACCAGATTATAATGATTATAGTTAATTCATTATTCAAAGGAATTAAATAACTAAAGGTTTTTAACTGATTTAAGGAAATAAACTTTTTTAAAAAATTGCAATCTATTTGAACTATTTGCACTATTTTGCACACATTCACTTGTATGCCTGATATGTTGAAAAACGCAAAATATTTCTTGTCACAGCACAATCAGCAAATGCAGTAAAAGTTCTATGCATTTTGGCACACGAAAACTGTTGTTTGGGGGCATGAAAATGCAAACTTTTTTAAAAAAGGCTTCAAAGTGTAGGTTTTTGAAAAACATACCATTATCATCTCCATGTAAACTAGGAAAATGCAAAAAAGTGAAAATGGTGACGTCATGTGCATATGAATTACATCAGAAAATGTCTTATTATTGGGAGATATGTGGATCTGTAATACTTACCATTGAAGTCTTGAAACCTTGATGTCAGTGAATGTAATGGTGTAAAAATAGTTCCAATAGTTATCCAGTTAACAATAATAATCCAAAACTATTGTTTAATGGAAAACAAATTGAATTTAGCAGATAGGCTGTCGATACATTAGATGATAAGCTTTTTCCTCACAAAAGCTGTTAATTGGCATTGTGAAGCCTCTCCTCTATTGACATCCATTCAAAGAAAATGACCTCTAGTCTCCTTCCCTGCATACCGCCAAAGTGGAAGCATTAGCTTTGGCCGTTACACTTTTTGGCTCAAGATTGCAGGCTTGCCTTCCAGTGGCGTGTTCAAAGGTGCATAGTGTTGTTTTACAAAGTGGCATCGCCAACTACTGATCTGGCATCAGCATTTTTAGTCATTTTTGCAGATCTTGGGATCATTCTCACAACACCGGCGTCTGCATGTGAAACTTTTCAAAAAATGCAAAGGAAAAAATGTCCTGTTCTTAGTACAATATTGTGGTCGTGTAAACATACCCTCAGTCTCTAGACGGCCACTGTTCTGCAAAGTTTTGTTGTAATTCGACAATGTATTGTTAATAACGCCTAAATGAATCAAGGGCAGTCACGTGTTACAACAGTCATGAGGTACAAGTCTCTCTCCAAGAATTTCCAGTTGTACTTATGAGTTCTAAAAGTACAAGAATGCATTTTTACAAGTTGGAATCTTATAATTACAGTAATTTTGGCATGCTGTGAACACACCTTTTATCTGAACCAGCTAATCAAGGTCTTCAGGTAACTAAAGGTAGGTTTGTCGAAGCAGGTTGGACTCATTAGGACTGTGGCCCTCCAGAAGTCTTGGTGTAGCTAAATGATTCAGCCTATATTTTCCATTCAAAATGGCAAAATTTAACAAAAAAAAAAGTAGTTTGCATCACTAGATATTAGGCTACTTTTGGACATTCAACATTTGTATCATAAAACAGAACAACGTATTCAGTAGTACATTAACTGGGCAATCAATGCTGTTGTTTACATCTGAGTATCTCCAATATGGCCACGCATCCAGGTAACTGACCAAACCGTGACGTAAGTGCAAACCGTCTATAAGGAAATAACAAGAAGAATAACAATGTGCAGTAAACGGTAAAACAGAATTCACGTCATGGGAGGGGCTTCTGCCACTCGTCAGTGGGAAAGTCGTTTTAAAATACGGCGAATAAGCTCAATTTGCTGACTTTAGCTAGCTTGTAGTCTTAATATGTATATATACAATCAAGCCCAAAATTATTCATATCCCTGGCAATTTCTGACTTAAAAAGTTATTTTTATTCAACCAGAGGCATCATTGTGGAAAAAAAATATTACTCATCTTTTATTTACATTTGAGCAAAAAGCATGTCCAAAATTATTCATACCCTTTTCAATAATCAATTGAAAAGCCTTTATAAGTCAGGACTCTGGCTGGGCCACTGCAAAACGTAAATGTTAACCATTTCTTTACCACTTTTGCTGTGTGTTTTGGGTCATTGTCGTGCTGAAATGTCCACTGGTGCCCAAGGCCAAGTTTCTCTGCAGACTGCCTGATGTTGTTGTTGAGAATTTTGATGTATTGCTCCTTTTTCATGGTGCTGTTTACTGTGATAAGGTTCCCAGGTCCACCGGCTGAAAAACACCCCTCAAACATTAGGTTCCCAGCACCATGTTTGACAGTGGGGATGGTGTTCTTAGGGTTGAAGGCTACATCATTGTGGCCAAACAATTCATCTTTTTTATTTCATCTGACCATAAAACAGAAGACCAGAAGTCTTCTTCTTTGTCCAGATGAGCATTTGCAAAGGCCAAGCGGGCTTTTGTGTGCCTTATCTGGAGAAGTGGTGTCCTCCTTGGTCTGCCTTCGTGGAACCCAGCAGTGTGCAGTATCCGTTTGACTGTCTGCCTTGAGATGTTGCCACCAGCAGAGCCCAGATTCATCAGGATGGCCTTGGTGATGATTCTTTTTTTTTACCTCTCTCACTATCCTCCTGGCCAGCACAGGTGTCACTTTTGGCTTCCGACCACGTCCTGTGAGATTTTTCAGAGTGCGGAACGTCTTGTATTTTTTAATAATACTTTGCACTGTAGCCACTGGAACTTCAAAACATTTAGATATGGTCTTATACTGTAGCTCTTTCCTGACTTGTGAGCAGCCACAATGCGCAGCCGCAGGTCCTCAGTGAGCTCCTTTGTCTTAGCCATGACTGTCAACAAACCAACAGCAGAGAGCTTCTGTTTTTCACCTGTTGAGTAGATTATAACAGCTGTTCCCAATGAATCAGGGTAATTAGGAGGCTTTAGAACAGCTTGGACTATTTGGAAAGGTATAGAACTTTGGATTTTCCCATAGACTGTGACAGTTTGCAAAGGGTATGAATAATTTTGGACATGCCAGTTTTTGTTCGAATGTAAGTAAAAGCTGAGAAATATTATTTTCCACAATGATGTCTCTTGTACATTGTCTTATTATCTTTTGGGAGAAGCCTGTGTCATTTCCGGTCAAAAAAAAACTTGCTGGTTGAATAAAAGTAATTTTAAGTCAAATTTGCCAGGGGTATGAATGATTTTGGGCTTGACTAGCCTGGCTAACGCCAGACCACGTTATGACTTCGTCATGATTCGTGGTCTGGGAACCACATGTTCATTTTCTCGTATTTGAGGCGTGGTTTACGAATGTCCAGAGCCGTTTATTGGGCGATACGAATGTCTATCAAATGCGCCTGTGCGTAGTTCATAGCCAATCGTTTCAATTATACCGGATGACGTAGGTAGAGCGAACGCCAAAAGTTGCTCTTTTTTCAAAATAAACTTGCGTTCTAAACTACTACGAACACTACACCGTGTCTACACCGGACGCGACAGTTGCCGCGCCGCAACAGCTAAAGGCGACCATTGCAAATCATTTAAACTTTTGTGTGAGCACGTCATAAATAGAACGCGGCAGCAGATTACTGTCGGGATTTGCCATGTCTCGCCGCATCCAGTGTAGACAGCATAATAGGTTCTAATGTCATTTGTCGCGTCGGGTCACGCCGCTCGCGTCCGGTGTAGACACGAAAGATAACTTCGCGGCTGCTGCCATGCTGGATCCATAGTAACAAACTGCTTCGGTGAGTCGCATAGAAGGCGTCATCGTCTTGCTGCTCCCTCCCCGTTCTGTGATTGGTTCCCTATCTTAGGTGAAAATTAGGTCCATGGTTTCCAGACTAGACTAGAAGCGTGAATAAAATCGCGCTGTGCAAGGCAGGATGGGGAAACCCAAGCTAGGGCTTGACTGTATCTAGCTCAAATTGAATAAAGAGCGTGTTTTACAACTTACCAGATTGTCCGACCTCCTCACTCACTTAACGTGACGCGAATATTCACCAAAATTCAGATTTTTCAATTTTTTCTATTGCATCTTTGCATAGACTTAACATGTAAATCACTCGCGCTTAACGCGTCGTTCGCGTCTGGTGTGAACGCACCATATAGACACACCAATTTTGAAAATCAAGCAGCTAAAAACAGCTGGCCGTGGATGAGACCAGAAGCCAGACCCGTAAAATTTACAGATGGCTGTGTCCGCTGGTATTGGGAAAAATAAGGTGGATACATTTAAATTTTAAAACTTGTTATCATCCTAAAAACAAATGAAGGAAAGGTGGCGCCAGTTGCATTTGTACGAGAGAACGCAAGACCCAAGTGTGACAGGAAAGAAGCAGTGTG
Source organism: Garra rufa (assembly GCF_049309525.1). NCBI lineage: Eukaryota > Metazoa > Chordata > Actinopteri > Cypriniformes > Cyprinidae > Garra > Garra rufa. Next base: position 4,832,526 of record NC_133377.1, read on the forward strand.
CAATAAATTCCATGTATCTGTGTACAAATAAATGTAATTTCATAAAATAAAATTCCATAAATGGCTTTTAAAATGGATTTTGTCCACGTATTTTATCAACAAACAAAAGTTTCAGATATGGTTCCACACAGAATCAATAATGTCTTGTTAACGTCTTAAAACTGGAGCAACAGCACTTTTCCCTTAATTCTGCAATAACAAACACGAAACCTATTGCTTGTAATCTAACTTCCCTGAGCTTTGGCTCCTTCATTATGACAATAAACATCTTTTTATGAAGTAAACCATTCCATATGCTCAGCTCTTCTGATCTCAGCATGGCAACAAGAGCGCATCAGGCCAAACCCAAGTCAAATGAGATAGGAAACGCCATGTTAGAATCACAAAGTGAAAACATGTACCTTAAAATGAACCATGATAAAAATCTATGTGCATACAAAAGACATTTCCAGTACCACCTTCCACCGTTTAAACTTTGTACAGGTTGGGTAATAGGAAGATGCATTGTTTTTATTGAATAGGCTGTACAGAGAGAGCTGGCCCATAACCCACCTGTTTCAGCTGTTTTTGCCGTCAATTACAATCAGTGCATCTCTACACTTTCCTGTCCTGGGAAAGTAGCCACTGGTGGAACATTCTCTGCTCTTTGTGTAGGTCAAAAGGAAAGACTCTAGGGACTCTCTGTTTTCCAGTTTCATTACGCATGCTAAAACTATGTTCAAAAAGGGAAATGTTCTACTAAAAGGAGGAAAGAAATACATATCCTCTGTACCCTTGAACATAGTCCACTGTAACAGTAGTTTAACTCTCTTGTTGTCTTCATTATACTGAGGTGAAGGGCACGCAAGAACTATTTTAAATAGTTTAATAACGAAAAATCACATGATCTAACCACCAAGATATTAACGCTCATTTTTAGAGGAGAATATTTCAGAGAGAAGCTTTTTGAGAAAAACTAAATGTCTTATTTGATATACATGTGATGATATGAACACTCATAGATGACCAATATTTTTCCAGGACCGTAAGATCCCTGGGTGTTGTACATGTTAATGCAGTTAAATATCCCAACCTTATTTATTAATCTCCAGAGATGAATAAATAAGGGCCAGAAGCATCATATGAACAACAAATCATGAAGTAACAGACTCGCATAATTTAATGCTGTGAGAAAATACTTTGTTTGTTGCTCCTTAAGGAGAGTTTTGTCATTTTGAGTCATAGCCAAGTCAAGATATGAAATGTGAATCATTAATCCGTTATTAACACTTTACCATGTTGTGAAATGTTAAAAAATATTTTTTAATTTAGGAATTTCTTGGGGATTTTTTTATGGATGTGGCATAGAAATGCAATTCAAGTTCAGAAAACCTCGTTATAAGGCGTAGCCTTGTATTATGATGTGTATCATTATCTATCTATATAGTATACACACCTTTCTGTGAACGTTAAATGTCTCGCCTAGTTTTTTGTAACGGTTGACACATGCATTTTGACTAAGCCTATGACAAAACAGCAGGGATCAACAAAACACAACTCAGCTGAAGGCAAATAAAAACAACTTTATTCAAAGCACCATAAAGACTGATAATAAATGCATTTGCTTTGGTGTCAAAAATAACAAGAGATTTTTCAGTAGAGAAATAACGTTTCACTTTGGCTTTTTGCTCATTGAACTGAGCCTGGCATCTTCAAATCCAGATTGGATAACTTCATGCCTCCTTCACGTATGTCCTCACAGCCACCACATCACCCATTACGCATTTCTGCCAAAAGAGGAATATGGTTATAAAATGAACCGGACAGAAAATATACAGAAAATATAACGCAGAACAACAGTTGTTAATCATTACTTTGCATTATTCTAGACTACTCCCATTAATTGTGCACAATAAATACTTATATTTGAACAACTGAGAAAATTATAATATGGTAACACTTTAAAAACCTTTTAAAACTAAGTCAGTTCAGTTAAATATTCAGCGTTCCAACTATTTTTTTATTTTTTGGACCAGTGAATTTCTGTTACATGTTCAGCTATTTATACTTACTGGATACAGATTTTATAAAGTCTATAAATTTGATAAAATCTGCACTCACAAAGACAAAATTTCTAGCAGAAAATAGTATTTTACAATGAAAAAGAACTGCAAAAATATATTTAATGCAGAAGCTTCTATTACCTTTCTGGCCCTAGATATCATAACATTTAAAAGATTGTTGATATCTCCCATTCTCTCTTAATATAAATATTTTAAAATATCATAACAAAGCTCACTAATAATGAATTATGATTAATTTATAATAATTAATAACAATAACAAAAATAATACGGAATATACTAATAAATGATCTATTAATATTTATTTCCATGACAATTTTGCAAACTGCAATTTCTGTAGGAATGATTTAATTTCAAATAACTTTTCAAATGTGATTATTGTGACTATAAATGCAGTTTAACAACAACCCTTTTAAATGTGCATTAGCACACGTATTGTAGAATGTAAACATAATAATATAAGCTTTTATTCGTAAATAAAAGAGCATCCTTACAGCTACTAATTTCCCATCCGTCACCTCCCTCTCTATCGTCGACTCTTTGCCATCCCAGGTCTGTTTCTGCACAAGTTTGCCGTTCTCAAGAGTCACCACAGTCTGCAGATAAAGAGAGAGAAGAGTCCGTTAACTTCATGCGACAAACAGCTTCAAACCCTTGCAAATGTTCCGTTACAAACCGTAGTCTTTCTATCATCCGCGGTGATCTCCTCGAATGACTCGTTGAGTTTAAATTTGATCTCGGTGGTTTTAAAGGTGCTCTGCGACTTCAGGCATATGAGCCCCTGACCATCCACACACACGACCAGGTTGGGTTTGGTCCGGTTTCCCACCTGACGAGTAGCAAAACCCACACCTGAAAAAAAAGAAAGAAATGCACCTCCTTCAGTCATGAGACGCCTTATAAATGACCATCAACAGTATGAGAATCCTAACCTTTTGTGACACTAATAATGCATAGGTTAAAACTACAAAAAATGGTTTGATGTTTCTTTTGGAAATATTTGACATATGATGAATTGACTGAATCGTACCTAGAGCCTTCATGTACTCGTCAAAGTTTTCGCTGGTGGTCATCTTCCATGTTCCCACGAATTTGTCAACCATTTTTCCGGATGATGAAGGTGATGATGTTCCCTGTCACTCAAGCAACAGCTCAAAGCTCAGATTTGATCTGATCTGATCGAATGACCGCTGGCTTTTTCAACAGCTCCGCCAGCACGTGCATGTTGGCACTAGCCAATCAGATGATCGAGCGTCACTGCGCGGAGTTCCTCAACCTCCCGCCCGCAAACGCGCCTCAGAACTGGGGAAGGGTTCGCATTTTTCGGACCACAAAAACGGTCAAGTAACATTTACTGGGTCAGAGGACAGCAGTCACAAAGATCATGCACATTGGTAAATTGAATATTTTTAGAATGACGTGTTTGACCAAATATGAGACGAAACCTTTCCTGAATGAAACGAAAGGATGAACTTTCCTCACAGTCACTCACTGCACGCAAGACGATGTTATAGTTTAATAACTACATAATAACATGCTTATAAGGACACAATATCGTTGAAATTTACTTACAAACTTATGTAGGTGTATATATATGGATATAGAACATGAAAACCTACTATTTACCGGACACTGTGTAGTATGCACTGTATACTGCATACTAGCAGTCAAAAGTTTTTGAACAGTAAGATTTATGTTTTTTGAAGAATTCTCTTCTGCTCATCAAGCCTGCATTTATTTGATCTAAAATACAGCAAAAGCTGTAATATTGTGAAATATTTTTACTATTTAAAATATCTGCTTTCTATATGAATATATTTTAAGATGTAATTTATTCCTGTGATCAAAGCTATTTTCAGCATCATTATGTGACATTATGTCTTCAGTGACACATGATCCTTCAGAAATCATTCTAATATGTGACCCTGTACCACAAAACCAGTCACAAGTGTCAGTTTTTCAAAGTTGAGATATGAAAGGTGAATAAAAAGCTTTCAATTGATGTTTGGTTTGTTAGAATAGGACAATATTTGGCCAAGATACAACTATTTGAAAATCTGGAATTTGAGGGTGCAAAAAAAATCTAAATATTGAGAAAATTGCCTTTAAAGTTGTCCAAATTAATTTCTTAGCCATGCATATTATATCAAAAGTTAAGTTTTGATATATTTACAGTAGGAAATAAAAAAAAAAATATCTTCATGGAACACGATCTTTACTTAATATCCTAATTATTTTGGGCATAAAAGAAAAATCTATAATTTTGACCTATACAATGTATTTTTGGCTATTGCTACAAATATACCTGTGCTACTTATGACTGGTTTTGTGGTCTAGGATCACGCTGATTTGCTCTTCAAGAAACATTTTTATTATTATTATTATCAATATTTAAAACAGTTGAGTACATTTTTTTCAGGATTCTTTGATGAATAGAAATATCCAAAGATCAGCATTTAACTGAAATAAAAAGCATTTGTTATTTTTTTTTTTTTTTTGCGTGGGGATTATAGAAATTAGTACATTTATTTAGCAAGGATGCTTTAAATTGATCAAAAGATAACGTTATGTTAAAAAAAGATTTCTATTTCAGATAAATGCAGTTCCTCTGAAATTTCTATTCATCAAAGAAACCTGAAAAAAAATTCTACTTAGCCATTTTTAACATAATAATTATAACAAATGTCTTTTTGAGCAGCATATAAGAATGATTTCTGAAGGATCATGTGATACTGAAGACTGGAGTAATGATGCTATAAATTGATCTTTGAAACCACCAGAATAATTTACATTTTAAAATATATTCAAATAGAAAACAGTTATTTGAAATATTAAAATTTTTACCGTTTTTTCTGTACTTTGGATCAAATAAATGCAGGCTTGGTGAGCAGAAGAGACTTCTTTAAAACATTATAAATCCTACTGTTCAAAAACTTTTGACTGGTAGTGTACTATTCTTTAAAAATAATTATAAGTACATAATAACATACCTCATTTCAGGATTTTGTAGGTTGTAAAAAATGATACAACACCAGAAATTATTCAGCACTACTTGTTATGCATTAATTAGCATTTGTCATTGTGGGCTAGTGCATAAGTAGAGACAGTACTGAGCTACAATATAGATGCCACCAAAACAGTGGAGGACCAAGAGAGAGTCAACTCAAAAAGATATGACGGATAACAATTTTATTACACATCCACGGACATATAAATACAAAAAAAAGAATAAACTACTTCTTGTCTCCTGCTTTAGCTTGAGGATCTTTAGCACTGCATCGAGTCTGAAAGGCTGACAGCATTTCTTGAGTGGTTAGTTTGGATCCCTTCATCATCAGCCTCTCTCCATCCACTGCAAAAGACCACAACAACATGCATTATACAATGACACCGTAAGCTCCTTTACAAGGGTATCAGAGTTACAATTTAGTCACTTACAGAATGTGATGTCAACCATAGGCTCTGATCGGTCATGCTTTACTTCTGTGATAACTTCACAGTTCATATTTGTGGATCTGGCTTTTTCCGACCCGACCATGATGAGAAACTCTCTGCAGGAAGGAAGCGGACATAAGATATGCAAGGGATGTGATGGAATGAAGTGGCTTTTTGAGATCTGACATTTATGGAGCGTGGCTGATTTACACTTTTAATTATACTTTCAGAAATGTACATTTTTATCTATGCAACAAACACTTGTGGAATGAGGGAAAAGAACCACTGTCGTGACAGCTGACAATAAATATGTCATCGATACGAAGGGGGCAGTTTGTCATCAAAACAGATTAAAGAGTCATTTCGGATAGCTTTTGCCAAATTTTTAGAATAACTGCACAGTAAATCACCATTCGGATCCAGTAAAGCAAATTTGGAATTGCTTTGAATCCTGTTTTTTAGATATAATGTAGGGCTGCAACAACTAATCGATTAAAAAACGATTATTATCGATAATGGAAATCATCGACAACGATTCTCATTATCGATTAATCGGGTCCGCCCACGGTGCACATACAACTTCAGAGGGTCATGTCAAGTTACAGCACTGAATGACGCATTTCTATGGACAAAATGCAGTTAAAAATAGTGGAGGAAACAGAATGAGATGCTGCAGGAGAGTTACGTGATCCAAGCGACCCAAAACATGAGAATTCTTTATTTTAAACTTTTAGCTAATAGGCTTGCCCTGTGAGGCGCTTTGAAAGATTCGTTTGCATCCTCAGCATGAAAACTTTCAGTTTACAGTCATATCCTTATTTGTAAATGTTACAAATTCACACAAGCATTTCCGTTTTTTGCATAAAAGTCCGTCCTGACTCCTGACAGTCTGTGTTAAGTTTAAATCTTTACTGAAGGAGCACAGACAGGGCGACAATTAATACTCAGCGCAAAAACATTCATTGTGCTGAAATATCTGTCGTTGAATGTTAAATTTAGGTTTAAAAGACAACATGTAGTGCACATATTTATGGAGAGTAGGAATTGTAAAGGGATAACAGCGTGTAATTATCTTATATACAAATATCATACGCTTCATAGCCGCCTTTTATATAAAGAAATGACAGTAAACGTGACTTTGATCAAAATAAACGCGTTCCTGCGGAACATTCCTCTTACCTGTAGGTTAACACTGAGTTTGATCTTTATTATCTGCATTAAGCTATTCTTTTTTATTTTTAATGTAGATATTTAAACTATGTTCACTATATACAACGCTTAACAAATTTAATAAAACAAATTTATGTAAGGTGTTTAAGAAATTATGTACGGTTTGTGCCACTGCTGTTCAAAACTAACAGTATTGGTGATTACGAAAATCATTTTTTAGCTTTCTGTATTGGTTAGTCCTCCAATATGCATAAGCTTTTTAGTAACAGTAGGCTATTTCTAATGCTATAATTATTGCGCTTATCTATGAAAAAAATATTCACGTTTTTCTTCAGATATTTGTCTTTTCTATTTATTATGACAGGTGGTCTAATAAATTGTTAAGAACTGTTTTTTCATAGCTTTCAGTTGGCACATTTGTTTGAAGAACATTGGGCAGAATGTGGTATAGTGTGATTTTTGTCAATAAAATAAAAAAATGGAGTTTTTAAGCAAATTAATCGATTAATCAGAAAAATAATCAACCAACTAATCGATTATCAAAACAATCGTTAGTTGTAGCCCTAATATAATGCATGTTTGAAATTGACATACTAGATTGCTATTTACAAAAAACTACAGTAACTATACTGTATATATATTTTGCAAAAAATTTTGCAAATATTAGTATGCTACATGACCTCATCACAATATATACGAATGGCCCATATCATTTTCTATACAATTTTCCAACTGTAGACTCAGCCTACAAAGTATGCTTTGAAAGAATAGTACGAAAATACCAGTCAGATAATGGTAATATCCTTGTAATAACCTTGGTAATAACCTTGTCTTATTTTTACCTATAAAATTATATTATCATTATAATGCGATTTGACCACTTTGATGTCTACACTGTGTTAAAAGCTTATTTCGGACATAAAATTCTGCAAAAATAGTTTTTTTTTTTCATAATAAAAAAAATATACATTAGAATAATCAAAATCATCTGCAAAGTTTTAATTAGTTTACATGATTATGACTACTAAAAATAACCTGCAGGGAATGTTCTCTCTAAGTTATAAAAATAAAACTTCAAAATAACTTGCAGGGAACGTTCTGGAGAGGTTCTTTTTAGGTTGTGAAATTAAACCTAAAAATAACCTGCAGGGAACGTTCTCTCTAAGTTATAAAAATAAAACTTCAAAATAACTTGCAGGGAACGTTCTGGAGAGGTTCTTTTTAGGTTGTGAAATTAAACCTAAAAATAACCTGCAGGGAACGTTCTCTCTAAGTTATAAAAATAAAACTTCAAAATAACTTGCAGGGAACGTTCTGGAAAGGTTCTTTTTAGGTTGTAAAATTAAACCTAAAAATAACCTGCAGGGAACGTTCTCTCTAAGTTATAAAAATAAAACTTCAAAATAACTTGCAGGGAACGTTCTGGAAAGGTTCTTTTTAGGTTGTAAAATTAAACCTAAAAATAACCTGCAGGGAACGTTCTGGGAACGTTCTTTATAGGTTATTAAAAGAAAACCTACAGGGAACGTTCCTAGAACGTTCTCATTTGGTTCCCCCCAAAAAATAACCAAATGGGAACCATATGGGAACGTTAAGGGAACGTTCTGTGTTTGCCGGGTATAATAGTTCAAAACAGTTTGACAGCCTGCTGCAACTACCGCGTTTGGACTGAGAGGGGCGACAAAGTTTTTACATGAGTAAACTAACATAAAACAGTTCAAGCATCACGATTTATCCTATTTCTATACTGTATTTTAAGCACGTTCATAAAATGATTAACAATCAATGTGCGTATTATCGCACATAATCATTTTGTTCCTATGATGTTAAATGTCGAGTGTGGAGAACAGTCCAGCAGTGGCGATTCCTGCTGTAAACGCCGAAACCAAATGTCTATAAACTGAGAAACACACATAAGTAAAATTGATATATTATTCTCCGTCCTTATGACCGCTGTTACAGGAGGACAAATCTGATCATCAAGCCATGCTCATATGCACAAGATTTACTACATCTGTTCAGCATTAGCCACGATAGTATTAAGTAAATCGACGTATGTATGGTATTCTTACCTTGTGGAGCGAACATTAGATTCAAATGGGCAAAACTGTACAATAATTTTCTTAACCGTCTTTAACACTACTGCTCCCCTGGACGCCGCCATCTTTCCCTACATGACCTTTCACCTGCTGATGACGTATGCAGCCGGGCTCGTCAACGTAAAATATGAAATCAAATGCGCAATAAAAACTATGAAGAAATACAAAAGCATTGTTTTAGAATGAAAATGTTAATTAGAATGTAAGTAGTATTTTTTTTTTTCATTCAGAGCAAACGAACAATTTTAGGCTCAGAAAGAGCCCACGATTTCAACTATTTATTTAATTATTCATTTAAATTCTTATATTATGTCAATATTTATAAAAAATATGTTTCATATATTTATTTCCACCAAAGCAACTGATTTTTTCCCCAAGAAGAACATCCAATTTTAAGCTCAAAAAGACCATGAGCCCATGCTTTTATTTATTTATTTATTTTCTTATATTATGTCAATATTTATAAAATATTTTATATTTCATACAGTTATTTTCACCAAAGCAACTGATTTTTTTTTACCAAGAACATACAATTTTAAGCTCAAAAAGACCATGAGCCCATGCTTTTATTTATTTATTTATTTATTTATTTTCTTATATTATGTCACTATTCATAAAATATTTTATATTTCATACCGTTATTTTCACCAAAGCAACTGATTTTTTTTACCAAGAAGTACATACAATTTCAAGCTCAAAAACAATATGAACCCTTGTTTTTATTTATTTATTTATTTTGTAAATATTTATACAAATATTTCATGTTTCATATATTTATTTTCACCAAAGCAATTGATTTTTTTCCCAAGAAGAGTATACAGTTTTAAGCTCAAAAAGACAATGAACTTGTGCTTTCTTTTCTTTCTTTCTTTCTTTATTGTCAATATTTAGTTAAAAAATCATTCATATATTTATTTTTTTACTGAAGCAATTGACCCCCCCCCCCCCCAGAAGAACATACAATTTTCAGCTCAAAAAGACCATGAGTCCATGCTTTCGCATATTTATTTATTTATTTAAATTCTTATATTATGTCAATATTTATGTCAATATTTAATGTTTCATATAGTTATTTTCACCAAAGCAATATTTTCCCCAAGAAGAAGATACAATTGTAAGTTCAAAAAGACCTGTGCATTAATTAATTTATTTATTTTTGTCAATATTTATAAAAACATCAGCAATTGATTTTCTTTTACCAAGAAGAACATTTTCAAGCTCAAAAAGACCATGCCCATATTTTTACATTTTTTTTTTCATTTTTTACATTATGTCCATATTTATGTCAATATTTAATATTTCATATAGTTATTTTCACCAAAGCAATTTTTCCCCAAGAAGAACATACAATTTTAAGCTCAAAAAGCTCCCATGCTTTTATTTATTTATTTATTTATTTATTTTATTTTGTCTATAATTCTAAAAATATTTAATATATTTATTTTTACTGAATCAATTTGTTTTTGTTTTTGTTGTTGTTGTTGTTGTTTTACCAAGAAGAACATACAACTTTAAGCTCAGAAAGATATGGGCCATGCTTTCACATATAATTTTGTAACTTTAATTTTAATTCTTATAATAAATCTTATAAAATCAAATTCTTATTATGTCAATATTTATTTTTATTTATTTATTTTTGTTTTGCCTAGAACATAACATTTACTTGTCTGTACCTTTCCCTTAAAAGCAGCTGTTTCTGTTACATCACATTAATTACATCTATTTAATCTAATTATCTGAATATTATCTGGGATTCATTGTGAGTCATGACTGAAATAAAAATAGTTCCAAATAAATATCGCAAAAATAGTTTACAAAAAGTACTCAACGTTATGATATGTGTGTTCTAAGATCTGCTTGCAAAACATATTACTGACAAAACATGATGCACATCCAGTAGATGGCGCAAGTGGATAGTGCATAATTTAGTAAACCACACAAGGATCCTTTCACGTAATTTTCTGTTGAGTTCATTCAGTTTAATTCCATAGATTGATTTAATTATATCTCCCTTCACACACCCATTCAGAATGTGTGGACTGTCATCAATGTTGATGTGTTAAAATGAAGAAATCATGCCATATTATATCAATAATCAACCAAAGGCCTAATGTAGTATCAAGATAGTTTCCCTACCATACTATACTACAGCCTTTGGCAACGATGTGTCATCAGTAATAACTTTTTAATAAAATACTCCTATTGTGACATTTTGTACACTCCCTTAATTTGAGATGCTGTAAGAACAGAAACATGAAAGACTTTAAATTGAATGTCCCGCCAGTCCTGAAACGATTTACAGTATATAACGAGTTTAAACACTTGATCTGACAAGCATAACAAAATATGTGAAGCTATTTCTGACACAAAAGGGCAGTCAGTTATTTCATGCTGAAAAACATCTGAGCTGAGCTTTTGAACACATTTCAAAACTGAAATTATGACTGTGAGTGTATGAGTGTTTTCTGATCAGATTTAACAGTTAAACGAACAATATTTCAACCAGCACATGGCATTTATAAAACAAAGTTAACAAAGATAATTTTGATATACATGTTAATAGCTTGCATTTTATTTACAGGCCTATATAACTGCTATATTAGACCAATATAAATGATGTACATTATCATGAACATATTTGTGCCTCCACCTCTGGGCTATTTCTGTGAGACTTCTACAGCTAAATAAATGTGCACACTAGTGAGAAATGTGCACATATCGTCAGCACTGAGTCAGCGTGCAGTTGTTCCCATAACAAATCAATGTTACTGTTTTGAGGAACTAACAAGTCGACTTGATGGTGCCAAAAATATTTTGTCATTTACATATGCACTACTGTTTCTTACTAAGGCCCAGCTCTCATACTTCTGATGACTGTGGGTTTCTTTCCTGAACAACTAAGTGCACAGTTGTGGTCGCACATTCAAACTATATTTAGACACGAGCTTGAAGGGTGAACTTCCTATCAAGCCCTTTCTAAAAACAAGTTTCTCTTTTCCTTGCTGAAACAATGACAATGAATACTCCTGCCACCATTTAATCCAAAATAAAGAAAGCTACAAGCACTGAAGCACAAACAATAAGGTAGAAAGCTCAAGGGAGGGGTCAGCATTTTATAATGTGTGTTAAAAGTTATTTTGGTATTGCTGTCATTGCTTCTTGTTCTAAATATAATTTTGGATGCTCCCCAGGAAGTCAGACACCAAGTGTTGGGTAATGTGTTCTGAAGCAGGCACTGAATGAACTGAATACTAATATATTATTATTATTATTACTGTCCTATAATCCTACCCTGCAGTCCTCTGCATATTCCTTTTGAGTTGTTCAAACTACTTTTGAGCTATATATAGCAAATAAAACACAATATGCATCAAACTATTAAGAATGAAAATTCTGTCATTAATCATTCACCCTCATGTCATTCCAAACCCATAAGACCTTTGTTCGTCTTCTGAACACAAATTAAGATATTTTTGATGAAATCCAAGAGCTTTCTGACCCTGTATAGACAGAAAACGCAACTGACACATTCAAGAAAGGTTGTAAGGTCATCATTAAAATAGTTCATGTGACATTAGTGGCTTAACTGTAATTTTACAAAACTACGAGAATGTTTTTGTGCAAAAATAACAACTTTATTCAACAATTCTTCTCCAAGTCAAACCTCAGTGGTCAGCTGAATGTTTCACTATCTTTTTCACATGAACGTATACTACGTCACATTAAAATGTAATGTTCAAGAATTTGTATGTCAATAAAAATGATAAGAATCTTAAGTATGAAAATACATTACTATAAAACCATACACATTATTAGGCCTAACATAAACTAACAGTTTACCAAAAATTTAAATTTGCCAAAAATGTACTTACCATCAGGACATCCAAGATGTAGATGAGTTTGTTTCTTCATCAGAAAAGATTTGGAGAAATTTAGCATTACATTACTCACCAATGGGTGCCGTCAGAATAAGAGTCCAAACAGCTGATAAAAACATCACAATAATCCACAATTAATCGACACAATTCCAGTCAATCAATTAACACCTGTAAGAAACAAATCCATAAAGACATTCTTAACTGTTTCTTCTGACCAAAATAAAAGTTCCCTATCCATAATATCTGAATCAGGAAAGAAATATGCACAGATAAAACACCATTTAAAAGCTAAAACAGTTCTAAACAAATACAGGGATTGACTTTCTTAATGCATTATTTTGATGTTTTTATCAGCTGTTTGGACTTTCATTCTGATGGCACCCATAAGAATCCATTTTTGAGCAAGTTACAGTATGTCACAAAAGTGAGCAACAATTTTAGTATATCTTCTCTAGGGACAATAGTATAGAAATGAAACTTGGATATATTTTAGAGTAGTCAATGTGCAGCTTGTATAGCAGTATAGATTTACTGTCCCCTGAAAATAACTCAACATACAGCCATTATTGTCAAAATAGCTGGCAACAAAAGTGAGTAACTGCAGTATGTTGTTTAACCATGCAAAGCCACATGTCCTATTCATCATGTTTATGTTTTGTCTGCTTGACTGGACCATACTAAGTTGTGTATCTTGTATTAGAGCAGTTAAAATTAAGTAAAATTTAAGCAAAATTCTCTCACACTGACCACTGGATGTTCAACATGGCCTCTCATGGCAAAGAACTCTGAGGATTTAAGAATTAGGATTGTTGCTCTCCACAAAGATGGCCAAGGCGATTTGAGGTTCAGTAACACCCTGAAACCGAGTTACATTAGAGTGGTCAGGGTCATACAGAGGTTTTCCAAGATGGGTTCCATTCAGAACAGGCCTTGCAAGGGTTGATCAACGAAGTTAAGCACTCGTTCTGTGCGTCAGGTGCAGAACCTGGCTTCAAAAAACAGATGCATGAGTGCTGCCAGCATTGCTTTAAAGATTGCAGAAGTAGAAGATCAGCTTGTCAGTGTTCAGACCATACGCTGCACACTGCAACAAGTCGGTTTGCATAGGTAAATGTGAGGGGGTGTACTCACTTTTGTGACATTCTGTATGTGATGCAGTTTTTTTTGCAAATGAGATGCATTTTAAAAAACAAAACTAGCTCAATTACTTCTCAGAAGACTCTAAGTAAATTTTTAACAAATTTTCACTGTTGGTTCAACGATTCTTTTCTAGTGCAACACTCACTTTAAAAATAAAATGCAAGAAGGGTTAAAGATCCCTGCTCTAAACCAATGAATCAGGAGAGAAATATGTACAGGTCAAGCACCATTTATAAGCAAAAATGGTCCAAAACAGTTTTAAACAAATACAGGGATGGACTTTCTCACTGGTGGGAGCGTTATTATGGATTGTGGTTTATTTTGATGTTTTTATCTGCGGTTTGGACTCTCATTCGTATGGCACCCATAAAAAATCTATTGTTAAGTAAGTTATGTGGTGCAAATTCACTCTGAAAAAAGAAACTAGCTCATCTACTTCTCAGAAGACCTGAAGTAAGTAGTTGTTCATCAGATTTTCACTGTTGGGTCAACTATTCCTTTAAAATGCAACACTTAGTTTGAAAAAAATGCTAAGAAGGGTTAAAGATCCCTGCTCTAAACCAATACAAATTTGTTTCATCTGAATCAGGAAAGAAATATGCACAGGTCAAGTACCATTTACAAGGTCCAAAACAGTTCTAAACAAATACAGGGATGGACTTTCCCACTGCAGGAAGAGTTATGGATTATGGACTCACATTTTAGCTAGAAACAACAGTTTAATGGACTATTGTGATGTTTTTATCAGCTGTTTGGACTCTCATTCTGAAGGCACCCATAAGAATCCATTGTTGAAGAAGGTATGTGATACAAAATTCACTCCAAAAAAAAAAAAATAAATCTCATCTTCTGGGTCAACTATTCCTTTAAAATGCAGCACTCAATTTGAGAAAAAAAAAAAAGCTGAGATGGGTTAAAGATCCTTGCTATAAACCAGTGAAAAGTTGTTTCATAAGAATCAGGAGAGAAATATACACAGGTCAAGCACTATTTACAAGCAAAAAATGTCCAAAACTGTTTCAAACAAAAATTGGGGATGGACTTTCTCACTGGTGGAAGCGTTATGGATTATGGACTCATTTTAGCTAGAAACAACAGCTTTAATTGATTGTTCTGATGTTTTTATCAGCTGTTTGGACTGGAAGGCACCCATAAGAATCTATTGTTGAGCAAGTTATGTGACACAAAACACACTTCGAAAAACAAACTAGCTCATCTACCAGTCAAAAGTTTTTGTACAGTACTGTAAGTCTCTTCTGCTCACCAAGTCTGCATTTATTTTATCCATGGTACAGCAAAACAGTAAAATTTTGAAATATTTTTACTATTTAAAATAACTGTTTTCTATTTGAATATATTTTAAAATGTAATTTATTCCTATGTGATCTAAAGCTGAAATTTTAGCATCATTACTCCAGTCACATGATCTTTCAGAAACCATTCTAATATTCTGATTTGCTGCTCAAAAAAACATTTATTATTATTATTATTATGTTGAAAACAGTGAGTGAATTTTTTTCAGGTTTCTTTTATGAATAGAAAGTTCAGAAGAACAGCATTTATCTAAAATAGAAATCTTTTGTAGCAATATAAATGTCTTTATAATCACTTTTGATCAATTTAAAGCATCCTTGCTAAATAAAAGTATTAATTTATTTAATTTCTTTCCCAAAAATTATACTGACTCCAAGCTTTTGAATAGTAGAGTATAATGTTACAAATGCTTTTTATTTTAGATAAATGCTGATGTTTGGATCTTTCTATTCATCAAAAAATCCTGAAACAAAGTAAACTGATT
>NC_133377.1:4848607-4987154 GCF_049309525.1 Garra rufa
AATTCCCTGCATACCGACTGAGGGAAAAGTGGAGTGTAACGGAATGGTATTGATGGTATGAGTACGTCTGGAGAATTAGCTATCAGAGTTTGACGCGTATTATTACAGAGACGCGAGTCATCTGTTGATTTCTAAACGAGACATGGGGTATTTAAACTCAACTAACATGTGATTTACCTTAAACAAGAAATCATCCACCATGTAAACAATAATCTAAAAACAGTCAGAGGAGCCATAGTTTCATGGATTAAATCTTCCTTTGCCTAAGAGTATAAAATAATTTGTTTATATTTGAGATAGAGCATGAGCATACTTTTTTCTATAATTTTGGTTTAATGGCTGTAAAAAAGTTCAGTGGTTTAATCATCCAGTAAAAAGTACTAAATACCTTAATTTCAATATACAAGTGTTTTAAAAAAGTTTTCACATTTTTTATGGAAAACTTACTTAGCCTATTTATTTCATTTTAAAATTAGCCTCATTTAAAATAACAAAAATTGTATTATTATTATTATTATTATTATTATTACTATTATTATTATTATTATTATTATTATTATTAATTACTAATCCTATACAGTTTCTCCATTTTATGTGACCAAAATGTGCCATTTCCACATTCTTCTTCTTCTTCTTCTTCTTATTAATCCTGTAGGGTTGCTCGATTTTGTGTGACCAAAATGTGCCATTTAAAAAAAGGTTATAACATATGTAAACAAACAAAGAAACATAATACTGACACCCAGGTAGCTAAATGGGTCTTTTTAAAATATATATTTAAAATATATATTTTTTATATTTATATATTTTTTATTTAAAATAATTATAAAATAACATACCAAACTGTTAAAGAAAATTATAAAAAAACACAAATTGTCAAAAAAGATAAGAAATTTTCTGTAACAACATAATTATTTTAAGTTATTTTGAATAAATATTACATAAATATAAATTTTATATATATATATATATTCTTTTTCTTTTTGACAATTTTTTAAAGATAATTTTCTTTAACATTCTAACTAATTTGTAATTATATAATATAGAGTCTTATATAATATAAATATAAATAAAATAATAATAAAAATAATAATAAATTCTATATTTTTTTACAACTTGTGTGTTTTTTAATAATTGTTTTAACATTCAAATTATTTAAAATAATTTAGAAAATATTACATAAATATACATTATATATATATATATATATATATATGTGTGTGTGTGTGTGTGTGTGTGTGTGTGTGTGTGTGTGTGTTATTTTTAAAAAAATATATAAAGATAAATGAAATATTTGTATTTGTTTTAATACTTTTCTTTAACATAATTATTTTAAATTATTACAAATATTATAATATATAAATAAAATAAAAAGATTATACATACATAAATATTATAGTCAAATAGACACACACACACACACACACACACACACACATGTTGGGTTTACATGTTTTATGGGGACATTCCATAGGCGTAATGGTTTTCATACTGTACAAACCGTACTTTCTATCGCCCTACACCTACACTACACCTAAACCTAGCCCTCACAGGAGATTGTGCACACTTTTACTTCCTCAAAAAAACTCATTGTGCATAATTTATAAGCCTGTTTCCTCATGGGGACCTGAGAAATGTCCCCACAAGGTCAAAATCTACTGGTATTACTATCCTTGTGGGGACATTTGGTCCCCACAACGTGATGAATACCAGGTACACACACACACACACACACACACACACACACACACACACACACACACACACACACACATATATATTATATACATATACATATTTGACTATAATTATTTATTTTTTTGTAAATATATGCTATTTGTATATATATTTGTAAGAAACATAAGTCCATCATTAAAAAGTTTTTAACTTAAGTCAGAATCCATAATATTGTTTTTTCTAGTGAAAAAGTTGTCTTGTCTAAATCAGATGAGAAATAATACAAGTATATAAATATGTATATTTAAGCCCTACAAATGATCAAAATGACTCTTTCGAATATATATACTTTCATTGTTCAATAGAGGTATTTTTACAAAAGAGCATCACGTCATATTAATACTTTTTTTATGATTTGATCAAAAGGCAAATAAAGACCTTTGATTTGTGTAATAACTAACTTGAGTAAATAAAATGTCCAACATATATAAATACCTTTGCTATGGAAACAGCAGTGGGCATTCTAGTCTTCTTTAACTTTATCTTAAACAAATAGACAGATCTTTTTTCCGCATGCTCACTTTATGCAACTGATCTTTAACCTTTAAAATTTCTTGGTCAGAGTAGTGCTAAAGGTAATGCCCACGAGATGACAAAGGCTAAACACATATCACACATAACTCATCATTGCATAGATTATCTGGCAGATGGTTATCTGCAAGTCAGCAAAGTCTGTAAACGCACGCTCTCAGCACAAAATAAAGCCCATTGCGACTTGAAAGCGGCATGACAGCTATGCATGCAAACAGCATAGCAGGTTTAAGTAGGATCACCATGTATTGTCTTAAATCCGGCGGTTTTCCAGCATCTAAGAGGCATCTAGACACAAAAACAGTTGGATTGAGGTCAAACACTCAGGACAGAAGCCTTGCCTCACATGTTTATTAGACAGATAGTGTTTTCCTGGTTGGCTGAGCGTAGCTTCAGGCTCCGTTCCACTGCTGGCACTCTCAGCTCTGCAGCACTGGCAGGTTTTACTCCCTTTCTGCACCTGTCCTTTACACTGGAGTTTCCCTAGACTGATTATTGTATAGCGGAATTCAGATTTCATGCTTTGGTACAACAAAGCATTGTCAGAAACGGTTTTATTGTTGGAACTTTGGACTCTGTTCTGGCCTTGAGCTGTTTCTCTAAACCAATGCAAATGAGCACCGGTGGAAAACGGCTTTTGAATTCAGGATATGTCGGTTTGCATGGCTCTGGTGCTTCATGGAGTTATGCTCATAAATGTCAAAAGAAAGGGTGGGAGTAAAAAACAGTGAAGTTTCCCTCAAAGGGATTGAATCTTAAATGGAAAAACTAGTTTGAAGTGTGAAGTCTGAAGCTGTTTTTGCTGTTAAGAAACGTCTGATTGGATTCATGGATGTTTCTACAGCTGTGGCTCTGTTGTATAGGGGGTTGAGCTAAATCCTGTCAAATGGGGCTTTCGGGATACAATGGAATATTATGGAATATAATCCCCAATGTGTAAATGGATATTCTGTACATTATCATTACACTTAAAGGAATAGTTCAATCAAAAATGGAAATATGCAGAAAATGTCTTCACCCTCTGGTCATCCAAGATGAAGATGAGTTTGTTTGTGCATTAGAACACATTTGTGACCCTGAACCACAAAACCAGTCTCAAGTAGCACTGATATATTTGTTGCAATAACCAAAAATACATTGTATGGGTCAGAATTATCGATTTTTTATTTTATGCCAAAAATCATTAGGATATTAAGTAAAGGTCATGTTCCATGAAAATACTTTGTTAATTTCCTACCGTAAATGTATCAAAACTTAATTTTTGATCAGTAATATGCATTGATAAGATGTTCATTTAGAAAACTTTAAAGGCGATTTTCTCAATATTTTTTTTGGCACCCTCAGATTCCAGATTTTCAAATAGTTGTATCTCTACCAAACCATACATCAATGCAAAGCTTATTTATTCAGCTTTCTCATTTTCGACAATTGTGACTGTGGTCCAGGTTTACATTTGGAGAAATTCAGCATTACATCACTTGCTCACAAATTGATCCTCTGCAGTGAATGGGTGCCGTCAGTAATGTAGCCATTACAGTAATTCACAAGACTCTATTTCTGTTGTTGTTTTGTGAAGTAAAAAATGTGTTTCTAAGAAAGAAATCCATCATTAAAACGTTTTCAACTTCAAACTATTATTTACATCTAAAATATGAGTCCTCTATCCATAATATTGCTTTCCCCAGTGAAAAAAAAGTTGAAAAGTTGTCTTGTCTGAATCAGATAAGAAATAAGAACAAAACAGTCTTAAACAAAAGGATTTGATGTGAGAGGACAACAGAGGATAAACTTTTGTTACTGGAGGAAGCGTTACTATGGAGTATTTTGGTCAGAAGCAAGTATTAAAAGTAAAAGTACCTTAATCATGAATGCTGATTTTTTTTCACTTCACAAGATGTTAACTGATGAACTGGAGTCATGTGAACAAGTGATGTAATAAAGCAATAACCCCCAAGAAGCCATGGTTTAAAGTGAATTGATAACAGCGAAACGGAGTGCCTAAAACCCCCTTAGCTGTTAGAAATTCACTGTAAACCATGGTTTAATGGGGTTTATTGCTTTTATAAAACGGTTGTTCCATATACAGTTGAAGTCAAAAGTTTACATACACCTTGGAGAATCTGCAAAATGTTAATTATTTGACCAAAATAGGAGGGGTTATACAAAATGCATGTTATTTTTTATGCAGTACTAACCTGAATAAGATATTTCACATAAAAGATGTTTAAATATAGTTAACAAGAGAAAATAAGTTGAATTCATAGAAATGACCCCGTTCAAAAGTTTACATACACTTTATTCGTAATAGTGTGTTCTTACCTGAATGACCCACAGCTGTGTTTTTTTGTTTAGTGATAGTTGTTCATGAGTCCCTTGTTTGTCCTGAACAGTTAAACTTCCTGCTGTTCATCAGAAAAATCCTTCAGGTCCCACAAATTCTTTGGGTTTTCCAGCATTTTTGTGCATTTGAACCCTTTCCAACAATGACTGTATGATAGTGAGATCCATCCTTTCACACTGAGGACAACTGAAGGACTCATATGCAACTGTTACAAAAAATTCAAATGCTTACTGATGCTTCAGAAAGAAACACAATGCATTAAGAGCCGAGGATGAATACTTTTGAATGGAATGAGAATGTGTACATTTTTCTTATTTTTCCTAAATATCATATTTTTTAAATTTAGTACTCCCCTTCAGAAGCTACAGAAGGTATTTACATGTTCCCCAAAATACAAAATAAGTTAAATTTACCCTGATCTTCAAAGTTAAAATGTTTTCACTCCCGGCTCTTATTGCATCATTTTTCTTTCTGAAGCATCAGTGAGTGTTACAATCAATGTTGGTAAGGGTTCAAATACACAAAAATGCTGAAATACCGAAGAATTTGTAGGACCTGAAGGATTTTTATGAAGAAAACAAAAAAACAAAAAAGCCAACACAGCTGTGGATCATTCAGACCGGAACTGTTTTATAATGCTAAATTTCTTCAAATCTGTTCTGATGAACAAACTCTTCTGCATCTTTGGATGGCCTGAAGATGAGTACATTTTTGGCAGATGTTCATTTTTGGATGCACTATTCCTTTAATGTTATTGTTCAGAGCTTGTTGCTAAGACACACAGCAGGAGATGAGATGAGATGTGACGTTCAGAGTGAGTAAATCGAATAACTCCAGATGTTCTGCTAATGATCATTATTTAACAAACAAACAGGATGTGAACATCTGAGCTGCTTTGATTTGGTGAGAGAACATACTCATGCAGGTAGGTCAGTGATGGGAATGTCAGTGACCCAAGTATATCTGTAGCCAAGGAAACAGGAAGCACTAGAATTCAGCGTTTCACACATGAAAGTATCGAGAAAACATTTGCAGATTGAAACACTTTGAAATCTTCTTAAAATAACTGATCATTTTGTTTATTCATTTATCATGTGGAAACTGTTGTCGGCTGTCAAACTGATTTTGTCAAAAATCATTATGGCAGATGGATTACAATACTAATTTTGCTTCGCCTCAACTGTACACAAGACTATGCAAATGATAATGGCTTGTTCAAAGACTATCATCAGCTTCCTGATGATAATGTTTCTGAGAGCAGCATACCAACAAGAGCTGAAATGATTCCTCGAGTTACAAGATATCCTTGCTGAGATGTTTTGATGCAATAAAACTACCCCACAGTAATGCTGAAATAGGATGAGTGTTCAAGTACTAAATAAACAAAAGTATACTCATAGTTTCACACTAACTGGGTAGGTCTTCATTAAGGGCAACTTTCCTGTGCACTATGAGGATTAGAAAAGCAAAATAATCATTCAAGTTGTCAATAGCTTTCAGCTATGTTGTTTTAATCACTTTTACTGATTTTTATCCGAATTTTGTACTTGTCCTGCACCAGACTTTTTAGCTTCCATTTTATATTGAAAAAGGAAAAGGTGTAAAAGAAAACTACTTCTTTCATTTTCTGTCCTTTTTTCGAGATTGTGAATAATCACAGTACCAAAACTGCTGTTGCTTATCATCATGGCAAGCATTTTAGAGAACTATTGAGTTTTTGCAAAACACTTATATTTAGATCTGATGGGAAATGAGAAGTGATGTGGGGAGCAGAATGACAGTTTGAACTTGAGAAATATCATTGCTTTTTAAGATTTTTACATCATGATCTCAGAGTAGCTTTATTAGATTACCAAATCAGATTTTTACTTCAAATTCTTTTAAGTTATGCACATTTAAATTTTAAATAAGTCGCAATAAATCTATTCAAAATAAAGGTTTAGTTTTACATACTTTATGTGTGTGTACGACGTATGTTTATTATGTATATATATAAATACACACACACACACACACACACACATATATGTATAGATTAAAAAAAATATGTATTTGTATGTTAATATAAATATTTTACATATAAATCATATTTTTCCTTAACATATACATGTATGTGTGTATTTATGTATACATAATACATATACACAGTACACACAAACTTTTATTTTGAATCAATTAATCACGACTAATTGTTTTGCAGCTCTATTAAAGTTAAAGTTGCTTTTTCTACAAATCTGAAAAATATAAGTAACATCACATGTCATTTTCCTAACAATCACATTGTTTTAGTATAATTTGTGATTGTGTGGATTGGTAATGGGAATGACATTGCATTAAATCTTTATTTTTGAACATAAATAAAAAATGTTTCTGAAAAGTAGTTTTGAGCTCTTTTTTTCTACCTGATCTAATGACGAAAATGTACCATTGGAGTTTCCAACAGAAATGAACACTAGAGGCGCTAAAACAGCGAGCACTTGTAATCATTTACGTACACAGTTATGATTACATCTCTGTATGTTTTGCTTTCCAGGTGTAACAAGCTTGCTCAGTAGCTCAGCCGGCACAAAACTGAACTTAGGATGAGGAATCCTTGGATATGATTCCTTTGAAAAACATGACTCATGATGAAAGAGCTAAAAGATCGAAATACAAGCTCAAATGGCATGCTTGCAATTGCGCTTTTACGTGACATTCGTTTTGTTCATACTATCAGGTAGGTTTAGGTGTAGTGCAGATGGTACGTTATTTTAAAACGTCATGGAGCATTAGAGTTATAGTGCCACTCAGTGGACATTTCAAGTGAGAACTGCGGTGACACGCACAAAACCAACGGCACATAAAACGTACCATATGTACATTCATCTGTTCAGTGGACATTTCACATTAAATATGCCACGAAACGTACATAAACGTACGTATTCCGTGTCTTCTGAAAAAGTTAGGTTTTTTTTTCTAGATTAAAAGTCAAAAGTGCTTCTAAATAGAGAATCACCCTGCACAGCAAACCTAATAGGCTTAATTTAGTAAAAAATTTATTAAACATGTTTTAATTGACCCAAGACACATGTAAGATAAGTGAAGGTTAATGCTGTTTGCCGTGTAACATTATAATACAATGTTGTTTAGACATAATTATATTTTCTAAATCATGCAATAGCAAAAGTGTTTCATTCTTGAGATGTAAGGTGTGACACACGAATCGAAAACTCATTAATGCCACATAAAACATTAAAATATGGGAATCGGCTGTAGTCAGTTGTTTCACTCCTGAATCACAAAATGGATTTGGCCAATTCCCTTGCATGTTGTGTCGATAAGTTGTAACTCTGGAATGTCGATTCTCCACTTCGATCTGTTTTTTACGTCAAGCTGACAGCGTTGACTGTCATCAGACATGTTTGGCCGGTCTTAGACACAACAGGGCCTGTTTGATCTTGTCGCACTCTGTTATCGAACGAGGGGGCAATTGCAATTTTCTCAGGATAACAGGGAGGTACGTTTGATTGTTGTTTTGTTGACTGCACTCACTCGCTCCACGCCGCTCAAATAGAAATTGCTTCCTGCTGAGGAAGTGTCTGACTCTTTCACGTAAACAGAGCAAATTTAATTAAACCAAATTATCAGAGTGGTGCTGGGAAATCAAAGGCTTCTGGAGAGCGTGCGTAATGTGCCACATCAAGCTCACCCTGCGTGTCATTTGCCTCTGTCCCCTAGTGGGTGGTCATGCTGCAGATAACTGGACTATTAAAATAATGTCACAACCACTCATGACTTCAGTCAGCTGTATTACCAAGCCACAGGCTATCGTGGATTATATTCTTGTTGCTATGATTAACATTTTATATTCACAAGATTCACAAAGGCACTATAAACAAACAGGAACCATTCAAACGGTATACTCTACGATTGTCATGATTTTGAAGAGAGGACTCAAATGCAGAATGTTAGTGATGGTTATTTATTGAACAAATGTCAACAAGAGATGGTGAGGAGGGGGTGAACACAGTCCAAACAATAGGCAGGGAGATACTTGTAGACAGGCAGACGGTGAGGATGACAACTGAGTCCAGGTTACAGACCAGTAGTGAGCAGAGCTGGCTAGAAACTGGAAGTAGCAGCTGGGCCAGACAGGAACCTGAGTGGAAGTGACTCCACTGTAGAGATCCCACAGGTAATGCTCACATCTAGCAGAGAGAGCGGACCAGGAGCACCGTCAGCAGGACTGGACTGGACAAAAGAAAACAAACAACTTGACAGAGAATTTAACTGAAAAATATAATAGCAGACAAGCAGTTAACTAGACCGTTGAACACTGAGGTAGAATACACACACAATGAACTGGCGAAGACAAGAGGGAAGGTGCACGCTTATAAAGGGGACAGGATACATGAGGACCAGGTGCAGACAATAAGTAAACGAGGACATAAACAAGACAGACAGGTGACAACACTCAGCTAAACAAGGGGGCGTGGCTACAGGTAACAAGGAGGCAGGACGAGGGGAGCACATGGCAAACACAAACAAAGACAAAGCCATGTGCTTAAACACAACACAAACATAGACACATTAAACAGAGACAAAACAGACATGACTGTCAGGGGTGATCCCTGACAGTACCCCCTCTCCAAAGGACGCCTCCAGGCGTCCAAACCGGGCAACATCACCGGAGGCACCAACTGGGGGGGCGGGTGGGTAGTGAACATGGGAGTCCCAAATGGACCAGGAACAACAGAGGGAGGGAAGGGGTGGGTGGGAACAGGACCAGGCAAAATGTCCATAGCTGACCAGGGAGGTCCTGGCCTAGGGGAACCTATACTAGGAGACACAGATGGTGGGAAGGGAGGGGTGGGAACTGGCCTGACTGGTCTGGGCCTCCAACTAGACTGGGTGACAGGGGTAGAAACAGACACAGGAGCAGGCTCAGGGGCTGGAGCCGACACTGGAGCGGACTCAGGGGCTAGATCAGGGACGCCCTCCAGGGCAACAACAACTGGCATAGGGCCAAAAATGGAAACGCCCTCCGGGACTACAGAAACTGGCCTAGGGGCTGAATCCAAGAGCTCAGGCTTGGTGGCCATCCTGGCCTGGAGTTCAGGAACGGCGGCCAGTTTGGCTAGGGATTTAGGCTTGACCGCCCTCCTGGGAGTAGACTCTGGATGCTCGGGCGAGACGTGACTCGGCTCAGGCTTAACGTTACTTAGCTCGGGTGAGACATGACTTTGTTTCGATGGGACTGACGTAACTTGTCTTGACTTCGAGGGAACAGCTGTGATTTGACTTGACTTCCAGGGAATAGTTTTAGGCTTGGGAACAGCGTCCTCTGGAGCGGACTCAGGAATTGAGCTCTTTGGAGCAGATTCGGGAACTGCGCCCTCTGGGGTGGACTCGAGAACTACACTTTCTTGAACAGATTCAGGAACTGCGCCCTCCGGGGCGGACTCGAGAATTGCCCTCTCTGGAACGAACTCGGGAACTGCCCTCTCAGGGGCGGACTCGGGAACTGCGCCCTCCGGGGCGGACTCGGGAACTGCGCCCTCCGGGGCGGACTCGGGAACTGCGCCCTCCGGGGCGGACGCGGGTACTGCGCCCTCCGGGGCGGACTCGGGTACTGCGCCCTCCGGGGCGGACTCGAGAACTGCACACTCTGGAGTGGATTCGGGGATAGCTCTCTCTGGAGCGAACTCGGGAACTGCGCCCTCCGGGGCGAACTCGGGAACTGCGCCCTCCAGAACAGATTCAGGCACTGCGCTCTCTGGAGCGGACTCGGGAGCTGCTCTCTCTGGAGCAGACTCAGGCTCTGCGCCCTCCGGGGCGGACTCGAGAACTGCGCTCTCTGGAGCGGATTCAGGGACCCTACTCTCTGGAGCGGACTTGGGAACTTCATACTTGATGGCCACTGCAAGGGTGGCAAGAATCTCCTTTGCGGAACGGAGTAAGCTGGTCAGAGTGTCAGAAAAGGCCTCGGCAGCTAAATCAACAGGCTGCTTGGGTAAGACCTCCATGGCTGTGACTGGGAGAGCGGGGTGCTCGGAGATGGCCTCCGTGGCCATAACGGGCTGACTGATAGCCTCTGGAATGGCCTCCATGGCCAATATATTAAGAGCGGGCCGCTCAGGAACAGCATCTGGGGTCACTACAGGAACAGCTGACAACTCAGAGACGGCCTCCTTGACCATTACGGGCTGAGTGAGAGCCGCTGGAATGATCCTCGAGGCCAGCGCTTTGAGAGTAGACCGTTCAGGAATGGTGTCTGAAGACAAGGCTTTAACAGAAAGCTCTGTAGACTTTACATGACTTGCAGGGACAGCTTTGGACTTGATATGACTGGTGGGGATGGCGTCCGTAGAAGTTATGGGGAGAGTAGATGGTATGGAACTGGCCTCCGTGGCCAATACTGGTGAGGTGAAAGTCACTGCACTGGCCTCCGTGGCCATGACAGGAGGAGCAACCAGCTCAGGAAGAGCTTCTGGGGACACAACATGGCAGGCAGTGTCGTTTTCAGTGGATAAGACATGACAGGGGTGCACACAATCTGTGGGAATGGTTGGACTCTTTGGCTTAGTCTCAATGGGCAAAACAGAGAGAGAATTAGACGGAACAACACCAGCCTTTCTCTTCTTCCACCTATGACGTGTCTCAGAGTGCTGGGTCGCTTCTGTAGTATCTGTAGCGGACTTGACCAACACAGGGAGAGAGGTAGAGAGCCCGATTGATTCAGCGGGGATAGATGACTTGGTTGATTGTGACAAGTAGGAATCAGACCCTACAGACTGAGGGATGAGACTAGACTTGACAGATCCTTGAATGACAGAAGTGCGCTCAGTAGACACTAGTAAACTAGAGGTTGGCTTGGCAGATTCAGAGATACTTGGTGCATACTTCTTTGACTGAGTGATGACTGAATCAGGGATGGCAGGAATCAACTCTGGCTTAGTGTTGACTGGAACTGACTGAATAGCTGTCAATTTAACCATCTTGGAAATGTCTGATTCAATGAGGATAGATCTCGGAATGACTGGAGTGGACCTGACTGGATCTGGAGTGACGGGAGGAGGACTGGCTGGCTCCAGTGTGACTGGAACCGGCTTGACAGGATCTGGAGTGATTGGAGTGTGTCTGGCTGTCTCCGGAGTGACTGGAATGGGCTTGAATGGATCAGGAGCGATTGGAGCATGTCTGGCTGGCTCTAGTGTGACTGGAACACAGTTGACTTGATCCAGGGAGGTTAGAACAGGCTTGACTGGCCTTGGAGTATCTGGAACGAACTTGACTGGATCGGGTTCGATTGTCTCCGGGATGGCAGAAAGGGGCTTGAAAGGATCATCATCGTCGTTATAGTCTACTGAAACTGGCCTGGTAAAGACCTCCTTGGTCGTAACAGAATGGGCTGATGCAGTCCTAAAGGACACAAAACCACTAAAAAGTGGTCTTGAAAATATCACTGGATGGGAGATCTCAGGGTCCAAAGACAACTCTGCATGGGCCTCTCCTCCATTCTGCTTAGGACAGGTTGGTGTGAGCTCGTCCTCCACTGTAGTATCTGCAGCTAACTCAGCCGACTCAGGAGTGAGTGAAACAGACCCAGCAGACTTACACCTGACAGGAACAGACTTGATAGGGTGAGACTTGGCTGGCTCAAGGTTGACAGGGAAGGTGTCAGAGTCACAGATGGATGCAGCAGACTGAGCCCTCTTCCTTCTGGCCCTTCGCTTCTGAGTTGGAGTTAGAAGTGGATCTTGACTTGGCAAGGGAAGTGGGGTAGAGTGGTTGCTGCATGCTGGGCTGGGTGGTGGAGGAGGCATTCCCCACTGTATGCGATGACCCACATACTTAGAGAAATTCCAGTAGCTTAGAAACTTGAGGTTGTCCATCTCCCACTTAGGTAACGGGTCATCCAAGCAGGCATTGAATATGTCCTTGAGGGCAGCGTCATCATAATCAAGCCCTCTGGACATTGTCCAGAAGTGCTGGGTGAATGCTTCGATCTCCCAGCCCTGTTGTCGTAGAGCTGCAAGGCCCTGCTGGCGAGCGAGCCTTTCTTGAGTATTGGTAGGTGGCAGGATTCTGATGCTCATTCTGCTGAGTCCAGTGCTGGCCAGTTCATTCTGTCATGATTTTGAAGAGAGGACTCAAATGCAGAATGTTAGTGATGGTTATTTATTGAACAAATGTCAACAAGAGATGGTGAGGAGGGGGTGAACACAGTCCAAACAATAGGCAGGGAGATACTTGTAGACAGGCAGACGGTGAGGATGACAACTGAGTCCAGGTTACAGACCAGTAGTGAGCAGAGCTGGCTAGAAACTGGAAGTAGCAGCTGGGCCAGACAGGAACCTGAGTGGAAGTGACTCCACTGTAGAGATCCCACAGGTAATGCTCACATCTAGCAGAGAGAGCGGACCAGGAGCACCGTCAGCAGGACTGGACTGGACAAAAGAAAACAAACAACTTGACAGAGAATTTAACTGAAAAATATAATAGCAGACAAGCAGTTAACTAGACCGTTGAACACTGAGGTAGAATACACACACAATGAACTGGCGAAGACAAGAGGGAAGGTGCACGCTTATAAAGGGGACAGGATACATGAGGACCAGGTGCAGACAATAAGTAAACGAGGACATAAACAAGACAGACAGGTGACAACACTCAGCTAAACAAGGGGGCGTGGCTACAGGTAACAAGGAGGCAGGACGAGGGGAGCACATGGCAAACACAAACAAAGACAAAGCCATGTGCTTAAACACAACACAAACATAGACACATTAAACAGAGACAAAACAGACATGACTGTCAGGGGTGATCCCTGACAACGATATCATATTCTATCATATATGTCACCCTGGACCACAAACAGATCGTTTGATATGTACTGAGTACAGTACCAAAACTGCTGTAGCCAAAAATATATAATTTTTTTCCTTTATGCCAAAAATCATTAGGATATTAAGTGAAGATCATGTTCTATAAAGATATTTTGTAAATTTCTTACCATAAATATATAAAAACGTAATTTTTGATTAGTAATATGCATTGCTAAGAACTTCATTTGAACAAATTTAAAGGCAATTTTCTCAGTATTTTGATTTTGGAATTTTCGTATCCTCAGATCTCAGATTTTCAAATAGTTGTATCTCAGACAAACATAGTCTTATCCTAAAAAACCACAGCGTTCAGATTATGTATAAACCTCAGTTTCAAAAAATGTACCATTATGTCTGGTTTTGTGGTCCAGGGTCAAATTTGATAAAAAATAAAGCTTTGAATCATCAATTTGTAAGATTCCTTTTGTGAATTTCTGATGGATTTAAAACAGTGTTCATGGATTCATGAGTAAAATAGGACTTGTGGTTGTTATTGCTTGAGGAGACTTACACATTTTGTTCTGCATCATAAATTACACACATGGTTTCAAAACCATTATGTGCCTTAAAATGTAAGTTGCTGACAAGTTTCTACAAAAGAACTACAGCGGTTATCTGTTTTATCATATTTATCAATTTAAAACCTTGTTGTAATCTGTAGAAAACATTTACAGTATGTATAGAGTATATAATGATTTAAAGGGTCATGAACTGCCTTTGTTTTTTTTATTTTGTACAGTTCTCTGAGGTCCACTTATAATGTTATTAAGATTTTTACATCAAAAAATATCAAAATTTAGAAATAATGGACTATTTTTCTTTGCTTTTAACCCCCCTCATCAGAATGCTCTGTTTGAATAGGCACGGTGCATTATAAACTCAGAAGTACATCCTTTATAGATGGCCGCTGTTGGGATTTAGGTTAGAAACGCATAAATACTACAATAAGTACATATCAAACGATCTGTAATAACAGACAAAGCAATAAAAAACTGAACAGCGTCTTGTTGTGGGCGGGGCTAAACAGGCAGTGATGTACTGTAGAAGCAGGCATTGATCTTCCTCTGTGGAGGCAGTGTTTAGCTCCACTATTATAACAAAAAGTGGCACATTCCACAACCTGTCATTTTGGCAAATTGGCTTCAATGGAAGCTTTTCACAAGACTGTGATTATGGTCATCATCATCATAAATCCTTGAAATTTTTTTCATCTATTTTAAAAATGTATGTGCATTTATAACACTGTACATTGTATTATATCATCTTTTCATCAAAAAACTAGTTAACGCTAATGCAAGGGTGTTTCTAATGCCACGTCTATATCACACAGCAATCCCGGTATATTGCTGGAAAATTACCAGTATGACTTTACCAGTAAATACAGAAATATGCTAACTAACTACCCTTACTGGTAAATTGCCGGAACAAATTAACCGGTGTTTTTCACACATGATTTCATAACTGTAATTTACAAGTAAAGTTTGCATTTGTGAAAGGGGCTATTGTTCTCTCTTCTGACTAGGGCTGGGCGATTAATCGAAAAGTAATCGAAATCGACATTCAGAACCTATAATCGTTCAAATTTTTCCAGGACGATTATTTCGATTACTTTCCCTTTAAAAACACCGAGGCGCCAGAGTTCACAGAGGGGGGCGCGGGAGCTGAAATGCTTAGAGATAGAGACCTGTGCGTGACAGATTTTTCAGTCAGCACGGAATTTTGTCCCTCTCCCGCCTGCAAAAGCCTGCATTGTGGTTACCTATACATATTTTTTGAGTACATCGATCTTATTCTCAACAGAAAAGCAAGCATGGGCTGCTGTGTGCATGCATGGCAGAATGCGAGCAAACAATGCTCCCTGCCTATCTCAGTTCATCGCGATCTCATACAACTCTTATAACACAATGAATATTTGCACAATGAATATTTAACAGTGTCTACACTTCGTGTGTTGCAATGAGTGGATTCGTGCGCACGCAATATTAAGCAGTGCGCAAGAACTTTCGGTGAGTGGATTCTTGCATTCCAGAAACTTCCTATTCTTGCACCTGTTAATCATTTTGAAGTTATATTAGTTGTTCGTGTTGCTTTTGTGTAATAGATGAATAACAATTTGTATGTTTTTAGATATTTTATGTTTATATATTTCTATTTTCCGGGAGTCCCTCCAATCATTTTATTCTCCCGCATCCCGCACACACACGAGTTTCTACCCACTCGCGCATCAAGTTTTGTCCCGCGCCGCACTCTGTTTCTGTGCAGGTCTCTACTTTGAGGTCAAATAAAGATGTATAAAATGTTTTACTAATAATTTTATATAAAAATGTTTTTAAATCATATGCTTACAATGCCAATATAGGGCAATTAAAAAAAAAAAATTAAACAAGTGTAATTGACAGTATTCTGACGATCCGGCGTTTCAATCTACAAATCACCAACGTTTACCATGGTTTTACTGTAGTAACACTGACAGTAACCATGGCATGGCAGAAAAGTAAAATATTCATATAGAATTTTATTATACTTATAATGTGTTAAATATATTAAAGGAGTAATGGAATATAATAACAATATATATATTTTTTGTAAGTCATTACAGTTGTTTGTTGTACATTTGTAATTATACTGAATGTCTTCAGGATGCTGTTTTTCATTACAAATTCTTTACCGTGGTAGTGGTAATCTACAAATGTATGCAAATGTATGAAAGATGAAGCTGTTGTTATTTTTACAGATACTCACAGAAACAGAAGCTGTCAACTCTGCTACTGTCAAATGTGCATTTCTAAAATCTAAAACTTGTGATATATATGCATACATACATACAAGAGTAATTTTATTAAGAAGAGATACTGCTTATTTTCATTGAAACATTGAAAATAATTTATTTTGTTTCCAAAAGTGCAAGTTATTTATTTTCACTAATTTAAGAAAAATGTGACTGTTCGTTTTAAGCAATGTGTGCTTTAATTTCAGTTGTTCAACACTGATGTTCAATAAATAATCGTAGATAGTTGATAGTGTGTGTTTCCTTCAATTATTTTAAAATCAAGTAATGCACCCTTCATTCAAAAATCTCTCACTTGTAATATGTGAGCATATTTACTGTACAAAACTTGTCAGTGAACTATGAGGGCAAAAAAAAAATATATATATAAATATAATTAAATATAATTTTATTAATAAATAAAATAATCGTTCATTAATCGTAATCGAGTTAAAATGTTCAATTAATCGAGATTTTGATTTTAGGCCAAATCGCCCAGCCCTACTTCTGACTGCCATATCAGAATTTTGATTTGATTGATTGAAAGTCTTGGAAACACTATCGTGGAGTTT
The DNA here is from genome assembly GCF_049309525.1 of Garra rufa. Taxonomy (NCBI): domain Eukaryota; kingdom Metazoa; phylum Chordata; class Actinopteri; order Cypriniformes; family Cyprinidae; genus Garra; species Garra rufa. The sequence continues at coordinate 4,865,423 of NC_133377.1, forward strand.
TCCTTTTATTTATTATTGAGCAAATGGGAATGCAAAAAATATATTTGTGGTGCTCTCCCATTCGATGCTTTCGGATTTTACCCAACTATGACCTCTTATATGTCATTAAGATCAAGGGAATTTTTATTTGTCAGTTCATGACCACTTTAAATCAGTGGCTTTACTGACTAGTTGTTCACATGACATCCTTTAATAAGGGATCATGAACTGCCTTTGTTTTTTTATATTGTACTGTTCTCTGAGGTCCACTTATAATTTTGTCAGAATTCCCCGCATTACATTTCAAATTTGATGTTTTTTGTTGAAATAACAGTTTCTTCTTATTTTTTTCTTTTCAGTTTTGTACATTATGGTTGTATGGTACATTTAATGTTGTTAAATTACGTTTATTACGTTATTTCAGTTTCATGTGTGTTACCATGATGGTGTTTAGTGTTTGTGTGAATGACACTGTGCACGTTCTTTAAATGTTAGTTATAAAAGCTGCTTGTGATGGGCTTTGGTTCATCATGTGACTTTCTCATCACAATTTGCTTTTTGTGGTTATCAGTGTATTACCAAGGTACAAAACAGATTTCAGTACTTCAATAGGTTGGTATTATGGTATTTAATGTAAACTTAAGTTAAAACTGTAAAAACCTAAAATGTTGCTGCCATATCTTTCTACTGTAAAATTACGGCAACCACAGCTTTTTTAACTGTAAATTTTACGTACTTTTTTTGACAGTGTATGCATTCTGTGTGAATGGCTTGGTTTCAGTTTTGCCGTAAAAAATTTTTTCTCTGCATTGATGTTCTCTTTTTCTGCAATATTTTGAATGAACAACCAGCAGCGTCATTTGGGTTCAGCTGGATTTGATAGCAAAGTTTTTGCATTCAAATGTGGATTTTTTTTTTTTTAATTCAACATATATTGCTGCGTTGCTGACGCTGTGGGTAATTGTAAACGAATCCATGCTGAAATGAAGTAAACAAAGGACCTAGTTCTTACTGACACAATCTGGAACTTTATAAAAAATAAAGTTCATCCACAAATTGGCATTGCGGAGCATCCTGCTGTTTTCATAGCCATCTTTATTTCTTGGTTTCTCTGGTAAACACAATGCACGACTTGGTGGGCGGGGCTAAACAGACAGTGATGTCGATCTTCTTCTGCGGAGGCAGCACTTATCTACACTATTACATCATAGAACATTCAAAAAGCAGTTTTTAGACTAACAACAAAGATTTGAGTTCTGAAACTTACAGGATGCTTTTATAGTACAATGACCTCTTATATGTCAAAAGATCAAGATGTTTTCTCATTTCATGACCCCTTTAATTACAATTACACATTTGCAACATCCTGTGTTGCAAAGAATCAACACACTTGCTCATGTAGTACTACTGTTTATGGATTGTCATTCAATTATGTTCTTGCAACAACTGCTGTGAATTGTTTGCAGCAGTGTCTGCCTTCCTGTTTATGATTGATTTCACGGGGAGAGTTTTCGACTGAATGTTGAGTCTATGGGGACGTCTGAAGAGCTGTAGACCGGGGTTAGTTTGGCATGCTGCCCATGGGTTTATATGGCACACAGAGGGGTTTCAGCCTCTCTGCCTCGAACCATTCAGCCGTACAGAGCGAGCCGAACACTGCAGCCTGTTTGAGAACAGCCTCAGAACGAAGCAGATCTGTTTACGAGAAATGAAAGATGATGGCGTGCATGTTTTTCTCCCCCTTCTGCTTATGATTTCATTTCAGGTGTGATGGTCATGTGGACACTGTGATCAAAAGATTACAGTGTCTGTCCTGCAGGCTGTGGCTTATGACCGAGCCATACAAATGCTTCTCTGTTCAGTCATCTTCAGAAGAAATGAGGGGAGGCATATTTACTCACTGGCCGCAAGCAGACAATGTTTGTGTTGTCGAAGAGAAATGTGTGAAGTCAGGTTTCTGATGTGCTGCTGAAATGGCAGGAACGCGAATGAAGGAAAACTGCAATGACAAGCCATTCATGCTTATTTATCGAGCGGGGTTTGTGAGTAGGGTTGCCAGCATCAGCAGAGAATAATCCATTTTTCTTCATTCTTTTATGCGACGTACACCATTTGAGGATTATAGGAGAAGTTCACTTCCAGAACAATAAGGTACAGATAATTTAATCAGATATTCATGTCTTTATTTCTTCAGTTGTAAAGAAATTATGTTTTTTGAGGACAACATTTCAGGATTTCTCTCCATACACTAAAAATAAAGGTGCTTCACGATGTCATAGAAGAACCTTTTTTGTCTAAATGGTTCCATAAAGAACTTTTAAAATCTGAAGAACCTTTCTGTTTCACAAAAGGTTCTTTGTGGCGAAAGAAGGTTCTTCAGATTATAAAAACGTAAGAAAGAGGTGATTCTTTAAAGAACCTTTCACTGAATGGTTCTTTGTGGAACCAAAAATGATTCTTCATATGGCAACGCTGTGAAGAACCTTTAAAGCACCTTTATTTTTTAAGAGTGTATAGTGGACTTCTATGGTGCCCCCAAGTTTGAACGTCCAAAATGCAGTATACAAGCAGCTTCAAAGGACTCTAACATAGCCTAACTGTCTTGAACCAGAATACACAGAGTTTACACAGAGCTAGACAAGACGAGCCTTTGAGGTTACAAAGTGTATAAATTGTAATTTTTTTTTTTTTTTTAGAAAATAACCAATCGTTTAACTTCATAAGACCCTTCTTCCTTGGCAGGGATCATTTAGAGCCCTTTGAAGCTGCATTTAAAATGCATTTTGGAAGTTCAAGGCATCATAGAAGTCCACTATATGGAGCGAAATCCTGAAATGTTTTCCTCAAAAAACATAATTTCTTTACGACTAAAGAAAGTTCTAGAAGTGAACTTCTCCGTTAAGTGAACCATTTATGGCCTAGCTTATAAAAATTATAATTCAATTACTTTACTGTAAATGGCTCAACAACAGTGTTTTAGGTCATTTTTTGGATAAAATGCTGAAAGGCAACAGTTGCTGAGGTAGGACTGGCCAGCATCTTTTTTAAGGCGGGGCTTAAAGGGATAGTTCACCTAAAAAATAAAAACCCTCACCCTCATGTCGTTCCAAACCCCTAAGACCTTTGTTCATCCTCAGAACACAAATTAAGATATTTTTGCTTTCTGACCCTGAATTGACAGCAATGCAACTGATGTGTTCAAGGCCCAAAGGTAGTACATCGATTAAAATAGTCCATGTGACATCATGTGTAATGAGAAGCATTTGTAAACCTGTTGAAGAAATTTAAAGGTCTCCCTATAGTTTTCCACCAAAAACTCCTGTCCTTTATTGATTAATACAACACACAATCGTTTTTAAATACTGACAGTTTTGTAACATGAACGACAGCTTGCAACCCTATTTGCACGATTTGTGCTCAGTTCATTTCTTTGTCCCAGAGGACGTACACTTCCTGATCGCTGTGATCTGGTGGCCACCATCCTGCGTGGGTGGGGGGAATGGGGAGACCATATCTGAAATGTTATATTGTAATAACCTCAATGCAGACTAGACTTTTCTTATTAACTGGCCCTCCCCTTTTCTCTTCCTTTCGGAAATGTGCCGTTATCAACAGAGGGCATATTAATAAAAGGCCTTGAAAAACAATGGCTAGCGAACAGAGGGCTGCTTTAGCCACTACTGTGCCCAAACAACTTCAAAGAACTACTGTGTGTTTTTATGACTGGGCACTTTAGTTTGGAGCGACATTGGATCAACAGTAGTTTCAAGAACAGGAAGTGAATGAGAGTTTGGCAGTAGTGCGGTCTGCTCGGTGAATGCCTTTGCTGGAATTGATGCAGCAACATTGCACTGGGCAGTACAAGTATTTGAGCTATTTAGTATTTTAGAAATGACTTGCAGAAGTGAAAGTAGAAGTATTGTCTAGAGGTTAGTGAGACTGTGAGATGTACATGTGTGATCAGGACACAGTAAACAAACAAAATAGAACAGATGTGTATGTATGAGCGAATGCTATGGTTAATTACAGAAGATAGAGGTCATAAGTGTGAAGTCTGTATCTGGATCTGTTTTGTTTTTCTTGTTGTCATAGACAGAGGCAGTAGCTCTGTTCTAAAGCCTAGTGCACACTTCATGCTGTCTACTTATGCAGCTTCCTAACCCGAAACATAACCTCATCAGTGACTGATTTGGAAAGCTTCACACAGACAGGAAGTTTTTAAATCTTCACTTCATGTTATGACACAAACATTGCTCTGCAACTGTATTGCTCATAGTGTATTAGATTTGGTGTTAACGTTGTTAAGCAGGTTCCATCTTTTGTGTAAAAGACCAAATACATTTTTTAATAGTTTTCACAGCAGCTGGACCATTTTGTTTACTATTTGGGGAAAATAAGCAAAATTTATAATATCACTGTACTTCCATTTGATTTATTTTATTGGTAATTTGAAATATGTTATATTGATCACAGTTTCCACAAAATATTAAGCAGCACAATTGTTTTTAACACTGATAATAATAAGTAATGTTTCTTGAGCATCACAACACAATATTAGATGATTTCTGAAGGATCATGTGACAGAATATTACAGTTTTTACTCTATTTTTGATGCAGTCTTTCAAAAACATTAACACATTTTTACCAGCCCCAAACCTTTGAATGATAGTGTAAGTAAGATCTATACTTGTATGTCATAAAAACATATAAAACATAAAAAAAAATCATTCTGAGAGTTTTATTAAGATGGCCACAGAGTGAACTGACTTAAGCAGACATTAACAATACACTAATAATTATGGAAGCCTGTTTTCACCACTGAATAAAAAAAAATAAAAAATAAAAAATTTAAACTTTTTATCTCACAATTCTGACTTTTTTTCCCACAATTGCAAGTTTTACAATTCTGACTTTAGAACACAAAAAAGTCAGAATTGCAAGATATAAATTTTCAATTGCGAGAAAAATTGTCAGAATTGCCAGATACAAACACACAGTTTTGAGAAAACTCGCGAGAAAACTCGTGAGAAAAATGAGAATTGCGAGATGTGAACTCGTAATTGCGAGAAAAAAAGTCAGAATTGCCAGATACAAACATGCAGTTCTGAGGAAAAAGAGTCAGAATTGTGAGTTTATACACACAATTCTGAGAAAAAAAGTAGAAATTGCAGGTTGGTATCATGTAATTATGAAAAAAAGTCAGAATTGAAAGTTTGGATAATGTAATTTGAAGTAGAATTTGTGAGATATAAACTTGCAATTGCGAGAAAAAAAAGTCAGAATTGCCAGATACAAACATGCAGTTCTGAGAAAAAAGTCAGAATTGAGATGTAAACTCGCAATTCCGAGGAAAAAAAGTCAGAATTGTGAGTCTATATACTGCAATTCTGAGAAAAAAAAAATGCAGGTTTGCATCATATAATTCTTAAAAAGTCAAAATTATGAGTTCATCCCGCAATTTAGACTTAATTTCTTGAAATTCTGAAAAATGTCAGAATTGAGATGTAAACTCGCAATTGTGAGGAAAAAGAGTCAGAATTGTTTATATACTGCAATTCTGAGAAAAAAAATGCAGGTTTGCATCATGTAATTCTTAAAAAGTCACAATTTTGAGTTTAACTCTGACATTTTTCAGAATTGCAAAAAAATTAAGTCTGAATTGCGAGATACAAACGCAGTTGTAAATAAAAAAGTCAGAATTGTGAGATAAAACCTGCAATTGTGGGAAAAAAGACAGAATTGTGAGATATAAACCTACAATTCTGAGAAAAAAGTCAGAATTGCAAGATATAAACTTCTAATTGCGAGAAAAAAAGTCAGAATTGTGAATTTATATATTGCACCTCTGAGAAAAAAAATTGCAGGTTTGCATCATGCAATTCTAAAAAAAAAATCACAATTTTGAGTTTATCTCGCAATTCAGACTTAATTTCTTGCAAATCTGACTTTATAACTGAATTGCGAGATATAAACACAGTACTGAGATCAAAAAAGTTAGAATTGTGAGAAATAAACCTGCAATTGTGAGAAGAAAAGTCAGACTTTATGAGATAAAAAGCTGCAATTACCAATTTTTTATTCAGTGTTGGAAAAATACTTTTATTTTAATGGTATTTAACAAGACAATACATAATGATATATTCAGTGAAGAATAAGAAATCACCTGTTTATAATTTAGACAAAATGCAGCACAATGGTAACGTGCCAATGATGCCTGAAAATTCTGTCCTTACCAGGATGAAACCGGACAGCACAATAACGTCACTTGCTCTGATAATGGTCCTGTAATATGAATAGGCCACATCATTGCATTTCCCTAATCTCTTTGCTTTCAGCAGTGTATGTCAAAGCAAATCAGTAATGTAAGCACAACAACATGGTAAAATTATGCGATTAAGGCCATTACCCATGTTATTCCATTATGTCTTGCCACTGTGCCCATCTCTAGGGTCGTTTTCCGTCAAAGCAAGTCGGACATTAACTCTATTCAAAGAAAGTGTTTGTAAGCAGTGGAAAAACCAGCGGCTGGTGGCTTGCCAGGCCCGAGACAATATGGAAATGTGCTGCGCTCAGTCTCGGACAATAGCTTGGGGCTCTATTGTGAATCAGGCTTTGGCACAAGACCCCCCCTCTGAAAGATCATGTGACTGACAGCACTGTCATGCATTGGCTTGGCTACGAATTGAAGGAATGCTTTCCTAAAGAGTTGTATTATTATCTGAAGCATGTTCCCAGACCCACTTTTCAGTCTTGAGGTTTCTAGGAATGTCCAAGGTTTGTGAACAGGGGCCTGCCCTCCAGGGAAAAGAGTCCTTCATTGTGTTTTTTTGTGCAAGTGCTGATTAGTGTGACAGCCATTGGTCTACAGACATTATTACAATGATAATAGCCTCTGTTTCTGATGCCTTCATAGTGTCTGCTCACCAAAATAATTACTGGTCATGCTAAAGGAATAGTGCTGAGGATTATGCTAATTCATACCAATGTGATTATATGAATGAGTAATACTCTATAACGCTCTTGAATTAATCTCTCTCTGGGTCTCGTATGCTTGTATGGCAGGATAATCTGTCCAAATTATACCAGTGTTTGTCAGCGATTGGCTTAATGGAGCAGCCCTCTCTTAGCCCAAAAGAGCTGCAGTTTCCCTGCTCAAGTTGCTGGATTTGAAATAATAAGGTATCTTTTATCAGACCAGACTCTTTTAAGACTCATCGCTGTGGTCTGTCTGGCTGTTATCTTTAATCATCGTGTCAGAGCTGCTATAAAATGCAGTTTGAGAGTTTGACTGCAGGAAAACTCTAGCACTAAATTTTTGATTCAACCAGTTTCTCATATTTCACTGTTTTAAGCTTGAACATGATCATTGAGAAGAAGCCAAAGTTGAGATATATCGAATGGTTTGGTAAAACTTCAATAGCATCCTTTCAAAACAACAACAGGGGCAGAAAGCTCTCGGATTAGAAAAATATCTTCATTTGTGTTCTGAAGATGAATGAATGTCTTACAGATTTGGAATGACATGAGCGTGAGTAATTAATCTTTCACAACAGACTCAGTAAAACCTTTTACTAGTGGTTTCCTCTGACCAAGCCATGTTAAAAGCCACTGAGAGTCCTAGTAGAAGGCTGAGCACATTAGTCAGCAAAGAAAAGGCAGAAGAAAGTCTGAGAACTGTTTGTCCTTTAATGAGAACTTCAAATCAGGATTTTCCTGGTCTTCGTATAATCTAAAATACACATGTAAAGGTTGATATTTGACAGGTAATTTAAAAGAAACATTCAGAGGCATAGAGAGGAAGAATGTGGGGAGGGGGGAAGTGTGTGACTCACAGATTTTTTGAATATGTGGCAGCAAATGGAGAACAAATGGTGGTAGCAGGAAGAAATCAAGGGCATGTACAACAGAAGCGGACTGTTGTGCTGAGGGTGATTCAGGATGTACGAAGGGGAAATCCCGACGATAATCACAAACCAGGAGATGACTGAGAGGGACCTGAGGGTTATGTAGTAATAGACATGTTATGTCTTACACAACTGTTAGTTTCATGCTTTAAAAGGCTTTGATGGCTTTATCCATCACTTCCCTCAACAACATTAGCACTGGTTTTCATGCATAATGCATTGATGCACTAAAAGTGGGCTGAGTATGGATTTTAAGCAATAGGGATGACCAAGATGCAAGACAACACAACCTTCTTTTTCTCACTTGATATCAAATTTCAGATCAAAACAATGTAGGATGGAGCTTGATTTTATCCATCGGGAATTTAGTGGATTTTTGAAAGTAGCATATTAGAATAGAGTCACCCTGAATGTGATTGTGCATTGAATTATGTTGGATGACCTCTCTCCTGAAACACAGCTGGATCCATCCGTTTTGAGATCCATCTTTTCACACTGAGGACAACTGAGAGACTCATATGCAACTATTACAGAAGGTTCAAACTAGGGCTGCACGATAGATCGTTTCAGCATGGTCATCGCGATGTACGCATGCGCGATAGTCACATCGTGGCAGTCATGATGCAGGGCAAAAAAAAATTATGTGTGTCTGATTTAAAAATGTACTTTCTATATTTCTAAACTTTCTATTCACGGATCTATATTTGTCTAAAATAAAGTAATTAACTCATATTTAAGGGTTCTTTAAAAACTACAATGCACACGTTGCTTCACCTACTTCATGCATGCAGTCTCTGCGTGCGCATGGCAAAATGAGCGCGGGACGGGAGAAAAGCGCCGAAATGGAAGATTTGGGTGCAAAAAGAAACGCAACGTCGGTCATATGGAAGTATTTTGGTTACAAAAAGGATGCGGCTGACCAAAAACAGGTGCTTTGTCTGGAGTGCCTGGCAGTTGTTGCCACAACTCGCGGAAACACTACGAATTTAAGGGACCGTTCACATGTCGCGCCTAAAAACGCGTGGAAAACGCTAGGCGCGTCGCTTTCTCCTTCTTTCCAAAGCGCTCTGTAACTTGAGTGGCAGAGTGGCGTCTGTCGTTGCTAAGCAACCATGACCCGCGCTCTCCTAAAGACGTGGAAGTTTCAAAACTTTTTGAATTTAAATATCAGGGTAAATTTAAATGTTGTGTTCTGGGAAACTAAAGTATCTTCTGTAGTTTCTGAAGGGCAGTACTAAATGAAAAAAAAAATATTTTGGTAAAATAAGAAACCCCCCTCCTGTTTCCTTTTGAAGCATCAGTAAGCATTTGAACCTTCTGTATTTGGAGTGTTAAACACATCACTAAACACACACACAAAAAACCCCACAGCTGTGGATCATTCAGGTAACAACACAGTATTAAGAATCAAGTGTATGTAAACTTTTGAACAGGGTAATATTTATAAATTCAACTATTATTTTCTTTTGTGGACTATATGTAAATGTTTTTTTTTTTTATGTGAAATATCTTATTCAGGTCAGTACTAAATAAAAAAGTAACATGCATTTTGTATGATTACTCTTATTTTGGTAAAACATTTTAGATTTTGCAGATTCTGCAAGGTGTATGTAAACTTTTGACCTCAACTGTATTTTCCATATCTAAAAATCCTTGAAACAAAATGGCTTAAAGTTTTAAGCATTAAAGCACAAAGAACTGAAAAATACATTCATTCTGAGAAAGAAACTTAATAGCATACAGATTTCCAGATATATTTACTGAAAAAAGGTGTAAATGATCCATTAAAACCTCATTAAAAAGTCATTTTTGTGCTGTATAAATAGCTGTGTTGGTCACATTAACAAGTAGCCTGCGGCCACAGTGGTGCCAAGAAAGGCGTTTCAGAGATGAAGCAAGTTGTTACATTACAAAGACAGGCCATTGGAAGAATATACACCGAAGAAATGTGCATAATAAGACCAGGAACGCCTATTAATGTAGCTAGGGTCCATTTTAATTTCACATTGACTTCAAGTATCCTTCCAATTAGAGCAAATTCCTGCTAATGTTCCTGAGTTTCTCTTTCATTTCCCCCTCATTTATAAATCTCATTCCTCCAAATATGTGACCGGCCATTTGAGAGCGTCTCTTTTCATCGCTCCAGCACCTTCCAGGCAAGATGCCAGTACTATAAGAAGCAGACTTGGGTTTGTAAGTGAAGAAGAAGTACTTAAAGAACACAGGCAAGTAAATCTTCAGCTAACCTGTCTGCCGTGTTTTCTGCGAGACCTGTAAAAGCACTAAATGTCATTTTTCCATCCTGACCCTCATTTGTCATTGGTAGGGACTGCGAGCCAGCAGAACCCTAAATCACACTCACGTACATACAATAACGCACACTCCCCCAAGACATCAAACTTCCACCCCAGCTGTTCCTGCCGTTTAACCGCCGCTGAGCAGAAATAATTGCTGCAGAGCGTTCCGGAGAATGACTTTGCGACCGAAACTCAGCGAGAGCCGAGAGGCCAGAAAGAGGCGCAGACCATCAAAACAGATGCGTCATGTTCCCTCCAAAACTGTGAATGAGCCTTTATGGTTTGGACGGGTGCTAAGATCTCTCACATTACACTTGCTGTGTCTCTTCACTTCACACATAGTTCTCCATCTCTTCAAATGAAATAATCAAGGCCGTTTCACGCATACTCAAGCAGAGCGAAGGTGGAGCAACTATGTGGCTGAAACAGGATGAATGCCTTGTGCTTTCACACTGATAAGACCATTCATTTTTCACAAATTGATATTTTTGATGAAATCCGAGAACTTTCTGACCCTGCATAGACAGCAATGCAACTGACACGTTCAAGACCCAGAAAGGTAGTAAAGACATTGTTAAAATAGTCAATGTGATAACAGTGGTTAACCATAATGTTATGATGCTACGAGAATACTTTTTGTGCACAAAGAAAACAAAAATAATGACTTTATTTAACAATTTCATATCTTCCGTGTCAGTCTTCAACTCATGTTCATAAGTGTACTACAAACAAATCTCTTGTGGCTTCATAAAATCATGGTTAAACCACTGTTGTCACATGGACTATTTTCTAATTGATATTTAATAGAACTTAAAACCAAAACTGTAGCTAAAAACTGCTCAAATCATCTGAATTCTGTCAGGATTACTGAACAGAAACTGCATGTTTGACTTGCCTTCAGTCCGACAATTTTTCCAAATGTTTTGGCATTTGCTTCATAATAGGTTATATTGGTAAATATTATGTTCATAAATGTGACCCTGGAAAAACTAGTCTTAAGTACTGTAAATTTGTAGCAATAGCCAAAATACATTGTATGGGTCAAAATGATCAATTTTTCTTTTTTGCCAAGAATCATTAGGATATTCATGTTCCATGAAGAAATTTTGTAAATTTTTATCGTAAATATATCAAAACTTAATTTTTCATTAGTAATATGCATTGCTAAGAACTTCATTTGGACAACTTTAAAGGCGACTTTCTCAATTTATTTGATTTTTTTGCACCCTCAGATTCCAGATTTTCAAATAATTTATATCGCTTTCTATCCTAACAAACCATACATCAATGTAAAGCTTATTTATTTAGCTTTGAGATAATGTATAAATTTCCCTTGACCTTTAAGACTGGATTCGTGGTCCAGGATCACAAATAGGTTTAAAAAACGTACCTCTGGGAACTGTCTTCGCAAGACGCGAAATATACCAATAAGTACATATCACTGCAGTTTCCAACAGAAATGAACACTAAAGGTGGTAGAACAGCGACCACTTGTAATCGGTTTTGCATACAGTTATGATTATAGCTCCATATGTTTCGCTTTCTGAAAGTACAAGTTTGCTCGGTAGCTCAGCCAGAACAGAATTGGACATAGAACGTGGAATTTTTAGGTACGAATCCTGCGAAAAACATGACTCACGATGAAAGAGCTGAAAGATGAGAAATCTAAAAAAAAAAAACAAGCTAAAACAACATAAAAAGCTAAGCTATAAGTTCCCAGAGGTACATTTTTTGTGTGCAATGCTGTTTTGCTTGGGTGGACTGTGTGAATATTGTTACCTGTCAGTATCGTTTCAAGGTGACTCAGTTGCTTTAAAGTTCTTTTACTTGCACTTTGAGAATACTTTAGTGTGATTCATCGCCTGCTAATGTCCTATACTAACACACTCATTCCACTGTCTGCTTATTTATAGCTTTTTCTTTTGATCTCCCTAATTACTTAGCCTGTCTGTGCTGGGAATTTGGGAGGATGCAGTATTTTTGGTGCCATGACCCGAGCGTTCTGTATTTTAATGCAGCGCACTGGAGTAGGCAGAGAGGTGCCTGCCGTCTGCCAGATGGGCACTTAGAGTCTCCGCTGGCTTTAAATCCCACAGTTAGCATTCCCGACAGTACTCGTCTCCCAGAAAAATGGCCCAAGTGCAGGGTTTTGGCCAAACGCAGGAGGGTTTTGGGAAATTTTTATCCAAATAAACTGTCATTTGAAATATTATGTTATTGTAGGCTGGAAATGTTATGTATTTGAGGATATTTGGCAAGCGCTGTAAAGCGATTTGCTTTTTTTTGTGGCTCGAGGAAGTTTCCATATCCTCTTTAGCATTTAGTTGAGAAGACAAGTTTATATTAACATGAAAAGGGAAATATTTGAAACTATGATGTGCATGGGAATGATCAGGCCACATGTGTTGATTTGGTTTAACTGAGGTTTTCCTTTCGCATAATGCTGGCAGCTGTGACAGCTAAGGGTTATGGGAGAATAATAAGAAATGTGCATAGGTGCCCACCCATAGCGTGCTACATGTTTGTCCATATCAGTCCTGATGCAGTGATTGGGCACAGATGTGCAGTCTGGAAATTTACTTTCACATGCCAATTATACTTGTTCTGTCTTATGCTCACCCAGGATATATTAATTTGATCAAAAATTCTAAAATATTATTACTACACTGTAAAAAATTTGCTGTAGTTCTGCAGCTGGTTGCCAGTAACTTACTGTAGATTTTTAATTTATGTTATTTACTGGCAACAGTTTGTTCAAAGTTAAATGAACATTAAACATTAACAAGTCTTTGTCTTTACAGAATAAAACTATAAAATAACAACCTACTGCAAAGCATTCTGGGAAACAGAAACCTTCATCAACCATTTTCTGTTTTTTTCCTTCAGATTTTGGTTCCCAGAATGCTTTGCATGAGGCTGTTATTTTAGTTTTATTCTGTAAAGATAAAGACTTGTTAATGTTTAATGTTCAATTAACTTTGAACAAACTGTTGCCAGTAAATAGCATAAATTAAAATCTACAGTAAGTTACTGGCAACCAGCTGCCAGTAATACTGTAATTTCTACAGATTTTGTTTACAGTGTACTTAAAACAACTGTTTTCTATTTGAATATATATTAAAATGTAATTTATTCCTGTGATGCAAAGCTAAATTTTCAGCATCATTACTCCAGTCTTCAGTGTCACATGATCCTTCAGAAATCATTCTAATATGCTGATTTGCTTTCTTAAGAAACATTTCTAATTAGAAACTGCATTTATTTGAAACAGAAATGTCTCAACTGCCACTTTTGATCAATTTAATGTGTTCTCCTTGAATAAAAGTATTAATTTCCTTCAAAAAGCTCTGACCCAAACTTTTGAACACTAGTGTATTCCCACTTGTCAAATCCACCAAGTAACGTAGTGTTGCAATACCCATTCAAGTCTCAGTCAAACTTGTTTTACTTGAAGCTTAATTTACCATGTAGTGTGTCTGAGAGGTAAAGTGGCTGTCATACGGAACATTACGTCCCTCTGAGGACAGAACAGACGGGGGAGAGAATTACATCGGCAGCCGGAGTCCATCACTAGTGATTATAGTATCACGGCTTTGATGCCCTGTGTCGTAACTCCATTAAAGGTCCTTTGTGTGCCGTCATCTTTACAAACCAACTCTTCACTGAGAGAGAATGAGATGGATTGTCTGAACAGCTGTGACAAATACAAGATTGTCCAAAGAATGGAACACATTAAACAGAAGCTTTTCTAGTGAGCAACAAGTATGCTGGCTTCTAAGATAACTTGTTTTAGCCAAATTAGACAAAGGTAATATTAATTGAAAAGGCAAAAAGTATAAATAATGATAAAATAGAATAGAATCTTGTGAATGCACATCGAAGACTGACACAGAAAACACATAACATTACAGTTGAACCACTGACATGGAGTATATTTACAATGTCCTTACTACCTTTCTGGGCCTTGAACAAGGTAGTTGCTTTGCTGTCTATGCAAGGTCAGAAAGCTCTTGGATTTCATCAAAAGTATCCTAATTTGTTACTAAAGATGATTGAATGTCTTACGGGTTTGGAACGACTTGAGGGTGAACAATTAATGACAGAATTTTCATTTTAGGTGAACTATCCCTTTAAAGCACTGTTTGCTTAGCAACATGCTATAGCATTGAACTCTATTGGAATCAGTTGGAGTCAGGAGTCCTGTGCGCTTCATGTGGTGTCTCAAAGGTTCATTTCTGTTAGGATATCCATATTGCTTAAGATGACAGCTGCCTATGAATTCAGAGAGACAACAAGACAGCTTGCTAGGTTTTAAAATAGAGTCCCAGTCTCAAGAATAAAAAAAGAATGTCATACAAAGTCAAAGATGAGGCAAAGCCTTGAAATGTGCGACTATTAGTGTGCGGTTTGATATTAGCTGCTGTTTAATGGGTTTAATGTCAAAAAGTTATTGTGTGCATGGTTTCCCATAGGACCCTACTGTTCAAATATGTTTTTAATGTTTTTAAAAAACATTTTTTCAGTAAAAAATACAGTAAAATAGTAATATTGTGAAATATTATATGTATTTTACTACATTTTAAAAAGTAATTTATTTCTGTGATGCAAATCTGAATTTTCAGCATCATTACTCCAGACTTCAGTATCACATGATCCTTCAGAAATTATTCTAATATGCTGATTTGCTGCTCAGGAAACATATCTTCTTATTATTAAAAACGGCTGTGCTGCTTAAAGGGACAGTTCACCCAAAAATGAAAATTACCCCATGATTTACTCAGCCTTAAACCATCCTAGCTGTATATAACTTCTTTATTTTCAAGATCTGAGGTAAACTATTTGTTGTTACTTTCAGTATGGCTATAAATGTCACACAATATGATATTCAACTCACATTAGACACTTTTATCATTGAATAAAGCACATAATCAGCACCTTTTTATCACTGTAATAGTGTGATGTTGTTCCAGCCGCAACGTCACGGAAATAGAAACCGTTTATAAAATAGAAGGCTAATTAGGACAAAAACTGATTATTATTATTATAGGTATTATTATGGAATAAATACCTTTTATTGCGTGTCGCAGTGTGTAGTTAGGACAGTAAAGGGCAATTTATTTAATCAAAAATACAGTAAATAAAGTAATATTGTGAAATATTATTACAATTTAAGATAACTGTTTTTTAATATATTTTAAAATGTAATCTATTCCTGTGATGCAAAGCTGAATTTTCAGCATCATTACTCCAGTCTTCAGTGTCACATGGCCTTTCAGAAATTATTCTGATATGCTGATTTGCTGCTCAAGAAACATTTATTATTATTGATAAATAAACAGTTGTGTTGCTTAAAGAGACAGTTCACCCAAAAATGAAAATTACCCCATGATTTACTCACCCCCAAGCCATCCGAGGTGTATATGATTTTTTCTTTCAGAGGAATACAGTCATTATTATTATTTAAATAAAAAAATCCTTGCTCTTCCCAACTTTATAATGGCAGTAAATGGGTGTTGAGATTTTGAAGCCCAATAAAGTGCATGTATCATAAAAAGTGCTCCACATAGCTCCGGGGGGTTAATAAAGGCCTTCTGAAGTGAATCAACATGTTTGTATAAGAATAATATCTATATTTATGACTTTATATGTCTCTAGCTGTCGTATGCACGTCCATGAGAGAGTGGCGTTCCAAGAATATATTAGGCTCGCGAAATCCAAGTTTTGTTTACAGCAATGGAAAACCAGTCTCCTCTTGGCTTGTATCCAAATCCTCCAACATTTTTCTTTACAAATCCTTGTCTTGTACTTCTAATTCATGAGCAGTGTTTTGTTTTGCACCAGAGCTTACGCTACGTCTGCATCCTATTACATCCGCTGTAATGCCACTCTTTAGTGAATACGCATATGACCGTTAGCGTAAGATAGAGATTAAGGTTTATAAAGTTTAAAATAAGGATATTTTTCTTACACATATGCATTGATTCACTTCAGAAGGCCTTTATTAACCCCCCAGAGCTGTGTGGAGTACTTTCTATGATGGATGGATGCACTTTATTGGACTTCAAAATCTCAACAGCCATTCACTGCCATTATAAAGCTTGGAAGAGCCAGGACATTTTTTAATATAACTTTAATATAAGTGAGTAAATCATGGAGTCATTTTCATTTTTGGGTAAGCTATCCTTTTAATGTTTTTGTGGAAATTGTAATATGGGCATCAGCATTTATTTGAAAGAGAAAAACATGAGTTTTTCCACTCTTATTGTATGTCAGCAACTGTTGCTATTTTGTACGTCAGCAAATGTTTCTCGTGTCTATTTTTATTTCTCCTAAGGAATTTTAGTCTCCTGAGCAACGAAAGAACAACTTTAGAGAAATAGCATTTTCCTTTGTCTACATACCAAAAAACGCAGAGACTTTTTGAGCTGAGTAAAGGTGTGGTTAGTGTTATCGACAGTTTCATGTCTGTTTTCTAGCTAAGACCATTTCCGACAGTCTAAAGACGACATGCTCAGCAGAAGGGAGTTTCACTCTTTCTCCCTTCCTCTCATTTTTTCTTGTTGCACACTCGCTCTCATCTTAAAGGAGCCCACATCAAAGCACCCAATTAGTGCTGGTTGGCAGGTGTAGGGTTTTTACGACAGCATAATGATTTTCTGTCAAAAACACCCCTCAGATGGTCTTGATTTGTGCGCTCATAAAACAGTGGGGTGTACCTTTGGGGTGTCACTTTTGGTTAAATTTTTAGCCTAAAAGAAGGTTAATGCATTACTTTTGACGTAAACTCTGGGTTTTATGGTGTCTGACTGTTTGCACCAAATGCAAATCTTTAAAAGTTATTCATCAGCCTTTAACATCTGTGCTTTTTTAAATGTACATGCAAATGGTTATAATCCAGTTTCAGTTGCTTTTTTAAGGAATGATTTGCTTTTCTGAATTGTAACACTCCATTTGGTCATAATTGCTTTATTTAACAGACTCATTATCTATATTATAGTGAAAATGGTCAAAAGAAGCACCTTAAAAAAAGTTTTTTGTTTAATAGATGTAGTGTTCTTTGCCCATGGCATAATTGTTCTTACTCATGTTTGCAAGGGACAATATAAGAACTAGAAACTTTTAAATCAAACCACAAAAACAGTTTAAACCACACAAGAAAAGAGGAAGTTGCAGTTCTTTCTTTTCATCTTCAGCTCTTACCAGAGTCCCTAGAGTTCTCTTTTCTTTGGTGACAGTGGCTCTAAGAGTTTGACCTGTTTGAGACCTCATTCATCCCTGCTCTGAGGCACTGTGCTAATCTCTTATTGACCTACAAATTCATTGTCCCAAGCAGAAGTACAATGCTGTCACCCGTCCCACAAGCCTGAGTGCCACAGATGTGTGGTGAGGCCTTTGATGGAAAGCGGAAGCAGCATGTTTGTGTATTTTTGTTCATCTCTGTGTTCAAGCAGATGCAACAACGTGTTAATCTAATACAGATTTCATCATCTGAGGCATCTTTCTGGAGTCGGGAGTCTCCATAAGGCCACATTCCTCTAATGCCGACGGGAACACCGGTCCGTATTCCTCTGCTATTGCTCATGCTTGTGTATTTTTAGGAGGAATTCTTTTCTCTGGCCTTGTGCTCTGCTTGATTTATTTAAGGCCCTTGAGGGTCCCTGGGCCAAGGCACTAGCCTTGAAAGAGTCCCTAGAAATGCCTGCTGGTGGTGTGGCATTAGGACTGGATTTACTCTCTCTTTAATTATGAGGGGCTGTATGGACTCTGTTTACTGCAAAGGCTCAGAGAGGAACTAATCCATCATCCTGTTTGTCAACTCCAGTGGGAGTCTCAAACAGCCTGATATGTGGAGAGAGCTTTCTGAGAATAAAGTCCTGAGTGTGTGAACACCAGGCAGTGGTGTAAAGCCTTCTGTCACAGGTAGAAATACTGCATTGGATCTCTGAGGATTGCGAAAGATTTTCTTTTGTAGCATTTTTTCAGGTGTAGGAAAGAAATGTGATTTCTTCATAATTCTTGCTGTGTTCTTTATGGGATAATTCAACCAAAATGTCAGAATTTTCCCAATGATATTATATTATATTATATTATATTATATTATATTATATTATATTATATTATATTATATTATATTATATTATATTATATTATATTATATTATATCCATTGTTTTGTTTTATTTTATTTTCGTATTTTATTAAAATACATATTATCTCTCTCTGTTCCATTTTTGGGTGGACTATCTCTTTAATTACACATTACTCACCTTTTAAAAATATATTTTATTACATTATATTATGTAATAATAAAGTAATATTTTAATAATTATTTATATAAGGAAAAATATATTTTATCTCTATCCAAAATGTTAAGAATTTTAATGTTTAATGTAAGTAATTTAAAGTTTTACATTTTGGGTAAACTATCACTGTAAATATCCACTTTTCACTTTTGTATTTATATTCTATTCTATTCTATTCTATTCTATTCTATTCTATTCTATTATATTATATTATATTATATTATATTATATTTTCCGTAAATTATTTCATTTTGGTGTGAACCTGAAAAAAAACTAGCAAAAAAACATTGGGGTGAACAATCCATTTTATTTTATTTTATTTTATTTATTTATTTATTTTTATTTTTTTATGAAAATACATATTATCTCTCCATCCAAAAATAACTTCTTTTTCTTTTTCATTTTTGTGTGGACTATCTCTTTAATTACACATTTCTCACCTATATTATTATATTATATTACATTATATTACATTATATTATAAAATAATATTTTTATAATTATTTAAATATTTAAAAATAAATATTATCTATCAAAAGATTTAAACTAATTACACATTTTTTACATATATTATATTGTATTATATTATCAAATTGAATAATAATATTAATTTATATCTTAAAATATATTACATTATATTATATTATATTAGAAAATAATATTATTAGAAAATATATTGTATCTCTCTATCCAGAAATGTAAGAATTTTACAATTTTGAGTAAACTATCCCTGTAATCATACATTTTTTTTACATTTTAATATTATATTATATTATAATATATTATATATTACAATTAATTGCACATTTCTTACCTTTTAAAAATATAATATTATATTATTAAAAAATAATATTTTAATAATTATTTATATAAGGAAAAATAAAAAGTTTTACATTTTGGGTAAACTATCCCTGTAAATACACACTTTTCAAAAATATTATATTATATTATATTATCATACTTTTTATTATCTTGTTCTTGTCTTTTCTTCTTTAAAAAAAAAGTGGAAATGTTATATTTGTACTGTTTCAATGTGTTATAAATAATAAATGCATAACAAATTACACCCTTCACCTTTAACCAGGCTCACATCTGCTAATTTAATATTTGCTCAACTTCTCATCAGCCCATCTTTAACCCAGCCTGTCACTCAGATGGTTATTGTCCATACAGGATTGAGGTCAGGGCCCAGCAGTGGATATGAGATTTTCCAGCTTGTAAGGAAAAAAATATGATAGCCATTATAGAACCATTTGAACAGAATTATTAATGACCCTGTAGGATTGAGGGAAATATGAAAAGCGAGCTGCCGGACAGTGCTCTGGGATTCGGGTGCTTCATCATATTTCATGCTAACGACTTGGGCTTTGAACGGCTGCTCAAATTACATCCTGATAGAGTGATCAGGCAGAACGCCAGACAGACATGATGGGCAATATGTCAGCGCTGAAGAATGGAGAGGGAGGGCGCTGGTGTGTGTATGTGTGCTTTACTTGCTCGGCTTTAAGCATCCAGGAATTAATGCTCTGATAGGAGAAATTAAGGCAGTCAATTGAGATGTAATTGTCGCTAATGGACGGTGGTTTGTCAAAGCCTTTCAAGCCAGCTTTCAGTACAAATACTAAAAGAGGTTATGAAGAGCCTTGGGGCTTCTGAGCCGCAGGTGTGGAGTAACACTAGCCTGATTACTAATGTACCAACAAAAACAAACTACATTTGCATTTCTTGAACAAAGTACTAGTGCTGGCAAAGCTAAATAAAAATACTTGTGCAATTTTGTTTTGAAAACACATAACTTTTGGTACGATTGCACTTGTCGTTTACACTACTCGACCCTCGAAAACTGAGATTTTCGAAAACGCTGCAAACCCTGTTGTAGTTTAAAAACTCTGGGGTTGCATTTCATTCACTCTGCTTATCCTTGATGACCATGTAAATGATAACATCATGTTCATTTGTTGTGACTCATTTCGGAGGCTCATTACTTTTAAATTGCAAAGTAAAAAAAAAATACGGTATGTTTACACCCCAAAGAATAGGGTATGACGGGGCTAAAGGCGCTGCGGGGTTAAAGGTGCCTTTGATATTATTTACCTCTAAACCACTAGATGGCAGAAAAACATGCTTTAGCACTTTCCAAAACATCCGCTTTTCAAGATACACGTGCAATTTTGGCTGATGCTTGACGCAATCACGGGCAGCAGCGCAAGGTCGATTCTGTGCTTGATCTAATATTTGATGTTTTTAAAAATGTTGTAGATTCAGGTAGCAAATGAGAATCGCTAAAATTCTTGAATATATCTTGAGACAAAAGACAATATGTCTTCTTAATGATTTTCAGTTTTGTTTAAGATAATTAAAGCGCCAGTTTTTAAATAACGAAAGAATATGTAAAAGTATGGGATTTGATAAAAAGCACCCCTGCTGTTGGGGCTAAAAGGCACAATAATTAACGTGATAATTAACAGAAGGATGACTTTTTATTAGATCCTGATTAGATTCAGATGGCGAATGTCATGTTGGGTGTCCATCTTAAAGACAATCACCATGTTTAGAATGAAACCATCATTTTTTAAAAACATGCTATTAATCATAACATAATAAAATATCATTTGTTGTTTCTACTGTAAATCTATATTAAATTACTATGGGATCTCCTTCAATGCTTTCAGAATCTTTACATTTTAAAATGATTTTGTTTCTGTATTTTAAAATATGTTTTATTTTAACATATTTTAATGACAGTATATTTATTGAACAAAAATATATTTATCAAAATAAGCAGAAAACAGTACAAACTTTGCTAAAGTGATTGTTTTGAAGTATTAACTCAGACATTATTAAAAAAACATTATTCTATAGCTAAAGTATTTGTATCAATACTGTGTGCCGCTGGTGAGCCTTTTACCCTGTGTGTGAGGTAAATGGACCCCCTTGCCACTTCATACATTTATAAGATTGTTAAACAAAATAAATGACTTGTGTGATTTATTTTAACACAAAATCTGTTGTTCATAAATGTTCAATATAAATGTATGTATTTTTCTGCAATCATAGACTTTGGCACAGTGAAAAGCACATTTTTTTCTTAGGGTGTGTCTTTAGCCCCGTTGTTTTATTCCAGTTACTTCTCGTATGCAGTCTGAATGGTCATGTGACATGCGTTTTTGGTTGTGTAGTGTCGACGGAGATTGTTTCTGAAATGCAGTGAAAACACTAATGTAGATGAGGATTGTTTTCATCTTAAAATGTGGTTATAAAATGAAAAAGTACTAGTGTAAACAGGGCCTAAATTTCTTAAAGCAATAGTTTACCCAAAAATGAAAATTACACTATTTTAATAATGTCCTTATTACCTTTCTGGGCCTTGAACGTTTCAGTTGCATTGCTGTCTATGCAAGGTCAGAAAGCTCTTAGATTTCATCAAAAAATATCTTAATGTGTGTTCCGAAGTGGTTTGGAATGACATCAGGGTGAGCAATTCATGACAGAATTTTCATTTTTGGATGATCTATCCTTTTCAAGTAGGCTATAATATTTTACACCTAAGACTCAAAGTCTAAATGGAATCTGTGTGATATTCATGGTTAGAAATCAGAGCAAACCCTAACCAGAATGTTTGAGCAATATCAATGCAATGCTTCCCTACAAACACTGTAATAAAGCTGTGTTCATGTTTTTTGAATTACTGTAATTATGAAATGGCAACTCTGAATGCTGTTCACATCCTTGAACTCAGAAATGATTTGTTTCTATGGTAATGAGTGCAGCTTTAAACATTTGAACACTATAAATTCACCTTGATACGTTCTTGCTAAAAATATAGACTGGCAACAGTGGCTGTAATTGGTTGACTTATCAAAACAAAATGTACAGTAGAGGCACTTGAAGTGCCCTTGCTATTTCTAACATTGTTTTTGGAGTCTCCTACAGTAGGTTTACATGCATGCAAGGTCAAACAACAGTTTTGTTTTCTCAAACAATGCACCTCATTTTGCAGTGGTTCTTAAATGATTTGTGCGAAGCAGTTCAATCTCTCTAAACCAGTCTGTTGTGACTGGTCTACCGTGTCAGAAACGATACGCCCATTGCCATAGTTCAGTATTCTGAGTGCTCGATAGAAAATATAAACTATTATTTATCATACTAACAGGAACAAACTAGCTGTAATTATTTGACTTATCAGGACAAAATGTACAGTATAGAGGCTGCTAATTTATAAAGCCATTTTGTAGGTTTTTACATGAACTCACAACGGTCAAGTGAGAGAAGAAAGAGCTTTTTATAAATTCCCAGTTTCAAACTTGTAATTATAACATGAATGGTTTCTACGAGTCGGAAAGTGTAATTATGCTAATGCTGACATGATGTTGAAAGCAGCAGAAGCTCCCAAGAGAATGCAGTTACACATCGCATGCATATTTATTAATTACTTTCATGACAGGGAAATCAAATTAAACATGCCTTGTGGATGAGAAGAAATGCCTTGATGAATTTTTTAAAAATCGATGTAATATTTAAATTCATATTTTAACAAGTACACCAGGTTGTGCAAACTCCTAATTAAACCGAAGGCCTCCAAACAGGCATTTTGCAGCTAATCGTACCCATCTGAATCAACACGGTTTGTAAAGCGCCTTCCCTGCAGATCGTCGTGCTTTCTGCTGGATAATCGACTGCTTTCAAATCTGTTGCATTGACTACAGCCAACTGAGCACCTAAAAGTGTCAAACATGTCTGCAGATACAGCTTCACAGCTTGCTAATGTATTCTCCTGCTCAGACTGAGCTCCGTAGGGCAGGCAGCCGCTTTAATTGGTTCATTTCTATTCTGTTAGCAGACGTCTCAGCTGAATCGCTCAGTATCGCGGATTCAAACCTGTTTTGATTCATTCATTTTGATGAAATACTGCTTTTCAACAGATGCTTTAGTAAAATTAGAATTATGAGCCCAATAAGAAGCAGCATTACTAGGGCTGTCAATCAAATACAACATTTAATGGAATTAATTACATGAAATGTTGATTGTTTATTCAAATTAATTCATATTTGTGGAGAAAAAATGCAATACATTATTGTGGCAGACAAGTATAGCAGAAGAATGAGACCCTACTGAATTAAAAATAATGATTCGAAATAGTGATTCGAAATAATGTTATTAAAATAGCATATGCAGTGTGATACTAACAGGCCTTCTTGGTACATGTTCCCCATTATAACCTTCATTGTCATTAAAATGACCCTTCATTTCACTCTGAGATCCTACAGCTTCCATATATCCCATCTGATGAGAATTATATTGCTTGATGATACATAATGTGGAAGCTGAGGACGTGATGGGATGAAGAGAAAGAGACATCCTCACAAAAGCAATATGGATTCTCTGCTGATAAACGGTGTGCTGGAAAGGTCAGCGTAAACGTCAGCAGAGCTATGTGCTAACCTGCCGTCTACACACACTTACATACACAAACACGCAACAGACACACACTTGTTTGACCAGCACCCCCACTCCATGTACTAAATCAAATAAATCAGGCAGAGGGGGTGATGCTGTTCTGAGGAGCTTCCCCTCCCCCACGGCCAAATAAATCACACAGAGGTGCAGCCCAATCCTGCAAACACCCTCTCTGTCCTCTCAGCTCGCATTTCAAGAAAACCACAAGGAAGGGCGGAGGGTGAAAGCGTTTTTTCAGTTACTTTGAAGACTTGATGCTTAAATATTGTTTTTTAGGGGTTCAAGCACATAGCGCTGAAATTGCAACCTATTGTAATTGTTAGAAAGGCCAAGGATCAGCAATCTCCACGTAAAACTGATTGGGCAGACCAAACCGTAAGACGTAGAGGCTTGAAACTTGGAGGGATGGTAGTACTCACACGGCCGAAAACGTCACCAAGGCTCGCCCCAATCGACCTGACGAGGGCGCTATGGCGATAAAAAGTACGAAATCGCTTATAACTCCTAAACCGTCAGTCGCAGACTCAAGTGTCTTATGTCGTTGGGATCCTTGGCTCACGTCGGACAAAATGCATGATTTCAGATTCAATCGTGAGCCTGGCGACATTTTTTGAAAAAAAAAAACTACTTTTTTGAACTAATCCTAGGTTTACAGAAAGTACAGAAAGATTCTATGGTAAGTGAATATCAATAATTATCAAAAAAGGTTAACTTTCGACTCACAGTCGCAAAGGAACGCCAAAATGTTAGAAAGTGGCAGGGCCACTTTTAGTAAAACTCCTGAATGAAATGAGATATCTTTGGCAAACTCAGGACACTTATGTAAGAGCTCAATTTGAGGTCACAGGACAAAAATTGTGGAGCTTGGCCACTTGGTGGCACTATAAGAGGAAAAAAACATAAAAATTGCTATACCTATGCAACTATTTGTCCGATTAACATAAAAATCCCTGTGCACGGTCTTGGTCCAAAGTGCCACAAGTGTCTATAAGGACATTTGCTTATCTCAAAAAACATGGCCGTCACTGGCAGATTAAATTTGAGCACCTATTAGACAAGGTTAATGGAGGATCGGAACAGAACTTGGTGCCTGTTTGAATCACAGCCCCAAAGGTCTGTAAAAAATTTGAAAGAAATCGGCCACTGGAGGGTGATATTGCATTTTTCAAGTGTGTAAACGATTGTACATTGCGTGTTTTTTTTTTTGCACATACACGCGATATTCGTATCATATGATAGATGTCTTCATTCCAGACAAATGCCTCTAGAACCACTGCTGTCAATCAAATTGTTTGTTAAATGGTTGACAAGATGTAAAAACCTACTTTTGCAAATTAGTCCTAGGTTTTTCACTCAATCTGAAAAAAAAAAAAAAACACTGCAGTACAATTCTCTGGACTCTCTAGGTCAGTAATGATAAAAAATGTTGCAATTTGCCCCTTAGGAAGCTATAACGGGGTTGCTTAGAAAGGGGGCCTGTCCAAATTTACCCAAAATCCTATAAAGCCTAAAGGAAACCTCAAAACTTCACAAAACCTAGTGAGGGCACGCAAGAGGTAATTCTAAACAATCATGCAAAGTTTTAAACAGCTGGCACTATAACAGTCATAAACAATAAAAAAACATAATATTTCTGTGGTAAATAACCTGGATTTGCCCCAAAATGTAGGTGGTTACAGGCTTGCTACATAATGTTTTTTTCATGTGTGCTGAAATGCCTTAAAGTGCTTAAACGCCTGCGAGCTCTACATCGAATATGTAGATCGGGATTGGCGCTTTACATTTAAAAACGAAAGTAACGTTAAACCTCTGCCTCTTAAGCGGCTCAGATTTTGGGAGTAAATGACTACTGCTATGTTCATTATTACGTCCAACAACAGCACACCTCAATCACTCAATTAGAGTCTTCCTCTGCACCTGAGTCACACAATGGCAATTGTATTCGGACTGTTTCAGCTCGGTGAGGGCGGGTCTAAGGTAAGACGCTCATGTCAATCAAATGTATTTCGTCACAACGACAAGAATGATTTTAAAAAGGATATTGCTTTTAAAGATTAAAAAAAATACCACTGGGTGGATTTTCATCATTGTAGGGTGGTTGTGTACACAAACTACCAACACACATTAATGTTCAAACGACTTGGAAAAGTTAGTTTTGCACCCGATGACCCCTTTAAAGAGAACATTTCTGAAAATAAATCATTCGTTTTTATTCACTAAAAAATAAATATTTTGCTTATTTACTGTAATTTACTTTCTATTAAGTTAATAACGTCTTAGTTTTTACCTAAATACATTATTAACGTTAATTTTTCATTTCAATTCGAGTCAAATTTTAATTAAAATCTCTATTTTACAATTTTAAAAAAATAAGCTAATATAACATATTATCAGGAAAATATTTACTTTCTATTTTGTTAATAACATTTTAGTTTTTTCCCCCAAAAAATATTAGTGTTTTTTTTTTCACTATAAATAACTATCCAGAGCATTTTTATCAAAAATGGTGTCATACAACTAGTGAGCTCAGTGTGAAAGTGCTGGGAAAAAATGCATGGTAAAATGCATGTTGCAAGAATCGTAAGAAGATTTTAAAGAAATTATTGGGATATGTAACCGTCCCTTATTCAGACACCAGATATCATTTTTTATTTTATTTTATTTTATTTTATTTTTTTATATATTTTTTAGTGGGTTTTAGTGGGTGGGTGGGATAAAAATATGGGACCAAACATTTATTTGACATTTTGACCTGACCATTACAGTTACAGTTGCATAATTTTCTATCAAAGTTATCTGACATTATCAAGATGAATTTGTTCTGACACAGTCTAACTCTGAGTCCTTGTCATATTTTAGTACCATTTTCTAAACTACAGCAACTAAACTATGATAATGTGAGAAATTTTGAAGGTGTCTGAATAATTTTGGTTTGACTGTATATCTATCTATATATCATTTTCTCACTTACTTGTTCCAAACCTGTATGAGGTTTTTTTAATTTTAATGATTTTTTTTAGCACAAAATAAGATACTGACTATGAAAATACTGTGAAGTCAATGTTTATGTGCAACTGCTTGGTTACCAACATTCTTGAGAATATCTCAAGTGCTCAGCAGAAGAAAGTAACAACAAACGGGTTTGATGAGTAAATGATGTGAGTAAATGATGACATAAATTTAATTTTGGGTGAACTATCTCTTTGACATACAGTATAGCGTAATACAATGTTTGCAGTGTAATTAACCATAAGACTCATCAGTTCAGTATTTGGTTACTGAAGGAATTGTCAGTTGCTGCTTGAAGGGTGGAACTAACTGCTTGACAGTTTCACATCTCACTTTCTACACAACATCAGACAAGTCATGAGTTGTGGTGAAAGAGTGCATGTCAAAGGGCTGGGTTGAGTTTAATCTAGGCATTTACAGCCAGCTTTTAGCAAATCAATTTGAACTCAAGAGCCCTTATTCAGTAATATGATATTACTGAATAATATATCCCATGTCATGTGTGCAGTGTTTTGCTTATTTGCTATATTAAAAACTCATTACCCTGAGATGTGTGAAAGCCACACTGGTGATTAGGCGTGGTCGTGTGTTCGGTTCAAAGGTTTTAATATAGTATGTGACTAAGATGATGATGATTATGACGGGATGTTCACTGGTGTACGGCACTGATGCTGTATATTGTGATTAATCCCTTCAAAGGTGCTACACTTGTACCTTCCCTGCAGAGCAGACGGCGAGCAGGGCAGGAGTTATTCCCATACTGTGTGCTAATCCCTTTATCTGCACAGCGATGCCTCTCATTGGAGCTCCAATGTCAGACAGCAAAGTTATCGGCATCTCTATCAATCTAAGTTATGTGGTCTCTCATTGAGAGGCATGTTCAGCCTGTTAATCTAATAAACATCGTCTCACCAAGACAACCTCTTCTCCTCCTCCCCCTTCTCTCTCTCTGTCTTCCTCAGTTGCAATTTAGTGTTCTTTAATGGCATGAAAAAAAAAAAAAAAAACATTTCTATTATATTGTATAGTTTGAATCGTAAATGTCTTAAAGGGATAATTTACACAAAAAAGACACTTCTGTCATTAATTGCTCATCCTTTTTCATTTTTCGATTTTCAATTTTGGGTGAACTAGCACTTTAATATATAATGTATAATTTGATTTACTTGTATTTTAATTTATTTCAATATTTTGACATTTAAATCAATTGAATTCAATTATTTTGAATAATAAATATGACTAGTTTTAACAATTATTTTAATAGTTAAAATATTATCAATCGGCACATTCGCTCTCTTTTTATACGTTTTTATAATTTGTAGTTTTACAAAATAAAATAAAATCAAAATAATTAAAATATATTTTAGAAATTTAAAATAAAATATTTTCTAATTTGATCTACTTGTATTTTAATTGATTTAAATATTTAAAAAATGTAATCTATTTAATTTAATGATTTTGAATAATAATTATTAGTTCTGACAAATATTTTAATAGTTAGAAAGATCAGTCAGCACAATTACTCTCTCTTTATACATTTCTATTGTTCAGTTTTAAAAAATAAAATAAAAATGATTTTAAAACAATTAAAACAATATTTTAGAAATTAAATTAAAATATTTTCTAATTTGATTTACTTGTATTTTAATTTATTTAAATGTTTTAATATTAATATCAATTTTGATGATTAAACGATTTTAATAATAATTAAAAATAGTTTTGACAGTTATTTTAATAGTTATAAAATTATCAATCAGCACATTCACTCTCTTTATACATTTTTATAGTTTGTGGTTTTAAAAAATTACATTAAATTAACATTAATAAAATAATATTTTAGAATATTGTATTAAAATATTTTCTAATTTGGTTTACTTGCACTTTAATTTATTTAAATGTTTTAATATTAATATCAATTTTGATGATTAAACGATTTTAATAATAATTAAAAATAGTTTTGACAGTTATTTTAATAGTTATAAAATTATCAATCAGCACATTCACTCTCTTTATACATTTTTATAGTTTGTGGTTTTAAAAAATTACATTAAATTAACATTAATAAAATAATATTTTAGAATATTGTATTAAAATATTTTCTAATTTGGTTTACTTGCACTTTAATTTATTTAAATCGATTTAATTAAATGATTTTTAATAATAATTATTAATAGTTTAAACAATTAGCAATAAACAGTTAACATGTTTTTTTTTTTTTGCAGGCATGTTTGCTTGAAATCTCTGACAGTTTTACTAACATATGTGAGGAAATACACTTGACTGGGTTCTGTCAGTCACACACACATTTACAGTAACATGGGCCTTTTTCTCAGATTGTTGGCATAGCCGCCTGTTGTCAGCACAGTTCAGCAGTTTCAGCTCTGGTCTAAATATGTTTAGGAATGAGATAAAGGTCAAGAATAATCTGAGACGCTCCCTGTAACTGTGGCAACACGTCACTGTTCATCTGTCAGCGCTGAATGTGCTTAGCATTTTAAAATAATGCAGCTGAATCTCTGCATCTCTATGCAGCACGCTGATCATTTTCTGGCTCTGCTTGATTAGCACCTGAGCATTTGTTATCTCCACCACTGACTGGGAAATTTGATTTCCCTTTGTCTATGCTGAATAAAAAGAAGGGGAAGTTCAATAAGAATGAATTGCGCCCACAGATAGTGTCATTTATTTGCACACACTTTAGTGTTCAGTTCACTAAACAAATTGGCATGAGGTAATGTGCAAATGTTCCCACAAAATCTATGCTGAATGCAATTTGTGCAAATAAAGCACAACCTATTCTGAATTTGCCCCACAAAGTGCTTTGCTTTCAGCTGATTTCTCTCTCCTCTAAATGAGCAGTGTCAAATTCATTTACTTGAACTGGCACGGCCTGCTTTTTTTTTTCTCCTGAGTCGACTAAAGTGTGTGAGAGAAGGCAGAAAGTGAGGGGAATAGCTTTACACAGGCTGATTTGGTCCAACAGCCAAGTGAACCAAAGCTTTGCTCATTTAATTTGGTCAAAACAGGCGATACTTGGAGAAAAACATTGAATTAGAGAGGAGAAAATTGGAAAACGAAATCTGCCAAATACATGAAATACCAAATAAAGGATCACTTTCGCATGTACCCTCCCAAATTCCCTACATTTGCGTCATTTACTGTGCTTTTAACCACTTTCTGGTTTGGGTTTTTTATTATTAGTGCTTCCGTTTTCACCCAAAACACTTTTTTTAGAGTTTTCATTTGTTTTGCTGTGGTTTTGGGGGTTTTTGTGCTTGAATTATCTTCAGATCTTCTAGTGAAACGTTAACACGGAGTCTAGGCAAAATAACAAAATAAACGTCATGCCTGGTTTAATGGTTATACCGTTGAGCATTAATATCACTTAAATAGATTCATAATAGAAAATGATTAAACTAGGTTGTGTCAGTGTTCAGGTGTACAAGCTTGTTTGTACTTGTTCCTGTGCTGCCTTGTGTATTACTGCTTACACTTGACACTTGGCAGTGTGTACTGTAAATATTGTGGCTCCTATGATGATAAATGCACACTTTTGCTGGGAATTTATTTGACAGGTGATCTGACCAGTCATAACACAGAAACTACTATTTTGTCCAACAAACAAACCAAAAAGGAACTTGAAAAATGGTCTTTCCACTGTTGAAACAAGATACTTTCTGATGTTTATTCATGTTTATTTCATGGTATGACCAGTAAAGAGGAAGAGATGATCGGTTCATTTGCTGCTTGAACTGAGGCGCTACAGCAGTTTGTCATGACATATTAAAGGTATTTATTATATTTATGAAGTTATTGTTTGCCAACAGACAAGACAGAGCAGGCTACTTTAGGTATAAAACAAAGTCTTAGCTTGCAAATTTTGTAATTTCTTTTAAATACTGTTTTGTGTCTCTTTAATGTGACGTGACAGATCACTGTAGTGCCATATGAACCGATCATCTCTTCCTCTTTAGTACTTCTAGTTCTTTAGTAGTTCCTTAGTAGTTATTTCACGGAAAGACATCAGCATACACCGTTTTTCAAGTTCAAGTCCACTGAAGTTATTCCACTGTCCTGTCTGGTTTGTTTGTTGGATAAAAAAACAGCAGATTGGTCAGATCACCTGTCAATCAAACTCCCTGCGAAGGGTCAATTGCAACCTAATAAATACAAATGTATCAATACAAATACATTTAAACACATACATACATAGTGTAGCATAAATACTTCTCAATCAGCAGTAAATTTTTAAACATATTTTGAAGATAATAGAAATAATTCAAAAATTGCGTATAAAGATTTATGTATTTACTGTGATGGTCTCCCAACCTGGTCAAGCTGGTCTTTTGGCTGATTTTAGAAGGATTTTAGTCACTTTTAAGATCAGCAAACCAGCATTTTAGGGGTTTTTTTTTCAGAATGCAGTATAAAGTACAGTTGAGGTCAAAATTTTACATCCCCCTTTGAGAATGTGCAAAATCATACAAAGTGCATGTTATTGTTTATTTAGTACTGACCTGAATAAGATATTTCACATAAAAGATGTTTACATATAGTACACAAGGAAATAATAGCTGAATTTATAAAAATTGACCCTGTTCAAAAGTTTTCATACACATAATACTGTGTTGTTACTTGAATGACCCTGTGTTTTTTTTTTGTCCCTTGTTTGTCCTGAACAGTTAAACTGCCTGCTGTTCTTCAGGAAAATCCTTCAGGTCCCACAGATTTTTTGGTTTATCAGCATTTTTGTGTATTTGAACCCTTTCCAACAATGACTGTATGATTTTCAGATCCATCTTTTCACACTGAGGACAACTGAGGGACTCATATGCATTAGCACTATTATAGAAGGTTCAAACGTTCACTGATGCTTCAGAAGAAAAAAAACGATGCAATAAGAGCCGGGGGTGAAAACTTTCGAACAGAATGGAGATGTGTACAATTTTCTTATTTTGCTTAAATAATATATTTTTGTTCATTTAGTACTGCCCTTCAGATGCTATGCAGAAGACAAAATAAGTTAAATTTACCCTGATCTTCAAATTCAAAACGTTTTCACGCCCTGGCTCTTAATGGATGGTTTTTCCTTATGGATAATCAGTGTGTTTGAACTCTATAAATTCAACTATTATTTTCTCTTGTGGACTATATGTAAACATCTTTTATGTGAAATATCTTATTCAGGTCAGTACTAAATAAACAATAACATGCATTTTGTATGTCCTCTTATTTTGATCAAATAATTGACATTTTACAGATTCTGAAAGGGGGATGTAAAATTTTGACCTCAACTGTACATACTATATACTATTACATGCAGCTCAATAAACAGTATTGCATTCCCATCTCTGTGTGTGGTTATTGAGTGTAGATTTGAGGGAGGTCAAGGCAGGCCTGTGGTACGTGCAGTAGGAAATGACAATGTCTCTGGAGATGGGTTTTAATTGGACATCACTCTGTCTGTGGGAGACCAGAGAGGCACAGCTGTTGCATACACACTCAAACACACTGCACAGGAAGCTGAGACTGTTGTTTCATAACTCATGGCCTTTTGGAGAGAAATGTGCCCTTTTTAAACATCTGTCACATTTCAGATAAGTACATTAATTCTAAAAAGACACTTCCTCCGATGTGTGCTTTTATAGTCTCTCTGTGGTGATGCAGCGATTCTAGGTGTCTGACCTTCGTGCTGATTGTTATTAGTGGGGCATTAGTACATGCCGCTGCAAGTTCTCTTTATATGCAAACCACCAGGGGATCGATTTCCATGCCAGCTGATTAACCCATGGGATGAGTGCGGTTTCCATAGAGACACAAAGTCAGTTGATCAAACGTGGCCGTTTTAATTGGAAGAAGCCTCTGGCTTGCGTTCGGCTGTGAGCTTGCTGATTGGTTAGGCGGTTGCTGTAAGGCACAGATGACAAACCATTGACCCAGTGAAATTGCTTCCTGTTCATCTGCCCCAAGACTGGTCATAATGAAACCCTACACAGTTCATTAGCTGTCTGTAAAGGGTGTTATCTGATCCTGGGGGGCGTCTTCATCTCACAGGAATATGTGGACACAGTGAGGATCAGTTTTTGTCTTCACAACAGGCTGGTCTCTTCGCTCATCCCTCTGTGCTCACCCGGACACATGGCCTTGTGATGGCCAGCTTTCGCTTCTTCTCTCACTATGAATTGGCCTCAGACTGGTGATGAAGAGGGGGTTGGGTGGAAATCTGTGTCCTGATTGTTGTCATATTGGTCAGTTTGTTCAACTGAAGATGTTGTTGCACATAAGCTGGAGTTTTGTTTTTAAAAAGAGTTCTGTCAGGACTTAAATGTTGAATCTGGCTAGTTTAGCCGTAATCTAACGTTCTATGATCATTTACTAACCGTCAGGTTTTATTTTTTTCTATCATGTATTGATTTTTTTCTGTTCAGTTATAATTAATGGGGACTAGAGCTTTCAAGCTTCAAAAAGGATACAAAAGCATCAATAAACAGTGTATAGATTGGAAGTCTGTTTCCGCCACTGAAAGGTTATTGCAACTTTTTATCTCACAATTTTGACTTGCAGATCAGAATTGCATTTATATAAACTCACAATTGCGAGAAAAAAACTCAAAATTGCGAGTTTATATCCTGCAATTCTGACGTTATATCTTGCTTCTGAGAAAAAAGTCAGAATTGCAAGATTATATCCTCCTGAGTTTATATCATGCAATACTAACAGCATAACTTGCTTCTGAGAAAAAGTCAGAATTGTGAGTTTTGTTACGTAATTTTGACTTTACAACTCGTATTTGTGAGTTTATATCACAGAATTCTAAGAAAAAGTCAGAATTCCAAATTTTATGTTACGTAATTTTGACTTTACAACTCGCATTTGCGAGTTTATATCACAAAATTCTTTGAAGTCAGAATTTCGAATTAATTTCAATTTTGAGAAAAAAAGTCAGAATTGCAAGCGTATATCACACAATTCTGAGAAAAAAAGGCAGAATTGTGAGTTTATATCCTGCAATTTTGACTTTATAACTCGCAGTTGCAAGTTTATATCACACAATTGTGATTTATATCATAATTTTGAGAAAAGTCAGAATTGCCATGTCTATATCATGCAATTCTGACTTTATAACTCAATTCTGAGAAAAAAAAAAAGTTAGAATTGTGAGTTTATATCACTTAATTCTGGGGGGAAATGCAATTAAATTATTATTGTAAGAAGTCATGATTATCTTTTTTTATTCTTTATTCAGTGGTGAAAACAGGCTTCCATAGTGTAATACCGTTCAAACGTTTGAGTTCAGTGTTTTTGAAAGAAGTCTCTTATGTTCACCAAGGCTGCATTTTAAAATCAGTTATATTGTGAAATATTATTACAATTTAAAATATCTGATTCCTATTCCTGTGATGGCAAAGCTGAATTTTCAGCAGCCATTGCTCCAAGTCTTCAGTGTCGGCTTTATGTAACCAATTGTGATTTACGGTCAGTCTGGTTTAAGAAAACATTCCTAACATATCACATGTCCCTTCAGAAATCATTTTAATATGCTGATTTGGTGCTCAAAAACATTTTTTATTATTAATATTAAAAACAGCTGTGCTGTTTAATATTTTTGTGGAAACTGTGATAAATTCATTTTTTTTTAAAGAATTCTTTGATGAATAGCAAGTTGACAAGAATTTGAAAGGCATTTGAAATAGAAGACTTTTGTAACAATATGAATAGCCTGGCTGTCACTTTTGATGAATTTAATGTGTCCCTACTGAATAAAACTATTAACTTCTTGGATAAAAAAAAATCATACTGACCCCAAACTTTGGAATGGTAGCGTCAAAACACAAATCTTCTGCCACCAGGTCATTGTCTCACTGAGAATGAATCATTCAGACTGCATTTGTGAACTGCCTCACATGATTCATTAAATAAAGATGTGACTCAAAAGAACAATTCATTCATGAATCTGAAATTGCTAGTTCTTTCATGAACTCATTATGAGCTTGGGCAAATGTCAAGATTTTCAGTGAACAGTGGTCTATTTCTTACATAAAGGTATCACATGGTTTCAGATGGAGGACTTGAAATATAGTGCATCTCATTCACATTCATTATATAGATATTTAACCATTTGTGTTCCAAGGAAATCTATATGGGTGAATAATGATGGCACATTTTTGTTTTTGGGTGAACTATTCCTTTAAATCACTTAAAAGTGCCCTGAAACAGACTGAACTTCCTGTCACAGTGAGTGCAATGTAACAACAGACGACATGCACCCCCGTGTCCAGCAAAGAGCCAGAACGCGGCATATGTCGAATGTGTCATTCTCCTCTAACATGGCCAAAGAGAAGCTGTGAAACTCTTGGTGTTTTATAAGCTAATAGCCTCTTGATTGACACCTATGAAAGCTTTATTATTCTAACCGCCTTCCACTGCAAATATTTCAGCCTTTTATGCTACACAGAATGCTGGCGTTTTCCATGAGGGGTTACAAACATTGTTACCGCAGTATTATAATGTTCTTTTTTTAGCGCACGCTCCTAGAGATGAGTTATTATCTAAGCTTCTGTCAGCAGAAAAACTTATAATAACAGAGCATCCACCAAATTCCTTATTGCATTACTCTCGCTCCAGTGCAATTATTTATTCAGGAGATGCTGCTGGCGTTCGCATGAGAATCTTTTAGCGGATGCGTTCTCAGCAGCAATCCAGCTGTGCTTTTCCACAAGATCCCGCCCTCTCTATGACCCCTGGGGAGGAAAAGTCTTTGCGGTATAGATGTCTGTGACTATAAAGTAACTTTAAGCCAAATATCTGTAGGTATGGTATTTTTCCACACTTCTTTTCTGACCTTTGGCTGTCAGATGCTGTGAATTGTAAATACACACAACTGTAGATATATGGGGCTGGATACTAAAGGGTCCAGATGGACACAGTTCTCACACGTGATCTGGTGATCTGAATCTTCATCCATAATGACTCTGGCAAAGAAGTGACCAATGGCTTGCCCAAAGTGCACTGCCAAGGACCACAGTTGCTCATCTCGATCTGGGACTACAGCCTTTCCAAACACATTCCCCCATCAAATGGCTTTTCCAGTGCCTTATTTTATATGGCATGAAACACACAATCCTAACATTCCTTGTGAAGGAATTGCTTCCTTTTTTTAAGTTTTCAGTCTAACATTTTAGTGAGAATGAGTCCTGTATTTCTTCATCTATAGTTTTATCCACCTTATTCTTCAATGCGGAAATAAGTGAGAAAATAACGAGAAGAGGTAAATAATGAAAAGAATAACAACATGCAGTAAACGGTAAAATCGTTTGCATTACAAATCAGTGTGTTCCTAATTTAGATAATACATTAAAATAGTCTGGTAAGACACACCAATTTTCAAAGTCAAGCAGCAAATCAAGCTGTTTTGTGCAGCTAAAAATAGCTGGACGTGGATGAGACCGGAAACCAGACCCATAAAATTTACAAATGGCTGTGCCTGCTCTTACGGCAAAAATAAGGTGGATAAACTGCTTGATTTAGGTATTTTATTTATATTTTGACTTTATAACTTGGAATTGCAAGTTTATATTACACAATTCTGAGAAAAAAGTTGGAATTGCAAGTCTATATCACGCAATTCTGACATTATAACTCACTTTGGAGAAAAAAAGTCAGAATTGCGAGTTTATATCCTGCAAATCTGACTTTATAACTTGGAATTGCAAGTTTATATTACACAATTCTAAGAAAAAAGTTGGAATTGCAAGTCTATATCATGCAATTCTGACATTATAATTTGTTTCGGATAAAAAAGTCAGAATTGCGAGTTTCTATCATGTAATTCTGAGAAAAAAGTCAGAGTTGCGAGTTTATATCCTGCAAATCTGACTTTATAACTTGGAATTGCAAGTTTATATTACACAATTCTAAGAAAAAAGTTGGAATTGCAAGTCTATATCATGCAATTCTGACATTATAATTTGTTTCGGATAAAAAAGTCAGAATTGCGAGTTTCTATCATGTAATTCTGAGAAAAAAGTCAGAGTTGCGAGTTTATATCCTGCAAATCTGACTTTATAACTTGGAATTGCAAGTTTATATTACACAATTCTAAGAAAAAAGTTGGAATTGCAAGTCTATATCACGCAATTCTGACATTATAACTCGCTTTGGAGAAAAAAGTCAGAATTGCGAGTTTATATCATGTAATTCTGAGAAAAACATCAGAATTGTGAGTTTATATCATGTAATTCTGAGAAAAACATCAGAATTGCGAGTTTCTATCATGTAATTCTGAAGAAAAAAAAAGTCAGAATTGTGAGTTTATATCCTGCAAATCTGACTTTATAACTCGCAATTGCAAGTTTATATTACTCAATTCTGAGAAAAAAGTCAGAATTGCGAGTTTATATCATGTAATTCTGAGAAAAACATCAGAATTGTGAGTTTATATCATGTAATTCTGAGAAAAACATCAGAATTGCGAGTTTCTATCATGTAATTCTGAAGAAAAAAAAAGTCAGAATTGTGAGTTTATATCCTGCAAATCTGACTTTATAACTCGCAATTGCAAGTTTATATTACTCAATTCTGAGAAAAAAGTCAGAATTGCAAGTCTACATCACGCAATTCTGACATTATAACTCGCTTTGGAGAAAAAAAGTCAGAATTGTGAGTTTATATCCTGCAAATCTGACTTTATAACTTGGAATTGCAAGTTTATATTACACAATTCTAAGAAAAAAGTCAGAATTGCAAGTCTATATCACGCAATTCTGACATTATAACTCGCTTTGGAGAAAAAAAGTCAGAATTGCGAGTTT
Organism: Garra rufa; assembly: GCF_049309525.1. Lineage (NCBI taxonomy): Eukaryota > Metazoa > Chordata > Actinopteri > Cypriniformes > Cyprinidae > Garra > Garra rufa. Next base: position 4,903,182 of record NC_133377.1, read on the forward strand.
ATATCATGTAATTCTGAAGAAAAAAAAAGTCAGAATTGTGAGTTTATATCCTGCAAATCTGACTTTATAACTCGCAATTGCAAGTTTATATTACTCAATTCTGAGAAAAAAGTCAGAATTGCAAGTCTACATCACGCAATTCTGACATTATAACTCACTTTGGAGAAAAAAAGTCAGAATTGTGAGTTTCTATCCTGCAAATCTGACTTTATAACTTGGAATTGCAAGTTTATATTACACAATTCTAAGAAAAAAGTTGGAATTGCAAATCTATATCACGCAATTCTGACATTATAACTTGTTTCGGATAAAAAAAATTCAGAATTGTGAGTTTATATCATGTAATTCTGACTTAATTCTGACATAATACGCAATTGCAAGTTTAAATTACGCAATTCTGAGAAAAAAGTCAGTATTGCGAGTATATATCATAATTCTGAGAAAAAAGTCAGAATTGTAAGTTTATATCCTGCAATTCTGACATTATAACTCGCTCCTGAGAAAAAAGTCAGTATTGCGAGTTTATATCACATAATTCTGAGAAAAAAATTCCAAGTCTATATCCTGCAATTCTGACTTTATAACTCGCAATTGCAAGTTTATATCATGCAATTCTGACATTATAACTGGCTTCTGAGGAAAAAAAGTCAGAATTGTGAGTTTATATCCTGCAATTCTGACTTTGTAATTCACAATTGCGAGTTTATATCATAATTTTGAGAAAAAAGACAGAGTTTATATCCTGGAAATCTGACTTACAAACTCACAGTTGTGAGTTATTATCACACAATTGCGATAAAAAAGTCAGAATTAGAGATGTAAAAAAAAAAAATTTGAATTGTGTAAGTCACAATTACCTTTTTTTTTTATTCTTTATTCAGTAGTGGAAATCTCGATCTGGGAATACAGCCTTTCCAAACACATTCCCCCATCAAATGGCTTTTCCAGTGCCTAATTTTATATGGCATGAAACACACAATCACTACATGGCTACCAAAATCCCTTCTTCGACAGCTGTAGAGACTTCAGGATGGGCAACCACCTAAAACAGTCTTGCAATCAAATCTTGCTAAGCACCATTAATCACCTTAGTAAAAGCATGGCAACCCTTGGCAGTAAAAATTCAGTTTTGTGGTTACTATCTCTCTTTATCTGCATGTTATACTCCTTGAAATGCCACGAAATACAATCATTAGAGCAAATCATTGCACAAACTATCTTCAGATCACAGTTGCTATAGTTACTCTGGAGCGTGTTTGTGAGGATCTGGATAAAGTTCTTGGTGCTTGTTCTTCAGACAGAACTGGATGCTGGTGCTCACATGCATTTTAGCAGATGCTTTTGATGTGCTCATGCTGAGAGACTCATACGTGCTACTGGGAACCAATGATCCATTGTCTTCATAAGACCACGAATGCAGAATTTATAATCGCATAGAAGAGTTGCTTCGGCTTGCTGTAGGTTCTGTATAGTTTTTGTATATTCTATAATATAATGCTGATGTAACCGATTGTAATTTATGGTCAGTCATTTGTAAGTTTGACTACAAGTCTCTGAAAATTTCAGGATTGCACATCTCTCAAGATGTCTGGTACTACAGTATGTGCAGAGCTCCCTTCTCGAATCTAATTGCTGCTTTTTCTATTTTCCCGCAGGCAATAATCACCGGAGTCAAACAAGTGTTCAGGTAAGACTCGTTTGTCATTTTTGGTACTGAGAACTTTGCAAGACTCGATTTTTAATAATCTGCATGTGTTTTTACAGCTTTTTGAGAAGTGTATTGACATATTTGAGGTTTTTGTGGTAGGTCTTTTCCAGATGAATCTAGTTTAAAAAGATATGTTAGGAATGTTTTCTTATGATATTCATATTTTTATCTTGCACAAAGAGCTTAGAGCAAATATTTGATGCACAGGCCTATCAAGGGTGTAGATTATGATTTGGTATGGAGTAAATCATTTAGTACGAGATGCTGATAAATGAAAAACTGACCACAATATGATTCATACACTACCAGTCTTTTTTAACAGTTAGATTTTTTAGCGTTAGTCTCTTCTACTCACCAAGCCTGCATTTATGCGATCCAAAGTACAGCAAAAACAGTACAATTTTGAAATATTTTTACTATTTAAAATATTTGTTTTCTATTTGAATGTATTTTAAAATGTAATTTATTCCTGTGATTTCAAAGCTGAATTTTTAGCATCATTACTCCAGTCTTTAATGTCACATGATCAGAAATCATTCTAATATTCTGATTTGCTGCCCAAAAAAATGTTTATTTTTGTGTTAAAAACAGCAGGTTTCTTTGATGAACAGAAAGTTCAGAAGAACAGCATTTATTTGAAATAGAAATCTTTTGTAACATTATAATTGTCTTTATCATCATTTGATCAATTCAAAGCATTCTTGCTAAATAAAAGTATTAATTTCTTTCCCCAAAATAAATTATACTGACTCCAAACTTTTGAATGGTATAGTGTATAATGTTACAAAAGCTTTTTATTTCAGTTAAATGCTGATCTTAGGATCTTTCTATTCATCAAAGAATCCTGAAAACAATGTACTCAACTGTTTTAAATATTGATGATAATAACAATTAAAAACATTTCTTAAACATCAGCACATTAAAATGATTTCTGAAGGATCATGTGACACTGAAGACTGGAATAATGATGCTGAAAATGTAGCTTTGACCACAGGAATAAATTACATTTTAAAATATATTCAAATAGAAAGCAGTTATTTTAAATAGTAAAAATATTTGTTAATTTTTGCTGTACTTTGGATCAAATAAATGCAGGCTTGGTGAGCAAAAGAGATTTCCTTAAAAGCCATTAAAATGTTCAAAAAAGTGTTCAAAAACTTTTGACTGGTAGTGTATAATTACATACAGATAATGCTATGCTTTTAATGATTGTTTCTGAAAAATGTAAAAAGAAATTTAATGCTAAAACATTAATGATGCATAAAATGTATTATTATTACTATCAGGGATATATGGATCATGGATTTTCACATTTTAAAGCCCATGGAATGCGATATTTAACGGGGACCCTCCTCCAAATGTGATTGGGCTAGTTTTGAGTAGCAATTGGGCAGTTTTGGAGTGAAAACCTAGCAACCCTGTTGTAACCCAATGTAATCAATATTCTGTTTTTTTTTAAGCCATATATGAACCTCATCAAGTTAGTGTTTTTAAGCATTTTACATTTATTCCAAAATAATAACTCAAGGAAGTTTAAACAATATATTTTATGTGTAAACTTTTGTTCAACTATTCCTTTTGATAGTTAACTTTTAGCTATTTTTTGAATTTTTTGAATAATCAGTCATCAAATCTTGGTAAATATTGGTCACAGACATGGAGGTTTACTTTAAATTTCACCAAGATGATTACTCACTAACTCATTTACTCCTGCAGTGACTCTATTACTCTACTCTACAGCTATTTACAGGCCATTTTAAGTCTTATTTTGAACAAAGTGGTTATATCTAAATGTGTGAGTTGTTGACTCACTTTTTTGAATTAGTCTTCACATTGACACCATTATATTGTTTATTCAGACTGATTCGCGAACACAAAAGCGCACAAACAAAAGAGGTGCGATTTATCGCATGAACCAATCACAGCCGATCATAACCAGTCATATCCAATCATATCGCGATGGAGGCATTGCCTCCTCTCACGTGACTTTCCCCCATTCATTTTCAATTACCCCCCACCGAACTCACCACACGCTTTAGGGGGTCTTATTGGTGTTGTTTTATTTTTATACTACACATTTTTTTCTCATCCAATATGAGGAGACACAGCCACCCTCCTGATTTATTCTTTATATGTGACCCTGGACCACAAAACCAGTCATAAGCGTAAATTTGTCAAAATTGAGATTCTTACGTCATCTGAAAGCTGAGTAAATAAGCTTTCCATTGATATATTGTTTGTTAAAATAGAGATACAAAATTATTGAAGACACAAAAAAAATGAGATACAACTATTTGAAAACCTGGAATCTGAGGGTGCAAAAAAATCTAAATATTGAGAAAATCGCCTTTAAAGTTGTCCACATGAAGTTCTTAGCAATGGATATTACTAATCAAAAATCAAGTTTTTATATATTTATGGTAGAAAATTTGCAAAATATCTTCATGGAACATGATCTTTACTTAATATGCTAATGATTTTTGGCATAAAAGAAAAATCTAAAATTTTGACCCATACAATGTATTTTTGGCTATTGCTACAAATATACCCCAGCGACTTAAGACTGGTTTTGTGGTCCAGGGTCACATATTTGTTGATATGATTATTGATGTACGCCTCAGTGTTCAAGTGAAACCTACACTACAGTGCTAAGGAGACATTCTGCTCTGTTTAACAGGCATTATTTATGAATTAGTTTGAGATCAGTTAATATGTTATTGCATACACTTCAGTCACATTTGCATAGTTCCTCGAGTTGCACAATTGGCTTTTTCATCACGTACAAACCTACAGTACTCCTTCTAGTATGCATTAACTATGCATATTAAGAGTAGGATGATGATATTTGCATTGAAAATCAAGCTAAAAGGCTGAATAATTCCAACATAAGACTTTGGGTTTGTTCAGAATGAATGCCAGCTTCACGTTCTTGGTGGATCTGGGCGGCTTTTGTTGTCGTTCTGATGTTTCTTATCGGGGAGTTTGAGCGAGTGGAGAGGAAAGACTCACCCCTCAGAGAGGCAGCTGTGCTGTCCATCTACCCTCACACAAAAGATCAGAAGCGCTGCCCGGGCCTCAGTCTCCACTGGGATGCCAGCCATTTGATTGTTATCTGTCTATTCAGCTTGTGGAGGTGGGGCCCACCATCACACATCATCCTGGACCAGGACTCTGTTTAATCTGGCTCGGCTTTTTGGATCGCTGTCAAATGAAACTAGCCTACATGTTTGGGTTACTGAGTGAAATGTCCAAGAGCCATTCGTTCTGAAGGAGCCTCAGGCTGAGTTCACTGCGGTACCGCACGACAGGATTGTGCGTCGGCACATGTCTGCCACCTTGTGGCTGTTCATTCATAAAACTTGTGTGGACAAAGAGCTCTATCACAGTTAGGGATGATTGTGAGTTTGTTCCATGACGTCATCTGGATACGAGATTATCAGTTTAGTTATTTCACAGAATTTAAATATATTACCAATCGAACTTCTCATTAAGCTGAATTGGCTTGCTGAAGTGCAAAGGTCTTCTGGAAAACCATCAAACATCAAACTGTTGTTCTTCTCTCCTCCCCCATTCTTTCTCTATGGCTCTATCCATTTTTTGTGTCCAGCCTCTGCAGTGAGGTGCATCTGGTCGATGAAGGCGACTCATCATTGTGATGTATAATGGCTCCTGCGCTGAGTGCTATGTTGGGGTCAGGGGCCGTGGGGTCAGAGGTCGCAGGGGTGGCGGCGCTGGCTAAAGGGGAGCTGGCACTTGTAGGCACGCTCACCGCACTCACGGCTTTCCTGCTGCTTTCTGTCCTGCTACTGCTGTGTGCGAGCTGCCAGGGGTGAGTATCATTAAAACACGTTGAATTTTTAGGTGATAATTGTATAGTGTTGTTTTTAAATTATAGAGCATGATACTAATATAAAATACAATTTTGTCAACAAATGAGTGAGCTCACATGCAATCTGCACCTTTAGAAAGTTCCAAATAACTGGAATGCCATCAATCACAAAATTCAACACATCCCTCATCCGTGTTATTACATATTTTGTCTAATTTAATTATGCTTTCTAAGTCATTATGCTAGGTGTGGGTGATATACTGGTAGACATGATTAACCGTTGTCAACCATTGTTGTGGTACATGGTCACGACAATGTATCATTTGCACACCTTTTTAAGCATTGCAGTTTAAAAACAAGATTTTAAGCTGTTGAAAGCAATCAGCAGCAAAAGAGAACTCATTTCATGGTATATGTGCTGGCAGAAAGGTGCGTGCATGTGGAGATAGTGCTCATAGAGCATTATTTTTGCCGCTTTGTAGGCCTTGAGCGGTTAAAAACACACTTGTTTGTGTCAAAACGTCCGTCTTTGCAAGTATTCGTGTAAACACCGTAATTTTTGTCTTAAGTGAAAGCGAACAGCTGAGAAAGAAACACGTGTAACAGTTTATTGGATCCGGGCAGCTCTTAAAGTGACAGCAGTCTGATATTCCTGCTGTCTGTCATTTTTGTTAATCAAACAACAAAAGAGAAAATCTTTTAAATCACTTTTGTAACTTTAATAAGAAGAAATATATATTTCATTCACACAGTGAAGAATATTGTTTCTGCAGTGTTTTTATACATTTGATTACTTTATACAATGCATGCAGCATCTCTTATTTATTTGTTCTACTGTAGTTTTTTGTCCTATTGCTTGTAATTAGTTTCTTTAATTTTTTTGTGATATTGACAATGGTGACCAGAATTATGAACTTTCTATTGTATCCATTTTTTTTATATCATAATATATTTTGATATTTATTGTTACCATGAAATAAAATTATTTATATTGTGGTATAAGATATCATCCATATCGCCCACCCCTACATTATGCTTTCATCTACTAATATGAGAGTTATGCTCTAATCTTGCTGACTTGCTGATTTTTTTTCTCACCAAATTGGCATGGAAAATGTAAAAAAAAAAAAATAATTGCTAAATTATTGAAATTAAATGAACCCTTATTTGACACAATATTTAATCAAAATGTACTAAATCGTTTAAAAACAAAAAGTGAATTTTGAATACTAAATGTTACTATTAAAAAGGTATTAAATATATTTAATAAATATTTTGGATTTCAGTTCTTAATTTTCAGTTATTCCAAAATGGTAAAATAAAATGGCAAATAAAAAAATATATAGTTGAAGTCAAAAGTTTACATACACCTTGCAGAATCTGCCTAAATAAGAGGGATCATACATTTTTTTATTAGTACTGACCTGAATAAGATATGTCACATAAAATACATTTAGTCCACAAAAGAAAATAATGGTTGAATTTATAAAAATGGCCCTGTTCTTACCTGAATGATCCACACACAGCATTGTTGTTGTTTTTTTGTGGTAGTTGTTCACAAGTCCCAACTGTTTGCTCTATAGAAAAATTCACAAATTCTTTGGTTTTTCAGCATTTTTGTGTATTTTGTGTTCCCTTTCCAATAATGTCTGTATGATTTGAGATCCGTCTTTTCACACTGAGGACAACTGAGGGACTCAAATGCACACTGATGCTTCAGAAGGAAAAAACAATGCATTAAGAGCTGGGGTGTAAACTTTTGAACAGAATAAAGATGTGTACATTTTTCTTATTTTGCCTAAATATCATATTTAGTACTGCCCTTTAGAAGCTACAGAAATACTTACATGTTTCCCAGAAGACAAAATGTGTTTCCTTCTGGAGCAGTTACCTTCTGTAATAGTTGCATTTCTAGGTTCTGTCCTCAGTGTGAAAAGATGTATCTCAAAATCATACAGTCATTGTTGGAAAGGGTTCAATTACATAAAAATGCTGAAAAACTGAAGGATTTTCTAAAAAACAGTGGGCATTTTACCTATTCAGTATTACTAATAATAAACAAAAAAAAAAAAAAAAAAAAAAAAAAAACAGCTGTGGATTATTCTGGTAACAACAGAGTATTAAGAATCAAGTGTGTGTAAACTTTTAAACACATAATTTTAATAAATTCAGCTGTTATTTTTTATTATGGACTATATCTAAACCTCTTCCATGTGAAATATCTTATTCAGGTCAGTTCTAAATAAAAAATAACATGCATTTTGTATGATCCCTCTTATTTTGGTAAAAATAATTAACATTTTGCAGATTCTGCAAGGTGTTTGCAAACTTTTGACTTCAACTGTATCAGTCACTAATATTTAGTAGGCCTACATGTCATGGAATTAATGAATTAATTTGCCATGCATTTTTATGACAAGATCAGTTGTAATATTTAAAATACATAAGTACTTTCTTATTTTTTTTTTTTTTTTTTAACTCTCAGTGGGGGTTTTCTTTGGAGCAGATAAAGCTTAATCCTTGATTCAGTACTATATAAAATGTGATTTCAAATGCTTTGCTGTCTGGAACAAGGCTCAGTTTGCATCTTTAAATATGATATAGTATGTTGCCATACAAAGACAAAGCAACAGACAATAGATTTAGAGCACACAGCCAAATCTACAGACTTAATCAGAATTTCTGAGTAGTTCTCTCCCTCTCCACAGGCAGAAAAAAGGGGGGCCGCCAGGAGACCATGAAAACCTGATGAATGGGGTAAGCATGTGCTTCAGTGACGCTTTCCATCTAAGCGATTTAAGCCTATGCTGCCTCATTGTGGCCAGTCCTCGTTTTTCATTTCACAAGGGATTTTTAATCACAGAGAGTCCCAAGATTACACAAACCATCCTTAGCGTGTTTTTAGTCATGAGAATGTGTGACCGCTGTGCTCGGGGGCCTGGTAAAGACGGGAGAACAGAGAAGAGAATGGCCGGTCATTGTTAGCCCCGGAGTTTGTGGGAGGAAAGCATGAAGCAGACAGATTAACATTTTTGTTTGGCCGCAGGGAGATGAGAAACTTCATGCATGAGTTGCCTTTCTCTCTAGGTCTGTTGCATCTGAGTGGGTGTTTTCTGTGAAATTATCATCCAAGGACAGAGTTCAAGAGTTCAGGAGATGTTTAGCAGACAGGAGATTAGTGTGACCTACTGAGGGCATAATTGACTGCTAAAACACACACACATATGCGTATACACATAAACAGCTGTATAGGCAGGGTCTGTGGGACTGTTTTACGCATGAATCGTTCATTGTAACTGTCATTAAATGAGGGGGCCCGCCAGCATGTGTTCCTGGCTTGTTGACTGACTGTGAAGGCTTGTGGAGCACACACATACAAAACACAGATCATGAGGCCACCACACAGCCAGATGTTGATTTTATGTTTATTATGTTCAATGAGTTGCGTTTACCTCACTTTTATCGTTAGCGGCGCATGCTGCATTTACATGCTGTGCACTACAGTTACAGCAACATGCAAGCCGTAAAACTGTGGCCTTTATGCAAATGGTGTTAATAACAGTCACTGGTTATGCATACAGTATGACAGAAACTGTTATATTAAGGGTACTCGACATTTTGAGGTTCGCGATTTTGAATTCCGCAAGAGTAAACAACTTGTAGGTTACGTTAAGAATAACAACATGTCTTACTACTTAGTCAGGTTTAATTATTATTGACCGTACAAGAACTTTAACAAATCATTTGGGCACAGGGATGTAGTGGTGAAAAAGAGGTGGATACCACTATAAAACAGTATAAAGCCGGCATTTTGCCACGTATCGGAAAAGAGATAAACCACCACTTACGTAAACCAAAGCAAACCAAATAGGCTTTTAGATACGCTGAATGTCAAATAACTGAGCGCAAAAGACTGCACTGCCTCAAAATGAAAAAAAAAAAAGGTTTATTTTAAATAAATGAATGAATTATTACTGATTATAACTAATAAATGTCATTTGAGCACCAAATCAGCATATTAGAAGGATTTCTGAAGGATCATGTGACACTGAAGACTGGAGTAATGATGCTGAAAATTCAGCTTTGCAGTCACAAGAATAAACTACATTTTAAAATGATTTAGAATTGTAATATTTCACCATATTACTTTTTTTGCTGTATTTTTAATTAATTAAATACAACCTTGGTAAGCATACGAGACTTGTTTCAAAAACAGAAATCTTATTGTCCCTAAACTTTAAATAGAAAAATGCCATTGAAATAATAGTAATTAATTGATTTGAGCAGTTTTTAATAACTCTTAAAACACAGTTATAATCAGCTTTAAAAAAAAAAACAAATTCAAAGAAGTTTCTTGTGCTCATCAAGGCTGTATCTGTTTGATCAAAAACTGTAATTTTGTGAAATATTATTGCAATTTAAAATAACAGTTTTCTGTTATAATAGTTTAAAGTATAATTTATTCCTGTGAAATAAAGCTGAATTTTCAGAAACATTACTCCAGGCATCGGTGTCACATGATCATTTATAAATCATTGTAATATGATGATTTATTATCAATACTGGATTTTTTTTTGGACCTGTGATAACTTTTTCAGGATTCTTTGATAAATACAAAGTTTAAGAAAACAGTTTTTATTCAAAATATAAATTTTGTGTTACAATATACACGACTATTCAACAGTTTAGGGTCAGTAAATTTTTCAGTAATCCTTCTTCTTTTTTTTTAAGTAATTAATACTGTGTGGATGTGTTATATGGATAAAAAGTAGGGATGCACCGATCCGTATCGGCCGATCACTTGCGCGTTTTGTCAGTAAAGCCGGTTCTGTAATCAGCGGTAAATGCCATCAGGTGCGTGATTTCACGTTGAGCCGTATATACTACACACAGCCGTTGTTCACTGACGAGCTGCGCACATTCACACTGATAATGAACATTGATTTGCGCAGCTCGTCGGTAAACAGCGGCTGTGTGTAGTATATACGGCTCAAGGTGAAATCACGCACCTGATGGCATTTACCGCTGATTACAGAACCGGCTTTACTGACAAAACGCGCAAGCATGATCGGCCGATTCGTATCGGTGCATCCCTAATAAAAAGTGATAGTAAAGACATATTGTTAATTCTATTTTAAATAAATACTCTTCTTTTTTACTTTTTATTAATCAAAGAATCAAAGAAAAAGTATCACAGGTTTTAAAAACATATGAAGAGTTCATTTGCAAAAACAAATTTTTTAACAATTTCCAAAAATCATGTTTTTTTTTTTCATTGTGCATTCTAATTAATCTCAATCAAACTGCAGTTGGGTTATTTTGATTAAGTAAAAATAACTTTAAAAAACAGCTAACTAACACAATAAAACAAAATAAAAACATGATAACCTAATAAAAAAGATTTTTGCAAATAAACTCATATTAAGCAGCACAATGATGTAAACACTGATAATAAACAAGCATATTAAAATGATTTCTGAAGGATCTTGTAATCTAGTAATGGCTGATGAAAATTTAGCTCTGCATCACAAAAATAAATGATATTTTAAAGTATATTAAAATAGGAAAACAATATTGGAAATTGCAATAATATTTCACAATATTACATTTTTTCCTGGATTTTTGATCAAATAAATAAAGCTCTGATGAGCATAAAAATCTTACTGATCCCAAACTTTTAAATGCCAGTGTAGGTATATAATTTGTAGCATTATATTTTAAGCTCAAAAGGAGATACATATTTATATATAGGTGTAGTCTAGTTGCCTATGAAAACCGTGCTTGAAATTTGAAAATGAACAGCTTTCATGACAAAACATGAGGCTGTGACCTCTGTGTGTAAAGTGAAATGATTAAGCAAATGCCTGACATTATCTCTGTTAACACTGTAAACCTCTGTAGTTTTGATGGACATCCGAAGGCTGACCTTTGCACGATAATGCACATCTTGCCTGTCAATATATTGAGGAGGGCTTCGTTTAAATGGAGGTGTCTGTCACAGCCTGACAGGTTAGATGGGGTCTTTGTCTTGCTGTGACAATCCGAGTGGCTCTCAGCTTTAACCTCCTGTATCTGAAGGACTTCATCACCCTGGCAACAGACATTTCAATGACCTACCACTAGGTGGTTCCACAGTGCCACTGCATGGTGTTTTCACTGTGGTTTAAAGATGCAAACAAAGACCTCAATCCAAGTGTCTTTGTCTGTGGTCTCTTTATGGCAGGGGTTTTTAACCTTGTTTGGTCCATGACCCATTTGTTAAATTTAAACTCAAGAATTAAGACTTGCACGTCTCACAAGTGATCAATTACATTATACGGGAATAGTAGTTCACATATAGTGCATAGGTAACATTTTATCTCCTATTTCTCCTCAGGTGTCAGAAAAGGAAGTATGTAGCCAGTCAGTAGAGAGCCATGGCACTGACTTGGCGGTTAGCAGCTCTCATAATGGGCCTCTTACCAGTGGTACAGGTAATAGTTCCACAGCGACATCTCACTGACACTGTTTGTAACCAACTACAGCAGATTTTCACACTCTTTCTACTTAACTTTGTCCTTAGTACTATCAGACACAATGGACACAAGTCCCCAGCCTTCAGAAGACATGCTGTCCAGCCAATCAGAGATCAGATCCTCTAAATATCACCAGGACCGCGAATTACCCAGCATTCCACCCGCTGATACTCTCAAAGCAGCCATCGATGCTCAAGTTCCCTCGGGAGAAGGCACGTACGAGGTGGTGAAGGAGAGCGCCTCCCGTGATGTCAGTGTCGAGGATTGTCTATACGAGACGGTGAAAGAACTCAAGGACATTGGCCTCCCCAACGGTACGCTAAGCCCAGAGGAACCCCCTGCACCTCTTCTTAACGGGGACCCAAGCCCCGCTACACCAGACCACACCATGCTGCCCAATGGTGTAGAGTATGCCTCCGTCAACCTCAGCAAGAAGAGCCGCTACAGCACTGACATGGAGGCCAGGCGCTCAGCCGCTATTGTGTATTTCGTAGAGCCTGAGGATGAAAAACCACCTCCTGTACCAGACAAAGTACTGGATGAGAATGAAAACCAGCAGATTCTGAATGGACAGGTGGGGCTACCAAACTCTCTCTCATATAAAAGTACCATTGTTGTCCTGTAGAGTAAACTGTAGAGATCCTTGCATGAAGCCACTTTATCAGAAGGCATAATGTACCTGCACCTGTTTTGCATGGATTTTGTCAATACTCAGCACTACCAGTACTTTAGAAGGACTGTTATCATTTCATTTAAAGGAGAAGTTCACTTCCAGAAAATGTACAGATAATTTACTTGTCATCTAAGATTTTCACGTCTTTCTTTTTTCAGTCGTAAAAGAAATTATGTTTCTTGAGGAAAACATTTCAGGAATGTTCTCCATATAGTGGACTTCTATAGTGCTTGTGAGTTTTAACTTCCAAAATGCAGTGATAATGCAGCTTCCAAGGGGTCTAAAGGATCCCAGCCGAGGAAGAAGGGTCTTATCTAGCAAAATGATCGGTTAATTTCTACAAAACATTTTGATATTGAAGTTGGAGGAAAAAATGAGATGGGAGTTTTTCAGACATACCCTAACTGTCTTGAATCGTAGTACACAGAGTATGCATGCACATCGCAGAGCTAGACAAGACAAGCATATGAGGTTAAAAACTATATAAATTGTAACTATTTTAGAAAATAACTGAAGTAATCATTTCACCAGATAAGACCCTTCTTCCTCAGCTGGAATTGTTTAGAGCTCTTTGAAGCTGCATTTAAACTGCATTTTTGAAGTTCAAACTCATGGGCACCATAGCAGTCCACTATATGAAAAACATTCCTGAAATGTTTTCCTCAAGAAACATTCTTTACGACTGAAGAAAGAAAGACATGAGCATCTTGAATGACAAGGGGGTGAGTAAATGATCTGTACATTTTTATTGTGGAAGTTTACCATCTTTCCAAAGTACTAGTTAATATGGTATCCTTAAGTACCTTAGAGGTAGCACAGGAGTGTCCAATCCTCCTCCTGGAGGGCACCTTTCTGCTTGGTTTAGCTCCAGCACACCTGCTTGGAAGTTTCTTGTCGCTGCAACCAAACTGTACACTATAAGGCTGATGACACACTTTTTGAGTATAGTTGCTGGGCAACTTTTTGGCAGTGTTGCCAAATGATGTTCCTTGGGCACTTTCCCATTGGCAACAAATTTCTGTCTGGATACTTTAGATCTTTAGACTTTTATTGTCATGGGCCGTGTGTCTCACCTGGTTGCCATTTGACAGCAATATTGCCCAGCAGCAACATTGCTCAAAAGGTTACCCCATGTATCATCAGCCTAAAAATAGGTACTACATTTGTAAAGTCCGGGCTACTATATTCAGATATTGTGACAATGCTCGTAGAGAAAATTTTCATATTTGGATGTGATAAGCAACCTTATAAATCTTGAATGGCTGGTTCAGATTTAGTGTTTAATTACGGTTAAAACTAATAAATAATGGCCTTTCAGGAGCATGATTGAAAACCCCTGGACTATCACCCTGTACCATTTTCTTACCATCATATTATCATTTAATATAGTTACCCTGGCACCACAACAGTACTGTTATTGTAAGGTTATGTGGTTTGAATAGTTAGAGATAGTTCACCCAAAAATGAAATGTCATTGATTGCTCACCCTCATGTCGTTCCAAACCCATAACACTTTCTTTCATTTTCAGAACACAAATTAAGATATTTTTGATGGAATCCAAAAGCTTTCTGACAGCAACGCAACTGACACATTGAAGGCCCAGAAAAGTAGTAAGGACGTCAATAAAATAGTCCATGTGATGTCAGTGGTTCAACCATAATTTTATAAAGCTACAAGAATACTTTTTATGTGCAAATAATAATAATAAAAAACTTTACTCAACAAGTTCTTATTTTCCATGTTAAGCCAGTTCCAGTGTTGCCAAGTCCGTGGTTTTCCCGCGGAATTGGGCTACTTTTATACTGTTGCCGCGGGTTGTTGTCATGTCTGGGGGTTGAAGTGACCCCAATAACGTAATATTTAGCCCCTGGAATGCTATTTTTACCAATGGAACCCCACCACAAAACGTGCATTTTACCCCCTGGAACGCAATTTTTACCGGGGGACCCTCCTCGAAAGGCAATTGGGCTACTTTTGGGCTAGTTTTGAGTAGCAATTGGGCTGTTTTTGTTGTGAAAACCTGGCAACCCTGGCCAGCTCAGACTACACAATTTTTGTTGGTTACCACAGTCACTGTGTCAGATTATGTGAATTTGATGTATCTGATGTAGATGTCCATCTCTCTTAGTTCATCTTCTGTATATTCTGGTTAATAAGTAAGGCTGGGCAAAAAATTGCAAGTCATGCTCTCTGTCGAAATCTTCTTACATGTTTATGAAGACAGTTTTATGTACAGTGTGCATCTTCCTCTGTTTGTAAACGAGGCCCAGTGCATCCGGGTTCTACGTCAGAACACCAGCTCCTGCAGGTGTCAGCAGCACCACATGCACCAAAACAAGAAATAGTTTAATAAAGTAAATTTTTGTTTTCATTGCGCACAAAAAGTATTCTCGTAGCTTGATGAAATTATGGTTGAATCACTGGTGTCACATGGACTATTTTAACTATGTCCTTACTACCTTTCTGGGCCTTGAACGTGTTAGTTGTGTTGCTGTTTGTGCAGGGTCAGAAAGCTCTCGGATTTCATCAAAAATATTTTAATTTGTTTTCTGAAGATAAACGAAGGTTTGAAAAGACATGAGGGTGAGTAATCAATGAAAAAAAATTCATTTTTGGATGAACTATCCCTTTAATACAGCATCAGATGCTCTCCTGCAGTAATCGCTTCTTTCAACAGGAGCTATTCCATCTCACACAGTGTGATGTGACCCTTTGACGTGTATAATCGAGAACAAAGAAATATAATCTCAAAAACAAACCACAAAGAACTGCGCTAACATTCTCCAGTGTCAGCTAAACTTGGAGACTGCAGGAGAACAATAGAGAACAGTGTGTTTCCAGTTTAATTACAATCTTTTAGGATATGTGCTCTGTTTGACGGTGATATACGTATGTGCGCCTGTAGCATACAAATGAAGCCATCTGTAGAGGGGAGCAGACAGGCTGCTGTTGCGCCTGTAGTCAATGTCTGTATACGGTGAGAGCATCCACTACAGCCACACGTTACTGTCACCGGTCGAGGACGCTCTGCGCCTCCTTAGTTCATCACTCCTTCTTGCACTCTCGCTCTGTCAGTCTCTCTCTCTTTTGCTCTAATGTTCGCTCTCTCTCTTTTTGTTGTTCTCATTTGGTGTTTTTGCCCTGTATTTCTGCTTCCTTTGTCCTTGTACTCAAGATCAATTATATGTGTTTTTCACCTTAAACGGTGCTAGATTTCATGCTCGGGTAGGGAACTGACCAATGCTTCTGCTGACTTGAGAGATGCATTATGAGACAATGGACTTTTACTACAGTTGAGGTCAAAAGTTTACACCCCCTTTCAGAATCTGCAAAATGTTAATTATTTTAGCAAAATAAGAGGGATCATACAAAATGCATGTTATTGTTTATTTAGTACTGACCTGAATAAGATATTTAACATGAAAGATAATAATAGTTAATTTATAAAAATGACCCCGTTCAAAAGTTTACATCCCTTTGATTCTTAATACTGTGTTGTTACCTGAATGATCCACAGCTGTGTTTTTTTGTTTAGTGATAGTGATGTTTATGAGCCCCTTGTTTGTCCTGAACAGTTAAACTGTCTGCTGTTCTTCAGAAAAACCCTTCAGGTTCCACAAATTCTTTGGTTTTCCATCATCAACTATTACAGAAGGTTCAAACAATTACTGATGCTTCAAAAGGAAAAAACATGCATTATAAGCCGGGGGTGAAAACTTTTGAACAGAATGAAGATGTGTGCATTTTTATTATTTTGCCTAAATATCACATTTTTTCATTTAGTACTGCCCTTTAGAGGCTACAGAAGATACTCGCTGTTACGATACGTGCTGGACTGACGAGACGAGAGACGAGGTAAACAATAAACATTAATATTTAATATAGTCTTCAGATAAGCAGGCTGGAACACTCAGGAACAGGCAAGATAATCCACACACAATTCTCAACATTTAACGACCGACAGGGAACTGAAAACAGAGACTGACTTATAAAGCAAACTGATTGATAACACACAGGTGAAACAGATGACGGTGATTACACAAACGAGGACTAAACCAAATGATAACAAAATGACAGGGGGAAGATAAATGGGCAAAACCAATGACAAGACAGACAGAACTGTGACACTCGCATGTTTCCCAAAAGACAAAATCTTCAGACAAGATCTTCAAATTCATAAAGTTTTTACCCCCATCTCTTAATGCATGTTTTTTTTTTCCTTCTGAAGCATCAGTGAGTGTTTGAAACTTTTGTAATAGTTGCATATGAGTCCCTCTGTTGTCCTCAGGGTGAAAAGATGGATCTCAAAATTATACACTCATTGTTAAAAAGGGTTTTAAATACACAAAAATGCTGAAAGACCAAAGAATTTGTGGGACCTAAAGGATTTTTCTGAAGAACAGCAGGCAGTTCAACTATTGAGGACTAACATGTGACTTATGAACAACTAAACAAACAAAAAAAACACTGCTGTGGAGCTGTGGATCATTCAGGTAAGAACACAGTATTACAAATCAAGTGGATATAAACTTTTGAACGGGGTCAATTTTATAAATTCAACTTATTTTCTCTTGTGGGCTATATGTAAACATCTTTTATGTGAAATATCTTATTCAGCTCAGTACTAAATAAAAAACAACATGCAATTCGTATAATCCCTCTTATTTTGGTAAAATAACATTTTGCAGATTCTGAAAGGTGTATGTAAAATTTTGACCTCAACTCTGCATAACCTGGCCCAGCATGGCACTCTTGCAGTGGTCCTACATCAGATGGTGAGTCATTTACTTACACCCTTTGGGGTAAAGTGTCTCCTACTACACTGATGGTTTAAACTTGACACCTATCAATCTAAATCCCATTCACTCTGGCCTGATGTAGACATGTAATGGGGCAGCAGTGATTCATCTTATTGGTCACATGTTTGTGTGTAACATATGCGCAATGGGATCAGTCGGCTCCAGCTGTCCAATGTCTGACAGCTCACCGTTATGATGAATGAGACGACAGAGCATGTGTTTACAGGTACATCAGTCTATGTTTGAGCAAGAAAATCATTCAGTTAAAGCTTGGCCAGCCGAACTGACAAGTGCATGCTGTAATACATGCACGCACGTTGGACACATTGCCTCATTAGTTCACGGTGTGGACTGCACTGTGTGTTTGGGTATTTGAGCGAAGCACGCAAGCCAGGCTTGATCGGAGTGCCATGTGTGTCATTTTGCATTGGTGCCACTGTCACTATGCTAGCGTGATGGACTGAGGGCAGCTGTCTTTGATAAACTGTGATTTCAGCACATCAACACTCAGAAGTCTCCTGCTAAAGGGAAGGACTTTTATTGTTAGAACTGATGCCTTGTCAAAGATTCGTGGGCACATGCTGACAACTGTGTAAAAGCAAATACTAATCGACACCATTGAGTGAAGTGCTACAGGCCGTTGTCTTTCGCCTGGGCCGTACTGTCAGCATCCTGTCGCAGACAGAGTATGATCTAATGTGAACTTCAGAGGCTATTCAGCCATTGGGGTATTGAAGGGAATGTGTTTATTATGAAGGACACTGCAAACGGATATTTATAGGAAAATTAACTACCAACTGTTGCGTTCCACCTCAGTATTACTCAAAATTTCCACTTCAGGTCTCTACACATCAAAATTAACTGGGAGCATTCCTCCAATTTTCACTGAAATCACTAAGGTGACTGAAACCCTGCAACAGGAGGTTGTCCAGATGTAGGCCAAAGGGACGACTCTTTAAGTCATCGAAATATTTCTTGAATATGTGATTTCTTGAATATTTCAGGTTAACAATGACACTAATTCAAGTCCCACACAAATGCTGGTTGTCTATGTAAGACAAATGCATGAGTAGAGAGGATAATGTGGAGACTCTCAATGTGAAATCGGTTTAGCACTGCAGCTGGAATTGCTTGCAAGTTTAGTGTTCAACAGGGTAAGGATCAGTCTCGGCATGTTTAAGAGAAGTCGGACTGAAAGTGCACTCTGCAGTGACCAAGCCTCTCATAAGCAGAAAGAATTAAAAGGCTAAGCTCACCTTTGCTGTTGTGTGGAGAAAGGAGAACTGGGCCAAAGTTCACTTTAGTGATAAGAGCAAGTTGAATTTATTTGGGTCTGATGGAAAACATTTTGTTTGCCATCAAACTGAGAAAAGACTGAACCCAACGTGCGTAAAGAAGTCAGTGAAAGGTGGAGGAAGAAGTGTCATGGTTTGGGAGATGTTTTCTGCAGCAGGAGTTGGACCTCTTATACAGCTACATAGCAGAGAGAATGCAAATATTTATCAGAACCTCCTTTAGCAACATGCGGTACTATCCCTGCAAGCATCTCCCAATCAGCCAGCCATATTCATGCAAGACAATCCTCCCATCACACTGCAAAATGGGTAAAGCAGCTCCTTGGAGCTAAGAATATTGAAATAATGAAATGATGACCAAGAATCTTGATCTAAGCTTGATTGAAAATCTTTAGAAAATCCTTGGTGAGAAAGTTATGACTAAGGGTGTGTTCACACTTGTAGTTCAGTTTGTTTGGTTAATTTGGTCCAGGTCTGCTTATGGTGCGTTCACACCGGACGCGACTTGCGCGGAAAAACTTGCGCGCTTGCCGCTTCATTCGCGTCCGGTGTGAACGCACCTTTAGTGTTCACACTGGCATTTTTAACAGCAAACCTAAACATACCGAACCTAAAGGCATAGTGATACGTTCACAACCTGATTGGTCAGGTTGAATGACGTAGGCCTATATTTTGTGACGGAAATCCCTGAACACTCCAAACCAAAAGGAAAAAGCATGTTCAACTTAAAGCAGTGCTGAGCAGACGATCATTGAATGGCTTTAAAGCCTCGTTCAGACTGTCAACCCAAATCCGATTTTTATGCAAATCCGATCATATTTAGGTAGTCTGAACAGCAACAAACTACATGACATCCGATTTGGTCAAATCCGTTTCGAGCTACATTCGTATGTGGTTTGGAATCCTATTCAAATCAGATTCCTGGAAATCCTTTTCAGTCTGACGGTCAGATAGGATTTGGCGAAGCTTTATCACGTTTTCACGCCACGTAAAACATAAACACGTCAGACGTTTTTGTGGAAAACATCATAAACGTCTTTGCAGAAACAAGCTTGTGTTGTTGCGATCTGCAAGTCAAGCGGGAAAAGACAATATACGGCTAGTATCTGCACCTCTTTGAATTTGGAAACCAGCGGAGACGGCAGCACAGAATAAAGTCTCACATTCCAGCTTCCTGGGTTTCTGCCGCTGCTTTAGAAGACGAAATATAATCCAGCGTGACAGCAACGTTGTCATATCGCAAGACAACATCTATTTTGCAAACTGTATCGCTATTATTGTCGATTTTAGCGTTGGCATTACAACGCAACGGCATTGCCATAGAAACCAACGCACATTCCGTAAACCGCAAGAGTGCTTATGGACACACAAATCGGATTTGAACAATTGCGATAGGACTGTGTGGACAGTCATTTATTCAAATCCAATTCTATCCAGATATGGACAAAATCGGATTTGGGTTGATAGTCTGAACGAGGCTTAAGTTGAATGCACCTAATGCCGTTTGCTGGACTAAGCGTGCTCATTGTTGTGTCGTGTGTATAAAATTTTATTTTCACCACAAAGAGCTCATAAAAGGTACTTTACCTCCTTGTTTGCCCTTTGCTCATTTTGTTCTGGATACACCGTTTGTTCCCCTTGTAAAATCATGTTGCATAGCATCACATCTTGTCATTACTTCCTGTTTTTGGTTTGTTTAGAAGTATTTGGTCCATGTTGCATTCATAATTCATTCGAACCGCACCACAGTTTGTTTGGAGGTGGACCGAGACCCATCTTTTTAGCATTATCAGTCCGCTTGTTTGGTGCGCACCAGGGTCCGGAGAGCAGTGTTCACACTTACTCAAACAAACTGCACTAAAGGTCATTAAACACTGAGTCCGAGATTTTCGCACGGTAAAAAATAAATATGACCTCACGTTGTGTCAATCAAGTTTACACCCTGCCTTCGAAACTTTCGTCCGTCATAAAAACAAATTTGGATCAGGTTCGATTTTCTTTGTTTTCGCATTGTAATAGGAAGCAATAGCAATAATAGTCAAGCATTGTAATAGGAAAGGATGACGAATACGAAAAAAAAAAACGCATACGAAAATTCCGAACTCTGTGTGCAATGACCTTAACAGAGCAATCGCACCAAACTTCGTTTTAATCAAACCAAACATGACAAGTGTGAACACACCCTAAGAAACCCAGAGTGGAAGAAGAGTGGACCAAGATCACACCAGTACAGTGTGAACTAGTGATGTCTTACAGCCACAAATGTGCTGAAATCATTCAAAGCAAGGGCCTCTTCACTTCCTACTCATTTCTGACAGCTGTAACCCTCCAAACTTTTAGTTGTAATCTTCGTTCATGCTACAGTGTTTACAGTTCTTTAATTTTGATCACTGTGTTAGTAGGACGGTGGTATACCTACAGCTAATATGTGTGTGTGTGTGTGTGTAATGATGTGATCACTCACAAAAACCCTAATCTTTGTGACTGTCTGTGTGATGACGTTGCAGTGTGTTTTAAACGCTTCCGATAATTATTCACTTCTTATATGGGCAAATCAATGGAAGAGACACTTTAATTAATATAGAGGGCTGGATAGAGACAAAGGCAAAAGTGAATTAGCAGATAAGCCGTATTGTAAGAGACATTTGTTAGTTGTGATGAGGTCAGGGGTGTCTTTGCGGAGCCACATGTATGGGCTATTAAATTAATTGCTTTGCTAATTAAACCAATATCAAAGCTCATCTGGCAAGTCCCTGATGTACAGTCTGTGCAATCATATCAAAGCAAAGCATACCTCAAGTTCACAAGGTGAGGTGGCTTCATCAAAACAGACTTGAAATTTTGGCACTAAATGGGTTATAGCAAATTTCACGCTTAACTGTAATCTCTCTGTCAGTGAAGTGACTGCGACAGGGATTGATATTCTTCTTCAACAGCCAAGGTGTCTGTTATTGATCTTCTGTAGGATTTACTTTGTTAATTAATGAC
The DNA here is from genome assembly GCF_049309525.1 of Garra rufa. Classification (NCBI taxonomy): domain Eukaryota; kingdom Metazoa; phylum Chordata; class Actinopteri; order Cypriniformes; family Cyprinidae; genus Garra; species Garra rufa. The sequence goes on from NC_133377.1 coordinate 4,924,990, forward strand.
TCTGTTATTGATTCTCTTTGTGAATATACAACCGCTCTTGCTAGGAAAGGAACTGTACATTTGATTTCAATCAGTAACTCTTAAGTAATGAATGAGTGGCTTCATTTTTGCATCAATCAGTCCTTGACACTAGCATGTGTCAGCTTAAGTGAGCCATTTCCTATGCTGTCGTTTAAACTGATTAAATATGAAGCATTTTTAACTAATGGTCTTGTTTAAATTATTGTCCTACAGTTACACTCCCCACTGACAGATCCAAAGCTTCAGGACAACGTGTCTCCAGACAGTGAGGTAGGTTCAGCATTAGTATCTTTGTAGGTTTTACCAATATTTGCATATTAATATGGCATTGAACCAAGTCTGCAGAGTAAAAATATCTTATTCTCTCTTACATCTTCAATTCCAGTTATCAGACACGTACTCCAAGGTATTGAAGAATGCTATAAATGAAACTGAGAATGACTACAGCAGCATTGGAGAGATCAAGGGAATGGTGCCTGAGTCGACTTCCAGTGATCTTTACGCCACCGTTGGGGATGAATACCCAATGGCTCTTGGCTCCGAGCCTCTGGAGGGGCTTACAGAGAATGTAGATCCTGGGTACGAGACCATCAAGATCTCCAAAGCATCTGAAGAGGCTCATCAGGCCAATGGGAGCGTGGAACCTGACTATGAGAGTGTGGGAGAACTGGGTCTCAACGGGGAAATCTCCCGTCTCTGACCACCCACGTAAGGAACTGTGGACAGTGAGAAATCACTTCTGAGGTTTAGAAGTGGAAGCTAGGGTGGTATCATGAGTATAATGCACTTAACCTTTCTTGATTGAATGTTTTCGAGCATAGCATTTATGCACCGCATTGTTTTTGAATATTATAAATGAAAGGGTTCCTTTAGACCTGTGACCCAGCACACAAAATGAAACTAGAGTTTAGATTAAGAAGAGGGTTTGTTATGCTATTCATGTGAATATTCGGGTACCACAAACCCAATTTGCCCCTTTTATATCAGCTGTGCTCATTGGCATCATTAATGGCGGATATGCTCCTACCACTTTGCCATGGCCTATTTTGACACCATACATAATAAAATAGCTTGCAGTAGGGATGTAACTAATACAGAGGCGGCATCTCCATTGGTTGAGTGGGAGCAACTATTAGGAGCATTTGTTATTTTTAATGTTTTCCTAGGCAGTCAATATGGGCAACGTTGGCAGATGCTCTCCAATACACACGCCTTCTCTAAACACTTGTTTAAACGCTCCTGTTTTAGTGAAATGACTAAGCAAAATGCTAACAAATGTGTCCCACTACTGATATCCACTAATGTACACCTAGAATTATGATTTATTAAAGGGAACCCCGAGTATTAAGACTTGTACAGCTTAATATAATGTAAATGATGTCTCTTACTGAAATATGTAGTAGAAAAGATTTACATTATTTGAATAATAGACTAATAATAATCGTTTTTTATAAGTTTTAAACTATAGGGGGCGCCAATATTTTGTTAACGTGAAATGGCTGCACTCTGTGAGCTACTGGCGCTACCTGTTGCTATTTTTACCACGACACAACTCAGGAAAATAAAATACTGCTACAATGCCACATTGTGCGGCTTTTAGTTGTAATTTTCAGTCGAGGGACAACAAGAGAAGTGATGTCTTCACTGCTTTCTTAGCGATAAGAAGAGGAGAAAAGAATGGGAAGATGCCTTGGATGAATAAAACTTTCTAAAGACCAGCGTATTTGTTCTCTCTACTTCAGCCCTGATGCCTTTAAGGCTTTTAATTGACCACAGCTACTGAAAGAGCTTACAAATGGCAGAGACAATAAACGCTAGATGCCATCCTGGCAGAATACTTTTCTTGAAGCTGCAGCCACTAAAGAAGTTTCTTAGCGTGGATTTCACTCGTTATCCGGTGGCATTTAGACTCCTTTTGGGGAAATCAATAATACGGCATTTGGTTTAAGCTTGCGTTTTTATCCACCGCCACCTATATCTGTGGTCATCGTATCAGTATTTATTTTCTGAGCTGTGTTGCAGTAAAAATAGCAACAGGTAGCAGCAGTAGCTCAGCAAGTGCAACCATTTCACGTCATAATGGTCTAAAATATGTTTAAAATGATGTTTTAAATAAATAAGTAAATCTTTCATGGGTTTTCTACTACATATTTCAATAACAGACATCATTTGTTATATTAAGCCATACAAGTCTTAATACCTCGGGTTCCCTTTAAAACAAAAAGTTACTTTAGGGTGGATTAGAACCTGAAACCCCACAAAAAGGGATTTTTTTGCTAGACCAAAGATTAAAAATCAACATATATACATATATTAAGCGAGAATATCTGCTGCATTGAGAATTATCAACACAAATGTGACTAAAATTATTATTTCAGATTTTCTCTAAAATAATGCTACTACACAACTTGATCAGTACATCACATGGACTACTTATCAGTTTAATTTGCATATCCTAATTAATATACATGAGCTAAGCCTTCGCCATTCTGTGACATAACAAGCAGCACATCTGTGTAACCTCCTTCCCACATGTCTCCACCACTTTTCAAAACAAAGTGACACCAATGTCTGTGCTCTTACGAGAAATATTTTATTCATAATGTGTACTAGTAGTTTCCACGCTTTTGCACGCTGCACCTGCTCCAATCTGCCTGCCCGCTTTCACGTGATACTAGTTGAGCAACTGACAGAGTTGTGTCCTTATATAACCCCGAGAAAAGAACCAGTCAAATCCTGTAAACAGCAGACCTCTCAGCACAGTCCATTAAGGAACTACATTCATTTTAATCATTCAGAACTGCTGGAGTATTTCGTTTCACAAGCAGTAAGCAAGTGATTCTCACATATCGCATATCAAAATATAAAAGAGGAACATTTAAATGTAGCCATCATTCTGAGCCGTTTAACATGTTTTATATTCAATGTGTCAAATCACAGGCTCAGGTGAGGAAGTGACCTTTTAGGTACGCAAAGTTAAGTAAGGTATTAATGAAAAGTTATCCATTATCTATTGCTGGTGTGAGTTCACATCCTTTCAATTGTTCACTTATTGCCATTTGTGATGTAATTGAGCTATGTTATATCGATATGTACGTGTGAATTTTTTTTATTGATGCAGCTGTATTGACTGAGTATCAGATACATTATATATTTCAGATATTGTTTGGTTTTTACATGTAATAGGTACGCAACATTTCAAAAAGCACAGAAGAAAAGAGACATCATGGTACTGCCACGTTGCAGCTTTGCCTGGCAGCTTAATAAATATACTTTATTATCAGGTATTCATTTAGCTGCTTTTACATTCATGTAGCAGTATAATCAAAAAGCATAGTGCGTCCAGACGCTGCATGGGACAACTTCATGCCAAGAGACATTTGTAAATACTCAAAAGACTATTTTGATCTGTTAAATTATGTCAATGTCTAAGTATGGTTCTGTAATAATTGGCAGCAGCTTTTAAAAGACAGCACGTGGAACTTTTATAGTTTGTTTGTATTGAGGACCTAATGAAAATTTAAGAGTCAGTGGAACACATGCTGTTTTCTAGATGCGTTTTTAATTAAAGAAAGTTTAAAGAAGGTTTATTACCATTTAAAAGGCTAATAAGAGGAATATGTATTGCTTTGGAGTTTTTTAGCACTATTTAAAATGTGAGGTTTAATTAAGAACTGTGGATGGAGTCCAAATGTTGTCTGTGTTTGCTTGTAATGGTACGTTGTGATGGTACAGGTTCCATATTAAGAAAAAGTTTTATTTAATATCATGGTGAAAGATTAAACATTTGGTTTCTCCCTCTAACCAAATCCTGTGTATTTAGTTGTAAATAAGAATGAATTTTGCATTTATTTCATCATAATCTTTGTATTGTGGTATTTGCTTATTAAACAATATAGTCATGCTGGACTAAAAATATAATGTGTGTGCATGTTTATTCAAATCAACTTATACAGTTAAGATCAAAAGTTTACATACACCTTGCAGAGTCTGCAAAATGTTAATTATTTTACCAAAATCAGAGGGATCATACAAAACTTTTGTACTAAATAAAAAAAATATGATATTTAGGCCAAATAAGAAACATTTACAAATCTTCATTCTTTTCAAAAGTTTACACCCCTGGTTCTTAATGCATTGTTTTTCTCTCTGAAGCATCAGTGAGTGTTTGAACCTTCTGTTATATTTGCATATGAGTCCACCAATTGTCCTCAGTGTGAAAAAATGGATCCCAAAATCATACAGTCATTCTTGGAAAGGGTTCAAATATGCAAAAATGCTAAAAAAAAACCCAAAGAATTTGTGGGACCTGAAGGGTTTTTCTGAAGAACAGCAGGCAGTTTAACTGTTCAAAACACACAAGGGACTCATAAACAACTATCACTAACAAACAAAAAATCATCAGGATCATTCAGGTAACAACACTGTCACGATCTGGGCTGTGGGGTTTTCCCTCAGCCACCTGAGGTCGCTGTTTCCCCTTTTCCCTTCCTCTCGCACTTCCCTCCTGATCTCGTACACCTGTCTCATCACTCACACCCACAGCTGACCCTCATTATCACAGACTTTATAATCTCCACTCTTTCCCCACTCTGTGAGTCTGCATTGTTTCCTGTTGGTTTGTATTTTGTGTCCCTTGAAGTCTTGCTCCAGTCTTGCTCTTGTTTTTCGTGTCGTGTTGTGCCGTGTTGGCTTTTTGTTTGTTTGTTTGTTTGTTTATTGTTCATTAAAATCCTTTCCCTGCATTTTGGACCCAGATCTCCTCTATCTCACCGTGACAGAATGCAGACTCCCAAGATGGGTCCAGCAGGGAGGAATTTTTTTAGGGAGGCGGCGTCCCCCCGTTTGGCGGCGACGTGCACCCGCTTGGGGGCGGCGACCACCCGCTCTGTTCCCGAGACAGCGGGGATGTCCTTCGAGGCGGCGTCGGCCACTCGTTTCGAGTATATCTATGCCTGCCTGGCGGAGATGGACGCCTATAGGGTCGAGGCTGCGCAGATGCGCCCCTACTTTGCGGCTGGGGCGGAGACGCTCTTCCGTGGGAAGGTGGCGGCTACCGCTCTCTCTGTTCCGGATGCGGCGGTGACCGCGCCCTCTGTTCCTGACGCGGCAGTGACCGCGCCCTCTGTTCCGGACGCGGCGGTGACCGCGCTCTCTGTTCCTGACGTGGCGGTGACTGCGCCCTCTGTCCCGGACGCGGCGATGACCGTTCTCCCTGTTCCTGACGCGGCGGTGACCGCGCCCTCTGTTCCTGACGTGGCGGTGACGGCGCCCTCTGTCCCGGACGCGGCGGTGACCGTTCTCTCTGTTCCGGACGCGGCGGTGACCGTTCTCTCTGTCCCGGACGCGGCGATGACCGTTCTCCCTGTTCCTGACGTGGCGGTGACCGCGCCCTCTGTCCCAGACGCGGCGGTGACCGCGCTCTCTGTTCCTGACGCGGCGATGACCGTTCTCCCTGTTCCGGACGCGGCGGTGACCGCGCCCTCTGTTCCTGACGTGGCGGTGACTGCGCCCTCTGTCCCGGACGCGGCGGTGACCGTTCTCTCTGTTCTGGACGCGGTGGTGACCGCGCCCTCTGTTCCTGACGTGGCGGTGACTGCGCCCTCTGTCCCGGACGCGGCGGTGACCGTTCTCTCTGTTCTGGACGCGGTGGTGACCGTGCCCTCTGTTCCTGACGTGGCGGTGACTGCGCCCTCTGTTCCTGACGTGGCGGTGACTGCGCCCTCTGTCCCGGACGCGGCGGTGACCGTTCTCTCTGTTCCGGACGCGGCGGTGACCGCGCCCTCTGTCCCAGACGCGGCGGTGACCGCGCTCTCTGTTCCTGACGCGGCGATGACCGTTCTCCCTGTTCCGGACGCGGCGGTGACCGCGCCCTCTGTTCCTGACGTGGCGGTGACTGCGCCCTCTGTCCCGGACGCGGCGGTGACCGTTCTCTCTGTTCTGGACGCGGTGGTGACCGCGCCCTCTGTTCCTGACGTGGCGGTGACTGCGCCCTCTGTCCCGGACGCGGCGATGACCGTTCTCCCTGTTCCTGACGCGGCGGTGACCGCGCCCTCTGTCCCGGACGCGGCGGTGACCGTTCTCTCTGTCCCGGATGCGGCGGTGACCGTTCTCTCTGTTCCGGACGCGGCGGTGACTGTGCCCTCTGTTCCTGACGTGGCGGTGACTGCGCCCTCTGTTCCTGACGTGGCGGTGACTGCGCCCTCTGTCCCGGACGCGGCGGTGACCGTTCTCTCTGTTCCGGACGCGGCGGTGACCGCGCCCTCTGTCCCAGACGCGGCGGTGACCGTTCTCTCTGTTCCGGACGCGGCGGTGACCGCGCCCTCTGTTCCTGACGCGGCGATGACCGTTCTCCCTGTTCCGGACGCGGTGGTGACCGCGCCCTCTGTTCCTGACGTGGCGGTGACTGCGCCCTCTGTCCCGGACGCGGCGGTGACCGCGCTCTCTGTTCCTGACGCGGCGATGACCGTTCTCCCTGTTCCGGACGCGGTGGTGACCGCGCCCTCTGTTCCTGACGTGGCGGTGACTGCGCCCTCTGTCCCGGACGCGGCGGTGACCGCGCTCTCTGTTCCTGACGCGGCGATGACCGTTCTCCCTGTTCCTGACGTGGCGGTGACTGCGCCCTCTGTCCCGGACGCGGCGATGACCGTTCTCCCTGTTCCTGACGTGGCGGTGACTGCGCCCTCTGTCCCGGACGCGGCGGTGACCGTTCTCTCTGTTCCGGACGCGGCGGTGACCGCGCCCTCTGTCCCGGACGCGGCGGTGACCGTTCTCTCTGTCCCGGATGCGGCGGTGACCGTTCTCTCTGTTCCGGACGCGGCGGTGACTGTGCCCTCTGTTCCTGACGTGGCGGTGACTGCGCCCTCTGTTCCTGACGTGGCGGTGACTGCGCCCTCTGTCCCGGACGCGGCGGTGACCGTTCTCTCTGTTCCGGACGCGGCGGTGACCGCGCCCTCTGTCCCAGACGCGGCGGTGACCGTTCTCTCTGTCCCGGACGCGGCGGTGACCGCGCCCTCTGTTCCGGACGCGGCGGTGACAGCGCCCTCTGTTCCTGACGTGGCGGTGACTGCGCCCTCTGTTCCGGACGCGGCGGTGACCGCGCCCTCTGTTCCTGACGTGGCGGTGACTGCGCTCTCTGTTCCTGACGCGGTGGTGACCGTTCTCTCTGTTCCGGATGCGGCGGTGACCGCGCCCTCTGTCCCGGACGCGGCGGTGACCGAGCTCTCTGTTCCGGACGCGGCGGTGACCACGCTCTCTGTTCCTGACGCGGCGGTGACCGTTCTCTCTGTTCCGGATACGGCGGTGACCGCGCCCTCTGTTCCGGACGCGGCGGTGACCGAGCTCTCTGTTCCGGACGCGGCGGTGACCGCTCCCTCTGTTCCGGATGCGGCGGTGACCGAGCTCTCTGTTCCGGACGCGGCAATGACAGCGGACGTTCCACTGGCGGCGAGGCCAGCTCACGTTCCCTTGGCTGTGGTGCCCGCGGACGTTCCTCTGGCGGCGAGGCCAACTGACGTTCCCCTGGCGGCGATGCCCGCGGACGTTTTTCCTGGGTCCGGTCGTGCCCTGCCCAAGTTCTCATGCCCTGCGCTGGTTTTGCCCAGCCTCCCAGAACATTCTTCTCCGGGCCTGGCCCGCCATCCCTCCCCCTGATTCACCTTCCCCCGTTCCTCCTCCCTCCAGACTGTTTTTGGCCTCAGGGAACGTCTGGGAGCCGTTCCGTAGGGGAGGGGTAGTGTCACGATCTGGGCTGTGGGGTTTTCCCTCAGCCACCTGAGGTCGCTGTTTCCCCTTTTCCCTTCCTCTCGCACTTCCCTCCTGATCTCGTACACCTGTCTCATCACTCACACCCACAGCTGACCCTCATTATCACAGACTTTATAATCTCCACTCATTCCCCACTCTGTGAGTCTGCATTGTTTCCTGTTGGTTTGTATTTTGTGTCCCTTGAAGTCTTGCTCCAGTCTTGCTCTTGTTTTTCGTGTCGTGTTGTGCCGTGTTGGCCTTTTGTTTGTTTGTTTGTTTGTTTATTGTTCATTAAAATCCTTTCCCTGCATTTTGGACCCAGATCTCCTCTATCTCACCGTGACAAACACAGTATTAAGATTCAAGTGTATGTAAACTTTTGAAAAGGTTCATTTTTATAAACACAACTATTATTTTCTCTTGTGGACTATATGTAAACCTCTCATGTTAAATATTTTATTCAAGTCAGTGCTAAATAAAACAATTACATGCATTTTGTATGATCCCCCTTATTTGCAGACTCTGCAAGGTGTATGTAAACTTTTGACCTCAACTATATTAACATTTTTTCTTAATAATCCTATATTTACTCGGCAATCTTTGTAAAACACAAGGCTTAGTGCACAAAACCCTATATAATCTCTTGATATTTAATCTGTCAATACATCCTGCTAAACTAAATTCTCAAGTGTAGAAAAACAACCTTCGATAAGGCAGTTTTATTATCATGTCAGCGCACTGGTATTAGGGGACTTAAAGAACATATTTCACTGCACAGCCAGTTATTGATCGAATCTGTGGTCAAAGCAACATGCATTTTCAATGCAACTACTCCATAAGGGAGCGGCAGCAAACAAGGGCATTGAATAGATTTTTTATTTTCACTTCATAAGAATAAATTGTTTCTTAAAAGATGAAATCTTTTCAGCCATGTCTTAAGGGGTTATTCCTATAGACAGTTTGTTATAAGGGAATCATGCCCACAAGCACACAGTAATTATATTATACTTTGAGAGGCTATGCAAGAGGTGCGGTTCTTTGATCAATGCCACAATCGATTCAGGTTCAGAAATCACCCTGACAAGCATATATAACATGTGGATGTTTGTGTTTAACCAGACACAAAGGTAGAAATGTTCAATTAAGGCTTATAAAGTATATAAAGCAGGTGGATTACTTCTAAAATGTAATCGATGCAAATTACACACTTGGGATAGTTCACCCAATAATGAAAATTCTGTCATTAAACAAATTTATAATATATAAAGATATATCTGATGAAATCTAAGAGCGTTTTGACCCTGCATAGACAGAAAGACAACTGACACGTTCAAGGCTCAGAAAGGTAGTAAAGACATTGTTAAAATAGTTAATGTGACATCAGTGGTTCAACTGTAATTTTATGAAGCTACGAGAATACTTTTTGTGCACAAATAACTTTATTTGTGTTCAGGAGAGTGCCATGATGCATGGCTCCTGCGCCAGCACGCATGCATCGTGGTACTCTTGTGAATGTGCATCGAAGACTGACACAAAAGAGAAGAAATTGTTGAAATCATTTTTTCTTTTTTCTTTGCACACATAACTACAGACTATTTTAACAATGTCCTTATTACCTTTCTGGGCCTTAAATGTGTTAGTTGCGTCACTGTCTATGCAGGGTCAGAAAGGTCTTACGGGTTTACATGAGGGTGAGTAATTAATGACTCAAAAGATTTTTTGGGTGAACTATTCCTTTAAAACTGTAATAAAGTAACAATCTCTGAGTCTGTTACTTCTACTGCTATTATTTATACTATTTTGAAAAAAAAAAAAAAAAGTAGGCAGCGGCTATTTGCAGATATTTGCCATAGAGGCTATTTACACTAAGTGCAAATAGCAATAGATGCTAAGCAAAGACTTAATTTATAACGGCATGATTTAAAGGGGGTTCCAATGTGATTTAATGCATTCTGAGTTATTTACACTTAAAAAGTTGAATTCTCATGTTATAGGGATAGTTCACCCAAAAATGAAAATGAAAACACTCCCAGATGAGTTCACACAAGGAAATTTAATCTTTCAGTTTTTAATCGGTTGCCAGAATCAGGATAAGCACAAGTAATTACCATTTTGAGAGGCCAGTATGCACTATGTAAACAATGAGTGACGTATACGCGCACCAGATCGCTTCCCCCGCGTGCATCTACTATGGTAGATCACATTGACACGCTTAGGACAGTAGAATGTTGCGGTGGATCAGAGGTAAATAATGATATAAATACTGTTCAGTTTTTTGCACAGACCAGTGGTTTTGTGTCTTAAGACCTCAATGTATTGCCACAAGCTGCAGGGTTTAATTTGGTTTTGTCTGTGTATGTTTTTTTACATACACTGTGTTGTCAAATAACTAAACATGGGATGTTTTTAACCTAGCATTTTTTAGAGTGTATGTTACATTGATATAGTTTGTCATAACTCTTTAAGAGAATAACATGTTAGTCTGAATGATAAAGTCTTTTTCTCTGCCTCCAAATTCATATTATTTAAAACAGAAGGTGAAAAGCACTTTGGTCATTCAAGGAATGACCTACTACTAAGGTTCTGAAGTGCACATTCAACATCCCATGAGGCAATGGGAGAGAAGTTGTGAATGGCAGTGAAGCGGTGACAACATGACAAATGTAGTATGTCTAGTTTACATTCATTCATACTGCACACATTCATGCAATACAGAATAATAAATGCTCATCTTTTGAGTATTGCTGTTGCCTCTATTATTCTGTGTGTGATTTTTAAATTTCCAACCCATTTTAAGCCAGCAATATAATGATTTTTAAACAATAGTTGACATAAATAAAACAACCCAGCATGTTGGGTAAAAACATTTACCCCAAGCAGCTGGGTCAAAATAACCCAGCATGTGTTCTGTCCAATATTTACCCAGCGCTGAGTTGCCAAATAACGTTACATTGATATTGTCTTAATACATTTTAAGAGTGTCTAGTTTACATTCATTCATACTGCACACATTGACGCAATACAGAATATACTTTTTAAAGGTCGCTATTACATTTGGTATTTAAGATAATTGAAGCATGCAGGGATAGTTCAAACAGAAATAATCATGTTAATAGTGAGAGAGGCTGTTATTCAATCTTCTGTTGTGTTCTATGAAAGAAAGAAAACAGGTTTGGAACAAAATGAGAATGGCTAACCGAAGATAAGATCCTCATTTATAGGTGAACTATCGCTTTAAGACGTCAAAAATAGAAATGTCAACAGCGTTTCCTTCCCTAACATAACAAATCACGTTTAAATATTTGCATTATGGTTAGAGTCCGACAAGTTTGTGTTTTGGTACGTGACAAATATAAGTGATTTTCCATAAACAGTTATTCTACTACTGACAGGTCCCACCACAGAGCACCCTCGGGAATCCCTGCCGCCTGTCAATCATTCTCGCCGGGTCATACACTCTCACATTAAACACATTTGCTCCTGTTTAACGGGATATTATCATTACTGTAATAACGTTACAGACACTGACCGACCTACCTAAATAATAACTACTCAAAGACTCGCCTCTCTTCATCCTTGCGTCATTGTTTTATTCGCAGCAGCGCCCGTTGCTTGTGTTTGTAGGGAAACTGCAGGAGAAAGCGAGTGGAGGCGTGTGTGCCGCCAGCCAATCAGAACGCACACTGGCTGCGCGAGCGCACATGTTTACAGGCGACATTCCGCCGGTACAGCCAGTGGCTCTGGAAAACCCGGAATGAGTTTTCGGAATGGATTCTTTCGCACATAAAAGCGGATTTACGGTGTTGTGGGGTGAAAACTGGCTATGTAAACAGCACCCTCGACAATAGATATGCTAATTTATATTATAATATTAATCAAATAAATAGTGGTCCGGTCTTTGTTGATATATCACATAAATGCCCGTTGTATGTATTGTGAAAAACACATCGTGTTTATCAATCCAAAACTGCTGCTCCGCTCCGTGTTTTACTACAGCCCGTCAGCTTTAAGGGAACGGCAAGCAAAACAAACAGGTCGACAGAAGAAAGATATCGGTTGCCGGTCGGTCCTTTGGTCGGACGGACGGAGAGGTTATCAAGCGTAGCTCATTTGCATGTTGTAACGGTTCACTAGTCTCGCGTCCCGAACATGCGCGCTCACGCCGGTGAAATATATGGATGCGGTCCAGATCTGTGGTAATGTTGTCGTATTATTCGCATGTTCGGCCCATTATGACGGTCGGTCCGTTTGGGTTTTGTCAGTGTGACATTTCTTGTTTTTAAAGCGGCATTGCAGTGCAAAAAAACGAAGTGATTTTATTTGCGCATTTCATTGATATATCAACTATGCATACGCGGCGGCTGGTGAAGCGCTCGGTCATCGGGAGCCGCGTGTACGCTCCGGGTTTAACGGGAGACGCTGCTCCGCTCACGGGAGTGATCCAGGCTGTCAAACAAGACAACAGAGATGCTTCGACCGGCCATCGGCGCAACGTGTACACAGTGCTCATGCAAGACGGGAGCTTGAAAGAATACTCAGAGGAAGAGATTGCACAGATGACTGCGAAAGCACCGCTTAAGTCGAGCTTGAAGGTTTGTATGTGTGGTCAGCTGGGCTTGTTGTTGTTGTGATGCTGCTTGTCGCACACAGTCTTGTTTACAGTGCATTGAGAGATTGTTTGTTTAATGGTGCAAATACATCACATGTGAATGTGTGAGAGTATATATTGCAGTAATGATGCTGATGCTACTGGAGAGACATTGTCTCCTCAATTTTAACATTTGGGGGCCAAATACTTTTTAGTTGCAATTTGTAGAATTGTTCGATACAGATGGTCGTTCAGTAGCGCCGGTTCCATGCTTACAATCTAGTGCATTAAACTCTGACACTTTTGGTGTCTCCATTATTAAATGGAAACACATTTGCACCTAAAAAAGTGTTGGGTATTAATTGAAAATGCACTTTGATTGCATATCGTCTTTGCTTTTTAACCTATAAGGGTCCATCTAAAAAACATGATTAAAACTCATATTTTCTAGCTTTAAAATGTGTGTTTGGAATGATGTCACTCCTGACGGTATTTGTGTAATATAAACGTGACCCTGGAGCACAAAAACAGTCATAAGTAGCACGATATTTGTAGCAATAGCAAAAAATACATTGTGTGGGTCAAAATGATCGATTTTTCTTTTATGCCAAAAACAGGATATTAGGTAAAAATCATGTTACATGAAGATATTTTTTTAAATTTACTACCGTACATATATCTAAACTTATTTTTAATTAGTACTATGCATTGCTAAGAACTTTATTTGGACAACTTTAAAGGCGATTTTCTCAATATTTAGATTTTTTACATGAATGGAAAACTTATTTATTCAGCTTTCAGATGATGTATAAATCTCAGTTTCCAAAAATGGACCCTTATGATTGGTTTTGTGGTTCAGGGTCACAAATATCCCAGTATTTCGTAATAATATTTAATTTAAATTTATTATTGTATTACAATAAACATGAACGAAAAATGACTCGAGTGAGTCAGTTGTGAATTTAGCGATGGCTCGGAATGATTCAGTATATGATTCAAATTGCTAACGCTCTCGCTGCTTCGGGAATCGTTTTAATAAAAAGAACCAGTTCATAAGAGTCATTTGTTCGAGATTCGGTCATCCCGCGCTGGGTTCGTTGCATTCAGCGAGCACAACGCGAAGGAAAGATGGAAAATAGCAGTGCTGAAAGCACAGACTAAACATACTTAATTAAACTAGCGTTTAATTACATGATTAAATCTGACTAAACCGCATATGGACAAACACAAAGTTTCCCCGACTGACTAACGTTAGATTTTAAATGATTGTCGTAAATTAGTCTTGTTTTGTTGTATTTGCGGCTGTTATAGTCGAGATATGTAGCCATGTAGGGCTGTGTAAGCCGCTGATTATCTATCTGAGTTTAGTGGGTGGATAACAGTGGCAAACAAACACGCTCTGCAGCATTCACGCGCCAGCAGAAGCATCTGTGCACGCGCGCGTACAACAGCCTCCATCTCTCCGCTGCAACCGGCTCTTTCTTACTGCTTTTATAGTGTGTTTTCGACATTCATTCCTAGTGCAGTGATCGTGTTTTTTATAAATATGTCTTAGTTACTGCTCAGATCAAGCTCCTTTAATTCACTGAACTCCGTGTGATTGCACACTAGGCTGAGTGAGTTGCTTGCACGTAATTGCAAAATACAAAGGGTTCTTTATAATGACCTAATTGCAGTCATCAAGTTATACAGCCTGAGGTGCCATATCAAAACAAAGAGGGTCAAAATGACAAGAACGGCTCCAGCTCTATTTCATTCTTTTGCAGCCAGAGCTGCAAGACTTTGGTTTGCATGAAAGTAATGAAAATACATAAATGTAATACCTGAAATTTGCATGATATATTTGCATACACATTTTATTTGTTTTCTGCTGTACATTTAATGTTTGTATATGCTTGTTTTTGGCAAGTATGGCAACTGATACACCTCTGTTTTTATAACGTACAATCTCACTCCCATTCAAGTGTCTATTTAATTTTTAATCAATGCAACTATTATATACATCACATGCTGAGGTATTCTCTGGTGATATATGATGGGAAAAAGTCAAGATTTAAGCAATTCAAACAAGGAGGGATGTGAAACTAAAGTGGGGGTTAATGGTCCCGGAGCAGCTGCTTCATAACGGCAGCAAAACGGAGCTCTACAGAGGGTCATGCTCACAGAATCTGGGGCTTTGGCAAGGCGCCTGGATTCCCAAACGAGTGCCATTCGGCTAGGGGGGAATGCCACTTGTTGACTTGCATAGTAAGGAGGGGCTTCGCGCTAAGTGCGTTACAGTGTGGCATTTCCAGACAAAGGCGGACTGGATTGTTTTTCGTTCCCCTGTTGTTTCCACTGCTTAATATCAAAATTTAATTAACACACATGGGCTGTCTAACAGTTTAACTCTTTATGCGCCATGGCTTTGTTGCTGGTTTACCGTCATGATGAATGCAAGGTTGGATACGTTTGTGAAGAGTCCTTTATAGTGGATATCTCAAACCTTAAAGAATTGTGTTTGTTTTTGTCGTAAATATTCAAATATAAATAAATCATTTGTACATAATTAATTTCAAGTGCTCATTTGTGTGCATCCTGCTCTCAAATCTAATTAATTCTGTTATTAGATCAGTCGAGATCGATTCAAATCCTCTAACTCTTTAGCAAAAGCAAGATCTCGTTTGAATAGTTTGACTGGCACATGAATTGTGACCCATATTTGATCAGTCTGCGCTCCACATGAGATGAAAAAGCTGTGGCCGTTAGAAAAAAACAAAACAAGCGCACACAAAGCAAGAGTGTGTGTTTGTATCTTGAGAGAGAAAGACTTAATAGTGTGTGAAATTTAAATTTGAACTTGTCAACTGTGCAGTTTTGATTTGACGCTTGAAAGTATTGCACAACATGATACCGCTTTAACAAATCTGTTCATCTCATGAAAATACGCCAAAGCCTGGCATACATCTTGTATGTGGAATAACGTTATTCCTGCCCAATGGGAGGTTTAAAGAAAGAGTTCACCCATAAAGAAGAAAAAAAAATCAGCATTCACTCTTTCAGTCTGTTTTTCAATGGGAAGAACCAGTATTAAAATTCTGGCTCATACAGATACTAAGCAGATTAACTGATGAATGGCAGATATTACAATTCTATACTTTAAAAAAAGCTTGGCTAAAAACAACCCAGCGTTGGGTAAAATATGGACAAACCCAGCAATTGCGCCTCTAGTAATTATGTGTCGGATTTTTAATTTACAACCTATTTTGGGCTAATTTTAAGCAAGAAATATAGTCATTTTTAAGCAGTAGTTGAGTTAATTAAAACTTCCCAGAAAGCTGGGTTAAACATTTAACCCAGCTGCTGGGTCAAAACAACTCAGTCACTGAGTTTGTCCATATTTCACCCAGCGCTGGGTTGTTTTTCACCTTGCATTTTTAGAGGCACATAAATACAGTAAAAATCAAAAGTTTACATACACCTTGCAAAATATGCAAAATGTTAAATATTTTACAAAAATAAGAGGGATCATACAAAATGCATGTTAATTTTTATTTAGTACTGATCGGAATACGATATGTCACATAAAATACATTTACATATAGTCCGCAAGATAAAATAATTTTTGAATTTATAAAAATTTACACAAGTTTACATACACTAGATTCTTAATAGTGTGTTGTTACCTGAATGATCCACAGCTGTTTTGTTTTGTTAAGTGATAGTTGTACAGTCGTTGCCAAAAGTTTTGAGAATTACATAAATATTGGAAATTGGAAAAGTTGCTGCTTAAGTTTTTATAATAGCAATTTGCATATACTCCAGAATGTTATGAAGAGTGATCAGATGAATTGCATAGTCCTTCTTTGCCATGAAAATGAACTTAATCCGGAAAAAAAATGCATTGTTAAGAAGGCTTCAGGGCGTCCAAGAAAGTCCAGTAAGCGCCAGGATGGACTCCTAAAGAGGATTCAGCTGCGGGATCGGAGTGCCACCAGTGCAGAGCTTGCTCAGGAATGGCAGCAGGCAGGTGTGAGCGCATCTGCACGCACAGTGAGGCCAAGACTTTTGGAAGATGGCCTGGTGTCAAGAAGGGCAGCAAAGAAGCCACTTCTCTCCAAAAAAAAAACATCAGGGACAGATTGATCTTCTGTAAAAAGTATGGTGAATGGACTGCTGAGGACTGGGGCAAAGTCATATTCTCCGATGAAGCCCCTTTCCGATGTTTTGGGGCATCTGGAAAAAGGCTTGTCCGGAGAAGAAAAGGTGAGCGCTACCATCAGTCCTGTGTCATGCCAACAGTAAAGCATCCTGAGATCATTCATGTGTGGGGTTGCTTCTCATCCAAGGGAGTGGGCTCACTCACAATTTTGCCCAAAATCACAGCCATGAATAAAGAATGATACCAAAACACCCTCCAACAGCAACTTCTTCCAACAATCCAACAACAGTTTGGTGAAGAACAATGCATTTTCCAGCACGATGGAGCACCGTGCCATAAGACAAAAGTGATAGCTAAGTGGCTCAGGGACCAAAACGTTGACATTTTGGGTCCATGGCCTGGAAACTCCCCAGATCTTAAAACTTGTGGTCAATCCTCAAGAGGTGGGTGGACAAACAAAAACCCACTAATTCTGACAAACTCCAAGAAGTGATTATGAAAGAATGGGTTGCTATCAGTCAGGATTTGGCCCAGAAGTTGATTGAGAGCATGCCCAGTCCAATTGCAGAGGTCCTGAAAAAGAAGGGCCAACACTGCAAATACTGACTCTTTGCATAAATGTCATGTAATTGTTGATAAAAGCATTTGAAACGTATGAAGTGCTTGTAATTATATTTCAGTACATCACAGAAACAACTGAAACAAAGATCTAAAAGCAGTTGAGCAGCAAACTTTGTGAAAACTAATATTTGTGTCATTCTCAAAACTTTTGGCCACGACTATAGTTCATGAGTCCCTTTGTTTGTCCTGAACAGTTAAACTCTTTGGTTTTTCAGCATTTTTGTGTATTTGAACCTTCTCAAACAATAATTGCATAATTTTGATATCCTTTTTTTACACTAAAAACAACTGAGTGACTCATTTGCATATGTTACAAAAGGTTTAAACACCCACAGATGCTTCAGAAGGAAACACAATGAAAACTTTTGAACAGAATGAAGATGTGTCCATTTTTCCTATTTTTGCCTAAATATATATTTTTTTCATTTAGTACTGCCTTTCAGAAGCTACAGAAGATGGTTGCATGCTTCCCAGAGGACAAAATAGGTCAAAATAACCCTGATCTCCAAATCTTCAAAAGTTTTCACCCTCGGCTCTTAATGCATTGTTATTCCTTCTGAAGCATCAGTGAATGTTTGAACCTTCTGTAATAGTTGCATTTGAGTCTCTCAGTTGTCGTCAGTGTGAAAAGATGGATCTCAAAATCATGAAGTCATTGTTGGAAAGGGTTCAAATACATAAAAATGCTGAAAACCAAAGATTTTGTTTGATCTGAAGGATTTTTCTGAAGAACAGCAGGCAGCTTAACTGTTCAGGACAAACAAGGGACTCACAAACAACTATCACTAAACAAAAAAAAAAACAGCTGTGGATCATTTAAATAACAACACAGTATTAAGAATCAAGTGTATGTAAACTTTTGAACAGGGTAATTTTTATAAATTCAACTATTGTTTTCTCTTGTGGACTATATGAAAACGTCTTTCATGTGAAATATCTTATTTGGCTCAGTACTAAATAAAAAATAGCATGCATTTTGTATGATCCCTCTTATTTTGGTAAAACTAACATTTTGTAAAGTAAAGACTTCAACTGTATATTTCATAAAATATCTAATATTGTCTCGCAACTTATTGTGCATCCCTACTTTTTTTAACCTAAAGCTTATTGTTTGGCTTATTGTGCATACTTTATATATCCATGTTTGTGATACATTTATGGTGCTTTTATGTCCTTCTTTTTAAAGCTTGAAAGCTAAATCCTAATTGATTGTTACTGCATGGAAAAGAGCAGCCAGCACACTCTCCAAAATTTCTCCTTTTGTTCTCCACAGAAGAGAGAAAGTCATACATGTTTGGAACAGTAAATAATGAGAGTTGTGACATACTTTCTTTTTTAAGAAAAAAAGAAAAAAAAGAAGACTAGTGAGGTAATCCTAAACTGTTGTTTTGTAATACTGTTTTTAGCCCTTATCGGCAGTCACTTGGCCCGGTATTGAGGCAGGTAATTCTTTTTTATTTTTAACTCCATTACAGTGTGTAAACTCACAGCTGCTCAAAGCCCAGCATGATGGGCGTTTACTCTCTCCTCAGTCAAACTAATCGTGTTACGGTAAGATAATGATCTGGATTGCACGCCGCTTACTGTTAGCTCACGCTCTCCGCTGGTGCATACGGTGATGTGCGTCGTCTTGGCCTCTGTTTGCCCTCTCTGTAGCGTGAGGTTTAGTGTACCGCAGCTTTAGTCACAGTGCAATAAAAAAAGTCTACGGCTGCTGTGCAGATGAGACGTGCAAGAGGAAAAGCTGCTCGTCTCTGCATTAGTGTGGTCACGGATGGTGGCTTGTTGTGCTAAGGGGGAAATGGCAGAGCGAGGAGGGATTTTTTTTTTTCTTTTGTCAGCAGAGCAGAGATCTTATATACAAACGAGCAGGCAGATCCTGCAGATCGTCCAAAGCATTGTTCAGGTGTTTGTATTGACCAATGCATTAATTACCTACAGCTTAAATACAGCCTAATGCTGCGTGATTGCAAGCAAACAAGACTCACGGCAGGGGTCTATACCATTAACGGCCCCCGAAGGTGTAAATAGGGCTTCATTGACGGGAGCCACGTGGAGAGACTATTAACACAGTTAAGACTGAAGAAACTCAAATGTGTTTTTCTCTGCAGAGCACCTGCAACGGTGGACAGCGGGATGGGCCCACGCAGGGCCAGAATGGGGGCGTGCAGAGAGGAGAGGTGCTCTCTCTCAGCCCAGAGAGCACAGAGGAGCCACGGGTGCTGGAGCACAAGCGAATGGGTTGGGCGCTCGAGCCGGAGAAAGATCACACCCGCTCTGTTTCTCTGCTGGAACAAAAACGCAAGGTGGTCTCTTCCAGCATCGACGTACCACAAGCCAGGTAAGACTGTGGGATGAGTGCCCCCTACAGGCACACATAAGAACTGAAGGAATGATGTTTGTTATTGTTCACTTCCTTTTTTTTTTAAGTGTATGCACTAAATAAGAAGAGCTGGACTGTAGTACTAGTACTAGTGAGTTTTTTTTTCCTAAAAGGATAAGTTAATTCCATTAAAATTTCCTGATCATTTACTCAACCCTAATGTCAACTAAAATGTTAATGTTTTTCTTTTTTCAGTCGAAAATAAATAAGGTTTTGAGGGAAACATTCCAGGATTTTTCTCCATATAGTGGACTTCAAAGGGAGTCAACAGGTTCCAATGTCCAAATTGCAGTTTCAATGCATTTTCAAAGGGCACTACACAATCCCAGCCGAGGAACAAAAGTCTTATGTAGGGAAACAATCATTTATTTTCTAAAAAATACAAATTTATATACAGTGATGTGCGGGTCTAGTCGACTAAACGTTACAGCTCCTATTAGTCGACACTGAAAACAATAGTCGACTTCACAACAAAAACATGATTTTATTATTGAAACTGCCATAATTTTAACGTTACATTTTTAAAAAATTAAATAAGTTAAAATAAAATGTTTAAAAAATAATACCTTGCATGCCCTTGTAGAGACCTCATGACCATGCGAAAGCAAGGTATAGTATTATTTTGAATTAGAAGCAATCGGATGTACAATCTGTGTAATAACAAAATGGCAGGCACGACGTAGCCATCAGACCACATTGATAATTTACTGAACAAAAACGCATGGTCTTAAATAAAATGGGCAAATTTTAAACAAAACAGTGACATAGCCTGCATGTCTTAAGTTTTTAAAACCTGTTTTAATGCTATTCCTTGATAAACATTCCTATTGCATTTGAATTGTGTTTTAATATGTTGGCTTAGTTATATGACGATGAAGAATTCTGTCAGGCTGATTTGAATAAATAAGCTATGCATTGGCTGACGTTGAGTGTATGCTCTTCTTTTTTTCCTTTTTAACGACCACATAAAAATTAAAGATAATAACAAGAGGCAAGTGTAAGGCAAGCGGGATTCATTGAGGGATTTGACAGTGTGATTTATAGTTAAGTATTTAAAATGTAGGCTATTATATACACACAGACATAGGCTTTTTTAATACCATCTTTTGGGGGTATCTTTCTTTTAGACTACTCAACTAATAATACAAAACTTTACAAAACTTAAACAAAGTTTACAAAACTTTCGTTTAAACGACTATCAAACTAGTCGTTGCGCACATTCCTATTTTTAACCACAAATAGTCAACTTCACACATTATGTAGTCAAGCTGGAAAGGTCACCGGTGACGTAGGCGGAAGTACTGACCCAGTGTTTACAAAACGAACACGCAAAAAATGTAAAACGCCCTTTAAAAAAAAAAGGTGAATCAACGATGTTAGACAATTTAGAAGTCGGAGGAGAAGATGAGATGTAGTTTTCGCCCTACCCTACCCTTTTGAACCGAAGTACGCAGATGAAGAATTAACCACGTGTGACATTTCCAATGCGATTACGTAATGCGTGAAGTCAAGCTAGTGCAAGATGAGCATTTATGATTAAAAAGACCAAAAATGACAGATCATTTTGATAGATAAGACCCTTATTCCTCAGCTGGGATCATGTAGAGCCCTTTGAAACTGCAATTTGAACCTTCAACCCGTTGATCTCTATTGAAGTCCACTATATGGAAAAAAATCCTGGAACATTTTCCTCAAAAACCTTAATTTCTTTTCAGCTGAAGAACGAAAGACTTGGATCATCTTGGATGACATGGGGGTGAATACATTATCAGGAAATTTTATTTCAGGAGTGAACTAATCCTTATATAATCTTTTTTTTTTTTTTTAAAGCAAAAGTAACATTTTAATTTCTTTTTCAGAAGTTACTGAAATGTTTTCTATCAACATGCATATTACAAGAAGTACAAGAATAGTATTTACACCACTGTTTAAAAGTTAGGAGTTAGTAAGATTTGAATGCTTTTGAAAGAAGTTTCTTATGTTTTCTGTTTTAATATTTTAAAATGCAATTAAGTGCTGTAATGGCCAAGCTTAATTTGTCCTTTAATGTTATGATTTATTTTGTATATAGTCACTACATAATGATCTGACCTGTATATTTAGCACTCTAAGCGAAGCGTAGACCACCAGTACAATGATACAAGTTTGTTTGTGGTTTGTGAATCCTGTGGTCTGAACGCTTTACAGCATTTGCACTTTATTTTCTGACACCTCTAGCATGCAGTAAACTGTAGAACTACAAAAACAGCTAACAGCTGTCTTTCTTTGTTTGTCAGATGTAATTTGAAGCATGCTTTAACACACACACACACACACACACACACACACACACACACACACACACACACACACACACACACACACACACACACACACACACACAGATTCTTTTTAGTGTGACTTTTACTTTTTAGATCTCAAAAAATCAATTGACAATTCAACTGACATGAAGCATCTGATAGAGCTGTCTGATAGCTCCATTACTACACTGAGCCTTGATATTGACTCAATATTTATTTGTTGACGAATTATTGATCTCTTAGCTCAATTTATATTCTTCATCTATTCAGGAAAAAAATGTCTCATTGAGAACTGAATTTATTTTATGGCTGAGAAAGATGTTTATGATTTCTGTGTGCGTTAATTGGCCTTGCAGGTTTGATTTGCTATAGGCTGACTACCGATATCCCTAGGTGTTATATTGATCACCTTAGTGGTGCTCTATTTATGAAGCTCATTATTTTTAACGTTTAGAGAAAACGGCGATTAATCCTCCATGTACTACGAATGATGTTTGTCTTGCTGGCTCTCCATCTTGAGAGATTGCACTGTTGGTTGTGCTATGGTTGTATATAATAAGTTTTATGAACAGATTATTAATATTAACATTAAATAATAATCAAATTGTAAGCTATACAGTTGAAGTCAAAAGTTTACATACACGTTATTTACCAAAATATGATGGATCATACAAAAGCATATTATTTCTTATTTAGTACTGACCTGAATAAGATATTTATCATAAAAGATGTTTACATGTAGTCCACAAGAGAAAATAATAGTTGAATTTATAAAAATTACCCGTTCAAAAGTTTACATACACTTGATTCTCAATACTGTGTTTTTACCTGAATGATCCACAGCAGTTTTTTGTTTCGTGATAGTTGTTCATGAGTCCCTTGTTTGTCCTGAACAGTTGAACTGCCTGCAGTTCTTCAGAAAAAACCTTCAGGTCCCACAAATTGTTGTGTATTTCAACCCTTTCCAACATTGACTGTATGATTGAGATCCATCTTTTCACACTGAGGACAACTGAGAGACTCATATGCAACTATTACAGAAGGTTCAAACGCTCGCTGATGCTTCAGAAGGAAAAACAATGCATTAAGAAAACTTTTTAAATTTAACTTATTTTGTTTTCTGGGGAACATGTAAGTATCTTCTGTAGCTTCTGAAAGGCAGTACTGAATAAAAAAAAATATATGATATTTAGGCAAAAGAAGAAAAAATGTACACATCCTCATTCCGTTCAAAAGTTTTCACCCCTGACTTTTAATGCATAGTTTTTCACTGATGCTTCTGGAGCATCAGTGAGTGTTTAAACCTTCTGTAATAGTTGCATATGAGTCCCTGAGTTGTCCTCTGTGTAAAAAGATCTTAAAATCATACATCATTGTTGGAAAGGGTTCAAATACAAATACTAAAAAACAAAGAATTTGTGGGACTTGAAGGATTTTTCTGAAGAATAGCGGGCAGTGGAAAAACACAGCTGTGGATTATTCAGGTAACGACTCAGTATTAAGAATTAAGCATATGTAAACAGGGTCATATTTATAAATTAAAATATTATTTTCTCATTGAAGACTGGAGTAATGACTGCTGAAAAGTCATCTTTACCATCACAGGAATAAATTACATTTTTACCACAGAAGTAATTTTACAATATTATTGTTTTTACTGTATTTGTGATTAAATCCAGCCTTTCTGAGCATAAGAGACATTTAAAAACATTTTCAAAAACTCTTACCAACCCCAAACTTTTGTACGGTATGATGAACCTCTAGACAAAGCAATTTATCAACATTTCCTGGCTAAAATCGGACCAGTTTTTAGCTTTGTGTGCATGAGTTGATTGAATCTCACAGTGCGTGTAACCATGTTTGCTCATATATTTTCTTTTCTGTGTTTCTTTTGGACAACACAAACCTCGAAACATGTGTACGTTAAGCTCTAAGGTCTATTAGTCACGACTTTGGACAAGAAGCAGCCGCAAGTTTAAATATCTCCAAGTAATTATGCTGCCTTTCTGTTGGCAGAGCCAGTCAGTTTAGACAAACACAAAGTTCTGGATAATGTGCTTAGGTTTATTTTGCGTTTCTCAGCTACAGGATAGCTGATCAATCTCTTGTGCCAAAGCAACATGAGGATTAGCTTCACTGTTGTTGTGTAAAGTGTTTCCAACATGTCAAAATCAATATATAGAGCCTTGCGACGAATGATTTTTAAGTGCCAGAAAAGACCATTAGATCCCATGGACCAAGAGTCTATTGTATGAAATCACATGAGCACCAAGCACTTAAGTACACAAAAGAAAAGATCAGATACAGGTTCAACTTCCTTGCGTTTCAATTCAGAATTGGTTATAGGCGTCATTACTTTGAAATTCTGATTGATTGCTCTGAAATAGTCACTGGTCTACCGAATGGGAAAAGGTGACGCATACAAGCAAGTGAATGGAACATTTTAAACTGAATTGTTGTGAGGAAGGTGATCCAGATACTTGATTGTGATTGGAGACCAGTCCGCACGCTCTTGAAGTTGTGATTGCAAACAACAGTGACCTAGATGCAGTAACACTTTAATATCACAGGACTGGAGCTTGTAAGGACCCACTTGGTTTGTGTTCAATCAGTGTACAATGGAGAGTGTGCCAGGGGTTTGTTTGGTGACCTGCAGGTCTAGGGGGGGTAAAGGGGGCCCACATGTTTCCCCATCTCACGTCAGCTGTTTTAGTGTTCATTATTGGATACTGAATAGCTTAGTTCATCATATTTGTTTACAGAGTTCCACCACAAGCATTCTGTGTCTTGTATATTAGTTGACCCAATGTGATTGTTGACCTCTCTTTCCTCCCCGGCTGCTTTGCTGAAAGAGAGGTTTATTAAAAGATTGAGAAATGCTGGAATGTGGAAACCATTTTGCTTCCTCTTTTTGCTAGTGTACAACTTTAATCTACAGCAGCTTTATATTTTCTTCTATAGCAGGAAATAACCTATTTGAACAAGAACAGTCTGACTTTTAATGTTGCAGGCCTCCACCAGACTAATGGTGAGCAGGAAATAAATGATGGTGTGTTTGTGTGTGTGTTCAGCCAAAGAAAGAAAATATGAACATTATTTACTCACCTTTAAAATAATGGTTTAAATTTGTTTGTTTTTATCTTATGGAACAGAAATCTTTAAAGCATGTCCTTCCCACTCTTTTACTTTATTTAGGCACCAAAATGAAATTGTGGACATGCTGGGCTGAAAAAAGAAACAGTTTTTTTTATTAGACTTTTGAAATAACTTAGTTGAGTGCCACACACTTTTTAAAGTATTGTAAATATATATTATTAAAACATATTACTCTATATTTATAATACTATGGGATTTTCGGATGAAAACAATTCAGTGTTTGAAAATTTTGCAGCTTTCCATATTTTAAACAGAGAAAGCAAATAAATTTGAGTTGTTCATTTAATACTGTGGTATTAAAAACAAATATGGTGCCAATGACGTCAACACTGGCCACAAGATGCCTGCAAATCAATGGTGTCAACTGACTTTTGTTTTCCATTTAAGAGCTTCAGCAGACAGAAAGATCAGTTGTTAGAGACTTTAATTTTGTCTTATAGTTGTCTCTGCACAATAAACACAGTTAAAGGGTTCACCCATCATAAAAAGTACTCCACATGGCTCCAGGGGGTTAATAAAGGCCTGCTGAAGGGAATCAATGTGTTTGTGTATGAAAAATATCCATATTTAAAACTCTACAAACTGCGATCTCTGGCTTCTGCTAATTGTCGTATGTGTTCGTCATGAGAAAGTGGCTTTCTAGCGGGTGATGAAGGCCGTAGGCGTAGAGTAAGCTCCGGTGAGAATATACTAGTCATGCAAGAACCAAGTTTTGTTTACAGCAAAGGGTCTCCTCTTGGCTTAAATCGAAATCCTCCGACATTTTCCATTATAAATCCTGTTTTGTACTTCTAATTTGTGACTGGTGTTCTGTTTTGCTCTCTCCTCTTTGCTTCCACTTTTGTCACTGCGTTAGCCTACATCCTACATCATCCGCTGGAACGCCACTTTCTCATAAACTAGGTCTGCATGATTACTGAAGGCAATTGTCATGGACATTTTGTCAGTAAAGCCGGTTCTGTAATAAGTAGTACATCTCCAGCATGTGCTTTCAGATGGAGCAGCATTTACTTCACAGAGCCATAGTACACTAACAATTACGCAATATCACGTTCATTATCGCAGAAGATTTAATCACGCAATAATAAAATCGAAGCTAACATTGTACGATAATGACAGGTGTTTGCGTAGCTTCTCAGTGAGCTACGGCTCTGTGTAGTAAATGCTGCTACATCTGAGAGCATGTGAAAATACCACATTTAATCGCATGTTTTTACTCCAAACTCACTTCAGAACTTCAGTCAAGTGTTTGAAATAAATCCTTCTGTGAGATGGTGTGGCTTTTTACAAAGAATAATGTACACAATATATTTCATATTATTCTAAGCAGTGATAAAGCCATTGCATTATTATATAATTTATTATAAGAAAAATTATAATACGAAGAACTCCGATAAGCC
The DNA here is from genome assembly GCF_049309525.1 of Garra rufa. Lineage (NCBI taxonomy): Eukaryota > Metazoa > Chordata > Actinopteri > Cypriniformes > Cyprinidae > Garra > Garra rufa. The sequence goes on from NC_133377.1 coordinate 4,951,346, forward strand.
AAATATTGTCGTAGTTGTGTGTTTATTAGCCATGTTTAATCAATGAAAGCATTTAAACAACAGTTACAAGAAGACAGGACAGGAAGCTAGAGATTACAAATAAAATTTTAAATATTGATATTTATTTGTACACAAATCGGGGCTCTACAGTAAAAATTACTGCGTGCGACTGTATATAATAATATTTAGGAGCACCATGTGCGACTGACCCGATCAGCATGTTTGTGTTTGCGCTCAGGGGAGCTTCAAAGGTTTCTACGTGTTTTTGCAACGTTGAGTAATGTATCACAGACATATCTCACGAATCCCTTCATAAATAAAGTGTAGAGAGAATGTAAATAAGAGACTGATTGTGCAGTATAGAGAGCGTCGTTGATTATAATAGAGCTTTTTTATGATGGATTTATGCACTTTTTTTGGGCTTCACAGTCTCAACACCCATTCACTGCCATTATAAAGCCTGAAAGAGCCAGGACATTTTTTTATATAATTCCAATTGTATTCATCTGAAAGAAGAAAGTCACATACACCTAGAATGGCTTGAGGGTGAGTAAATCATGGGGTAATTTTCATTTTTGGGTGAACTATCCCTTTAAGTGTGTTATAAAGGTTACATGTTTGAACCTTTAAAATAAGAGATTTGGGATTGTAAATCATTGTTTATGGATCCTGAAATATAGCTTATATTTACCTGTGGCAGACTGTAGCAGAGACAGCGGTCAGGAAACCACAGTGGAGGATTCTCTAAATTAACTTATTGCTCTGAGAACTCAGTCCCTGGAGTCCTTCTAAATAAGCCTTTGCATTACTGTGGTAAAGCTACGGAAATGAATGCAACCAAATTACTAGTTTTCCTATAACTATCCTCTTTATACAGCCATATTGCTTGAAATATGGGTGTGGCCTTTGTTATTACTTTTTTCTTTAGCAACAAGCTGATTCCTTCCTCTCCCAGTGTCGGGATGTGCTGTGTCAAAGTGGTGGGTGGGTAAACCGGGGAGGGGGCTGATCTGGTCAAATAGTATGCTTTCTCACTAGCACAGCTTTACTGGCTGCCAAAGAAAACAAGTTCCTTCAGAAAGCGGATGGTGGTTGGGCTGCAACTTTAGAGAGCATGTGATTACCATCTGAAAAGCGCCACTCTTTGCAAAATCTGGAGTTCTGCAATGCTGGATTCTTTCCAGCACTCTCACAGCAAACAACACAGAGTCTGGTGTTGGTCTTGGGTGTCTTATCAGACTGGACACAGTGTGTTGTTTTCTTTTTTCAAACGTCCATGAACTTCACGATGATTGAAATAGTTTTGAAATAGTAGTTCCTTTCCTATCTGATTGGCTCAGCATGCAGTGAACTACAAAATACATGCTTGAATGTGTGCCATTCTACAAGAATGTAAGAATCCACTGTGTTAAAATGGGATGTGGTTGTTTTAGTAGTCAGTGAATGAAGGGTATAAACTCGCTGTTCCTAGAAGCATGCAATAAAAATAGTATGACATAACATGTAGACGGATACATCAGCACTGCAAGTGCAAAGTTCAATGTAATAACAAATTAAGTTTTAACCCTATAAAGCCTACTGTATCATATTTGATATGTATATTTCTAAGTCTTCTAAATTATCAACATGATCAAAACTTTGAAAAACCTGTTGTACATGATTTACTACTCATCTAAATGATCATTTATACTTTTTTGTGAATGTGTGTACAGTTAAATGAAGCTAAAGATTATGGTTTATAAGTTTTAAATATGGATGTTTTTATTACAAAAATGCATCGATTCACTTCAGAAGGCCTTTATTAACCCCTGGGACTGCGTGGAGCACTTTTCATGCTTTTTTATTTTATTTTCATCCACTACCATTTTTTAATATAACTCCGATTGTATTTGTCTGAAAGAAGAAAGCCATATATATCTAGGATGGCTTGAGGGTGAGTAAATCATGGGGTAATTTTTCATTTTTAGGTGAATTGTGCCTTTAATTAAATTTTTTTAGATTAGATTTTTAGAACATTGCTAAAGCGGCAGCACAGAACAATAAACAAAAAAATAAAATAATGTTTAAAGTAGATATATCATTCATAATGTTAATAGAATTTACACATATCATATTACAGTGCAAGAACATTTAAAAAATTACTGTCATTGCAGTAACGCAGAAACACTTAAAAGTCAATTAAAATATCAAAGTTGTCACTTAGTACAACATAACATTTTAAGTTGACTAAACTTAAAATTTGAAGTCAGCGTAAGTTAGGGTAACAGATTATTGCAGTGAATGCAGTTTTCATTGCACAGTTTTCTATCTTGCAAGACAGATCTGCTTGAGGATGATGCAGTACATTTTTTTTTTACATATCTTACATAGAAAGGCATGATTGTGCTAAAAAATGACAGTGACTACCCACTCCAGATGCACCTTGTTAAACTCAGTAGCAGATGGTCAGTGACTAACAAAAGTTAATGATCTGAAAAAAAAACTGCTAAAGTGGTGCAACAGTTTCACCCTTAGCCACTAAAACCACATTATTATTTTTTTTCTGTTTGAAAATGAAAGAATTGGGCCTAATTTAATGGCAAAATACATGGAAAAATATGTTTTGTATTTTGAGGCAGTGTTGTTAAGCCCGAACTATAAAATCAGTCATCTGGAAATTGTGTTCAAAAAGGCCATCCATGAATAGTTTCTCTTTCATTGCTAAGCAACAATAGCCTTTTCCATTAGAAGCTTTAAATCACCGGACGCTTGCATGTTACAGCTTTGGAAATTGGACCACCTGTGATGATTTGGAATGAAATGTGCTGGAATTTTTATGCAAATTAGTGGTTTAATTAAAAAATCCCTGAATATCAGTATCAGTGAGGAGGAGTGGCCAAGAATGGATTATGTCTTTCAAAGCAATAATACAGGCGGTTGGGTTGTCCTCACAAGATGATTGAAGTTACCAACGAGAAGAGCTCTAATGTCTGCCGCAGCTCGATACCAAACAAACCAGCTCAGAAATGGCTTCCCATTAACATCCAACCTCCCTAAAGATGCCTGTCTGAAGAGAGTCATTTGTTTAAAAGATCAAAGACGTGATTTCATCAGCCTTTCTAGTTACGATAATTTGCGTACGAGTGTAGTACGCTGCATTCGGTTTTGACAATCCCTGATGTGCTGCCAGCCCGTCAATTTTAAAGCTGTCAAAACAAGTCTATTTACATTTATTAATGTTGTAAATAATGAAGTATCGCCTCGTTTTATGAATTTAACACTTCTATACTGCAGTCATGGGAGTAGAAACAAATGTTCTGGCTGTGTTACTTTGACAGTCACGTTACTGTAAATCACAATGTAAATCAGTCAGCGGTGCAGGGACAACTTCAGATGTAATTGCAGCATAGCTTCTCATTGCGTGTCGACAATTTGCAGGTGTGTTAAAAGTGCCTGTGGCGTTCTCAGCACAATGATCAAGAAAAAACATCACATCAATAATGAGATCATACGCGGTGCATTTGTGCTTGAATTGTTGTTGGAGGCTCTGAAATGGGTTGTCTCATTATTTTAAAGAGGCTGGAACCCAGATGAGCGTGGAAGGATGAATTGATCGCATGTGTGAATTGATATGTTATGTGCTGTAGATAGTGTTGTCAAAAGTCCCGGTACTTCGGTACCAAGTCGGTACTAAAAAAATTAAAACGTTACGGTACCAGGTTTTCTTAAGTACCGGTGGTACCGACTATCCGGTCAACCCGGTTCTTGATACGCTATACAAAAGGTGCGCTCTCACGCACTGCACAGTTGCGCTCTATTCAGCGGTGCTGCTGATGCCGCGGCTCTGACTCCACCTGTTGACAAAGAAGAGCCAGGCTTGCTCCAAATAGTTTGGATTTGCGGCTGAACAAGGCGAACATCATAGATCATCAAAAAACTATTTGCAAAAGATGTCGTCTAGGTTCTCTCGAAAGGAGGAAACATCAAACTTAAAACACCTCAAAGATCGACTCCGGGATCAAATGAAAGAGTTCAAGTAAGGTAAGTTTCATTTTAATTTCATATTTAGAGCATTATTGCATATTTTAATTTGAATGTCAGACTGAAATAAACATCACCGTTTGTGTAGTGAATCGTTAGCATAAGCGCGGCTAACGCTAATATGCTGGGCCTTAGAATGAATTTGAACCAACGCTCCTATAACTTTTGTTAGAGTAAAAAAAATAAGGACATGATGTATTTACTATTTTTTACACAAATGACATGTGTATCCAAAATATATGTGTTAGAGAATGTACAAATGTATGTGTCGTTAACAATGTTTATGTCCTTAATATGAGTCTGTCAGAAAACGTTCTAGGTTTATTCTTGACTGGATAAATATGAATGCAGTTTGGATTGAATAAAAGTACAATCAAATAAAACACGTTTTATTCCCTGTTTAGTTTGGTAATACTTTAAAATAAGATCAAATTCATGCATCATCTAACATAAACTTAAAGTAAGTGAAACATATTTTTACAACATTAATTCATGTTTGTGAATGTTATTTAATACAAAAAGACATGATCATGTTTGTTCATGTTTAACAGATTAATATGATTTTATGCATTAGTAAATGTTGAAATTAGCCTAACCTCACTAAGAATAATTGCCATGTAATGTTAACTACTGTTTATTGTTAGGCGATGTTATCTAACAAATAAAAATTGTAAAGTGTTTTTAATACTGCAGTTTTCATCTGTGATAGACACTTGTCTTAATATATGTAATCTTATCTTAATTTATTATAACAGCTGAGGTTAGTTTTTTACTGAAAATTCATATTTTGCTGGTGTCAATGATCTAATGTTGCATCTGGTCAGACTTAGGCCATGGCTTTACTTAAGTATATTATATTTCTTTTTACAGTTGCAGATTAAGGAAGATCATGAAAGACCCCAGCGAACTCTAAAACAGACAACAGTACAGATGTTTTTCAGCAACAGCAGCAGAAATATGACAAAAAGTTTTGGGTGAAGCTTGTTTACATTTTTTATGCCTGTAATTTATTTAGATGTTATTTCATTACTAAAATGTTTACAAATACTTTTTTAACCTGTGAAAAAACTTTTAACAAAATTTTACATTAGTATAATGAATGGCACTGTTTTTTGTACATTTTATTTTTTTTTATTAATAAAAAATAGTGTGTTGCTCAATTAATATGTTATTGTGTTTTGCTTTGGTACCGAAATTGGTACCGAGAACCGTGGATTTTCAATGGTATTGGTACCGAATACTGAAATTTTGGTACCGTGACAACACTAGCTGTAGAGGCAATAATCGTAATGACTTTAACATTACGGTTTTGACTTTTTCTTTTTTCTTGTTGAAAATAGACTGTAATTTAATGCTCACAAACAGGAATTCTGAAAATATAAAATAAATCCTAATTCAAAATATTAGTGAATACTGCTAGTTTTTTTTTCTTTGGCCTCTAAGATGCGTTTTTAAACTATTCAGATATATAGTAAAACCAATATTTATTCAGACTCCTTCAACATTTCTCACATTAACACAGTTTATTTACTGTAGTTTTGAAAATGGTAATAAAATATGACAAGAACTCAGAGTTAAACTGTGTCAGAACCAACTGATCATGATAATCACAAATGAATTACAGTCAAACCCAAATTTATTCAGACACCTTCAAAATTTCTCACATTATCACAGTTTATTCGGTATAGTTTAGAAAACAGTAATTAAATATGACAAGAACTCAAGTTAAACCGTGTCAGAACAAAATCACCTTGACAGTGTCAGATAACTTTGATAGAAAGGTATGTAACAAAACATGGTCAGGTCAAAGTGTCAAATAAATGTTTGGTCCCACATATTTTTTATTATCAATCTTACTGGTAGTCCACTGTATGAAGCATTTTTAGGTATAATATGCCACAGTTTACTGTATTTTGATATCCTCATTTACAAAAATTAACTAGAGCATCCTGCACCCACTAGTAAAGTTGAAGTAGTTGAAGTTTTTCCAAACAGGGATTCACAATAACATTAAAGAGGGTTTGTGAGATTTTAAAAGAAATGCCAACAATTCATAAAATAACAATTTCCAAAAGGTCCCATTAGTTTATGTTAGTTGCATTATCATTATCAATGAGCAAAACATCTAGGTTACGAAGGTAACCCTCGTTCCCTGAAGGAGGGAACGGAGACGTTACATGGGAATCGCTTGAGAGTCCAATCGTCTCTGAGCCTTATTCAAAAGGCCAATGAAAATTGGCGAGTGGCATTTGCATGCCAAGCCACGCCCCGTACATACGGGTATATAAGATGGCGGCATGCAGCCAGTCAGTCAGGTTTTTGCTGAAGAGCCGGATCGAGCCGGCGTCAGCGTGAAGGTCGTGGCAGGGGATGTAACGTCTCCGTTCCCTCCTTCAGGGAACGAGGGTTACCTTCGTAACCTAGACGTTCCCCTTCAGTCGTTTCACTACGACGTTACATGGGAACAGACCCTATGGAACAGGCCACGACCCTGACGCCGCGTTACGCACAACCCCACGTGCCGGCAGGTCTTCTCAGACGTGTCCGCAGGCGGTCATTGTAACGTAACCTTCCCAACGCCCTGAGGCCCAATAGGGGGGCCTTTCCAGGGATGCCAGACGTACTGAAGCATGGGTTGGGGGGGCGGAGCACATGAGATCTTTACATGTGGAAATAAGAATAATTCAATATATCCATAAAGGCTTTTAGGGATACACAAGGGAAATAGCGGTCTCCTCTGCTGGATTAAATAAAAACTAAGCCACAACCTGCGGGGCGAAGGAGACCCGGGCAGGATCACAGTCAGGGACTTCTCCGCATCTAGGCCAGACTGCGGGGCACGGAGAACCCAGGGTTCATCGGAGGGAACATTCTGGGAATTGGCGCACGGATCCACGTGGGAATGGCGCAGCAAGCCGACACCAGCCATCCTCCCGCTCACCTGAAGTCTTAAGTTAAGACACGGGAGGATACGGCCTCTACGCGAAGGTTGTAGAACCTAGCGAAGGTATTAGTTGTCGCCCAGCCCGCAGCTCTACAGATGTCTGCTAGTGTGGTGGGAACCTTGGGCACATAACTGGGCCGGGGTCTCAAGATGACGTGAGAATCTCCGGGCCCGAACTCAAGGCACGTTTCGTTGACAGAGAAGGCTTGTAGGTCCCCTACCCTCTTGATGGAGGCCAGAGCAGTCAGGAGCGCTGTCTTAAGAGACAGAAATTTCAGCTCAACTGACGCAAGTGGCTCGAATGGGGCTTCCCGTAGGCCACGGAGGGCGACGGAGAGATCCCAAGAGGGTATGAGGTGCGGTCTGGGAGGATTAAGTCTCCTGGCACCTCTAAGGAATCTCACGACCAGTGGGTGCTTACCCAGGGATGTTCCATCCACTGCATCATGATACGCTGCAATAGCAGCAACATAGACTTTGAGAGTCGAAGGGGACAGCCTGCGCTCCAACTTCTCTTGCAGGAAGGAAAGCACTACTGCAATCGTGCATCTCTGTGGGTCCTCAGCTCGAGAGGAGCACCAGTCAACGAACAGACCCCACCTCAGAGCGTAAGCCTGCCTCGTAGAGGGGGCTCGGGACTGAATGATGGTGTTTCTCACGGCCTGGGAAAGGCCGGCGAGGTCTGACGCGCCGTCCAGGAGCCAGACATGCAGGTTCCACAGGTCGGGGCGCGGGTGCCAAATTGTGCCCATCCCCTGAGAAAGAAGGTCTTTCCTCAAGGGGATTTTCCAGGGAGGGGCTGCCGCGAGGGAAATGAGTTCTGGAAACCAGGTCCGGGTGGGCCAATATGGCGCGACCAGCAACACCTTCTCCTCGTCCTCCCTGATCTTGCACAGGGTCTGTGCAAGGAGGCTCACTGGGGGAAAGGCGTACTTGAGCCCCGGAGGCCAGCTGTGTGCCAGGGCGTCTCTGCCGAGGGGAGCCTGGGTCAGAGAGAAAAAGAGCTGGCAGTGGGAGGTTTCGGGGGAGGCGAACAGATCTACCTGAGTCTGGCCGAAACGACTCCAAATCAGCTGGACTGACTCGGGGTGGAGTCGCCATTCTCCAGGGTGGGTGGACTGCCGTGAGAGCTGATCTGCTGCACGGTTGAGTTCTCCTGGAATGTGAACGGCACCTAGCGATTTCAGCCACGTTTGAATCCAGAGGAGCAGACGACGGGCGAGTTGTGACAGGCGAGGTGAGCGAAGGCCGCCCTGGCGATTGATATACGCCACAGTCGCGGTGCTGTCGGTGTGAACAAGCACGTGCTTCTGACGCAGCGTCGATCGGAGGCAATTGATGTGCCACTGCAGCTGAGGTCCTGTCCAGGAGCCCGAGGCTGCTTGCCCGTTGCATATAGCACCCCAACCCGTGGTGGAGGCATCCTGTACACCACGACATGCCTGGAAACCTGCCCCAAGGGAACTCCGGCCCGAAGGAAGACAGGGTCTGACCACGGACTGAAAAGGCGGCGACACAGCGGGGAAACGCCAATCCGAAGTGTGCCACGGTGCCATGCCCGTCTTGGAACTCGATCGTGTAACCAGCGCTGAAGCGGTCTCATATGAAGCAAGCCCAGCGGCGTGACCGCGGCCGCGGCTGCCATATGCCCCAGGAGCCTCTAAAAAGTCTTGAGAGGGACCGCTGTCTTGTGTCTGAATAAGTCCAGACATCTCAGCACTGACTGCGCACGCTCGTTTGTGAGGCGGGCTGTCATATTGATCGAGTCCAGCTCCACACCGAGAAAAGAGATCCTCTGCACTGGGGAGAGTTTGCTCTTCTCTCGGTTGACCTGAAGGCCCAGATGGCTGAGGTGCCAAAGCACCAAGTCCCTCTGCTCGCACAATAGGTCTCGCGAGCGAGCTACAAGGAGCCAGTCGTCGAGATAGTTGAGAATGCGAAGCCCCGACTGCCAAAGAGGGGTCAGGGCTGCTTCCGCGACCTTGGTGAAGACGCGGGGAGAGAGGGACAGGCCAAATGGGAGAACCTTGTACTGATACGCTCGACCTTCGAAGGCAAACCGAAGAAAGGGTCTGTGACGAGGAAGGATCGAGACGTGAAAGTACGCGTCCTTCAGGTCGATGGCTGCAAACCAATCCTGGGGACGAATGCAAGTTAGCATGCGCTTCGTCGTGAGCATCTTGAACGGCAGCCTGAGAAGGGACCGATTCAGAGCTCTGAGGTCCAGGATGGGTCTTAACCCACCGCTCTTTTTGGGCACGATGAAGTAGGGACTGTAGAACCCTGACTTCATCTCGGCTGGAGGGACTGGCTCGATTGCGTCCTTCGCCAGTAGGACTGCAACCTCCGCACGCAGGACAGCGGCATGCGTGTCCGACCGGACAGTAGTGAAATGGACACCCCTGTAGCTGGGCGGACGCCTGGCAAATTGAATCGCATAGCCGAGACGTACCGTCCGTATCAACCACCGCGAGGGGTTGGGAAGCTGAAGCCAAGCCTTCAACCGGCTCGCTAGCGGTATCAAGGGAACGTTGACCGACGTGACCGCGGTGGGGTAGCCTAAGGGGGCGGGGGGAAGGGGACTGACCCCAGAGAACACCAGGTTCTGGGGGAGAGTCTGGCTGCGAGAAGCAACGCTTACCTTCTTCCCTGGTTCCCGCGCTGGCGATATCAGGCTCAGAGTCCGATGCCGAGGAGTGTAAGTTCTGCTCGAGAAGGGAACTCGGGGCCGAGGCCCCAGAGGTGAGGAAATTTGCTCTTTCTGTGAAAATGTGGGTAACGCCGACCCGTAGGCCGGCGGCAATGTTATTGTGCACAGAAGCTCCCGGCCCTCCACCGGGAGTGGGGAAGTCGATGTCACTGTCCCCCGAAGAGCAATCTCCACCACCTCTGGGTTGCCCGCGTCAGGGACGTTTCGCAGGTTTCTTGCGAGAGGTTTTCTTGGCTGGTCCCTGAGAGGCGGGCGGCGCCGCTCTCCTGCGGCCGACTCTGCGCCGGGTAGCCAACCTGGCTTCGTGAACCTCTGCGGGAGCTGGAGCTGTCTTACTAGCCGCAGGGGGGCGCCCTCGGTGACGGGCAGGCGGAGGCGGGGCCACCGGCGGCGGGATGTTAGCTTCGCGGCGGGGCAGGATATGTTTGATGGCCTCCGTCTGTTTCTGGACTGCCGAGAATTGCTGGGCAAAATCCTCGACAGTGTCGCCGAACAGGCCGCTCTGGGAGATGGGGGCGTTGAGAAAGCGAGCTTTGTCGGCGTCCGCCATCTGAGCCAGATTGAGCCAAAAGTGTCGCTCCTGGACCACGGCCGTGGACATCACATGACCAAGAGACCGCGCCGTGACCTTCGGTGGCGGCACGGAGTTCCTGCATCATGTCTTGATCAGGACCACCCTCGTCCAGTTGTTTCAGTGCCTGCGCCTGGTAGACCTGTAAGGTGGCCATGGCGTGCAGGGCGGAGGCAGCCTGTCCAGCAGCGTGGTAGACGCGGCCCGCGAGAGCGGCATAAATGAACCGCGATAGCGCACTCAACCTGGGGGACCGACTCGTATCCCCGGGCTGCCCCGCCATCGAGGGTGGCGAGGGAGGAGGAGCTGGGGCGAAGGCTAGATGAAAAGGGCGCCTGCCAGGTTTTAATCAGCTCCTCATGCATCTCCGGAAAGAATGGAACGGGGGGAGGGCGCGGCGGAACCGCAGGCGCCCCCCTCAGGAACCAGTCGCTAAGCCTGGAGGGATCGGCCGGGGGCGCATGAGACACCTCCAGCCCGATCCCCCTGGCGGCTCGGAGGAGCATAGCTGATAGTTCAGTGTCCATGTCAGACGGGGCAGCGACCACAGGAGGGCGCTGGCCCGGCGAGATGTCCGCTTCACCATCAGACTCACCCTCTGACGCAGCGATAGACATCTCTTCCTCCGGTGGAGCGCCAAAGGAGATGCTCGGCCTGGAATCCGGGGAAGCACACTGCTTCGGCCACTCGACGGGACCACGCCGAGATGCAGACGGCCGCTGGGCTTTGGAAGCCGGCGGCACGTTCTGCACAGTCACCCGTAAGTCCCCCTGGTGCTTCGCCACGGCGGCCGAAAAGCATTGACGGCTCAACGACGAGCCGCGGGGCACCGAGGGGAGCCGTCTCGCGAAAGAACGGCGGTTCTTCAGCGTGATCATGGTCATGCGCTCGCAATGAACGCATGAACCATCCGTGAACGCTGCCTCAGCATGCTCTAAGCCCAGGCATGTGAGGCAGTGTTCATGTCCGTCCTCGGAGGTGAGGAAACTGCCGCATCCAGCAGCGCACGGCCGGAAGACCATTCTGAAAAGAATGTCTTACACAGCCGTGAGAAATTGCTCTTATAGATCCCGGTCTGCCCAGGGAGGAACCGCGGCACTTCTGTGCGCTCAGGGGGGCTCGCTCGCTGGAGCGCAGGAGGCTTGTTTATGGCCGTTAAAACGGCCGCCCGCAGGACACCGCTGACGGCTGCCAAAACACTCTTTTAGAATACTCTTTTAGATGGCAGCACGTCAGCGGAGAGAAGAGTAGCAGGAACGTTTCTTCTTTTTCTTCTTGCTTTGAACAGGCTCGATCAGAACAGCTCTGAAGCAAATATCTGACTGACTGGCTGCATGCCGCCATCTTATATACTCGTATGTACGGGGCGTGGCTTGGCATGCAAATGCCACTCGCCAATTTTCATTGGCCTTTTGAATAAGGCTCAGAGACGATTGGACTCTCAAGCGATTCCCATGTAACGTCGTAGTGAAAAGACTGAAGGGGAACATAACATACATGGTATAATTAGTTAAAAAATATTGTTAGTTCATGTTAGCTCAGGTCCATTAAATAATACTAATAGATACAACTTTTGATTTTAATAATGTATTAATAAATGTTAAAATTAATAAATTAACATTTAACATTTGCTAAGATTAATAAATGATTTTTAATTTTCATGATTTTTCCATTATTGACTATGTTAACAAATTAAACCTTATTGTAAAGTAGGGCTGTCTGTTTGGGACATGTATTTTCCTTTAGTTAATCCACAAGTTTCGACGCGTATCTTTCTTCTTGAAATGATTTACTCACGACTCGGAAGTCCATGACGTCCTTTTTGTTTCCTCATTTATTTTCAACATCGAACGTTTTAACACTTGTTACAGTATTTTCATATAAATCCACTTTAGTCACAACAACTTATGGCTGTATCTTCATGAATCTTAATTCCAGACTGATCTTAATTACGGTCAAAAGCTTGTGTCCTCCAGAACTTTCGCAACTTACTGATTTCTCACGTGCGTCTAACCAAGCACGTGGACTATGAAATGACGTCATTAGACATGCGCAGTAAAAAACTAATATAAACTGAAAAATATACAACATAATATAACACACATAATATTATAATCAATATAAATAATGAATTATGAAATATGGCTCTTACATTTCCGGCCCCTAATTGACAGGCAAGAAGACTGACAATTACCTTTTTTTTATACCAAAAGAGCCATGTAGTTTCACTATTCACATTAGCCATCACTTTAAACTTCTTAAATGTCCAATATTTGCTTTACAGTGTCCATATCTTTGCACACCAAAGAAACAGTCTTAGACACTTATGACCTTAACAGTCCATTTCACATATGAGGCATAACTTGTCAATGGGTCTTTCCAGGGTATTGGTCTTAGTTTTAACCAACACTCGTCTTACAAGTCCTTTTTTATCAGGAAACACTTTCATGATTCGTCCAAAGACCCATGAATTTCTTGGAGAAGACTCGTCAATTATTAAAACGACATCTCCAACTGAAAGGTTTTTTCTCACTTGAAACCATTTTTGACGCTCCTGAAGCAAAGGCAAATATTCGCGGACCCACCGCTTCCAGAACAAGTCAGCAAGGTACTGAATTTGCTTCCACTTGCGACGTGCATATATGTCCTCTTTTTTGAAAAGTCCAGGAGGCAAGTTTGGCTGTCTTTTCATTATCAACAGGTGATTGGGTGTCAAGGGTTCCAGATCTGTGGGATCATCTGTGACAGTAGTAAGTGGTCGGTCATTCATTATAGCTTCCACCTCACACAGTAATGTATGCAAGCCCTCATCAGTAAGTGTTTGCTCTTTCAGTACAGATCGCAAGATCTTTCTGACTGATCTTATCTGTCGTTCCCATATTCCACCAAAATGAGACCCGGAAGGTGGGTTGAATATCCACTGTATTCCTTTTTGCATGAGAGTGCATTCAATTTTTGACTGATTCCACTGTTGGATAGCCTTACGCAATTCAACCTCAGCACCTACGAAGTTAGTGCCATTGTCACTTCTCATGATTGACACCTGACCTCTCCTGCACACAAAGCGTCGAATGGCATTCAAACAGGAGTCTGTGTCCAATGAATGTGCAACTTCAATATGCACAGCTCTTGTTGTCAAACAAGTAAACAATACACCGTACCTTTTAACATTACTTCTACCTTGTCGAACATCAAACGGTCCAAAATAGTCTACTCCTACATTGGTGAAGGGTGGATGATCTGGTGTTACTCTGTCACGTGGTAGTTCTGACATCTTTTGTTCACCAGCCTTTGCTCGGATCTTTCTACACGTCACACAGCTGGAAAGAAACTTTCTCACAATGGAGTTAGCAGTCAGAATCCAGAATTTTTGTCGCAATTTTGAAAGCATATAATTCCTTCCGCAATGTCCAATTTTTTCATGAATGTCTCTTAAAATTAAAGTAGTGACATGCGAGTCTTTAGGTATAATGATTGGGTGTTTTACATGCTCAGGCATTGCAGACCTACCAAGACGTCCTCCAACTCTCAGTATTCCATCCTGCAGTATTGGATCCAGTTTGGAAAGGCAGCTGTTCCTTTTTACAGATGCATTGCTCTTTTGCAACGTGGAAATTTCTTCTTTGAATTTTTGCCGTTGAATGAACTTAATAATTTCATTTTCAGCTCTTGTTAAGTCCTGCATTGTCAGAGACTTGTAGGTTTCCACCATAGGGTCATCTTCACATCTGTCTTTTTGTTTTGTTTTTTGTTTAAGCATGTCCTTGACACGAAGAATCCATGCAACAGATCTTCTCAACTTGTACCAATCAGAGTAATAGTTGATCAGTTTGCTCACAGCATCTGTGCTTTCTGTAACACTCACAAGATTCACAGAAGCAGAGTGTTTAATGTCAGTGTCATCCTCTTTTATTGATGGGTCATGAATGTTCTCAGGCCATTTACTCTCTGGTTCTTTGAGAAAAGAGGGACCATGGATCCAGTTGAAGGTTTTCATGAATTTATCACAAGAAAGTCCCCTGGAAGCAGAATCAGCTGGGTTTTTTGAAGTACTGACATACCTCCACTGCTGTGGCTTGGTAGACTCTCTTATGATGGCAACTCTATTGGCAACAAAAGTTTTGAAACGAAGTTTTTCGTTGTCAATATATCTCAAAACAGTTGTACTGTCAGTCCAAAATATAGAGTCCAGTAACTCCATTTCCAGTTCACATTTCAACATCTTGTCAGTGTTCACAGCAACTACTGCTGCAGTCAATTCCATACGCGGAATAGTGGTTTGTTTCAGTGGTGCTACACGGGACTTCCCCATCATGAAGGCACAATGTGTAAGTCCATCAGCATTAACCAACCTGAGGTATGAGACAACTCCATATCCCACCTCACTTGCGTCTGAGAAATGATGAAGTTGTGCTGTTGTTGTAACTCCAAAGTCAACTGGTTTGATGCATCTTGCCACACTAAACTCAGACAGTTGATGCAACTCTTGTAACCAGCCTTTCCATCTTTTTGCAAACTGTTCAGGAATGTCATCATCCCATGCCAGCCTTTCTTTACACAACTGCTGCATTAAGATCTTTGTTGGCAATATAACAGGTGCAAGGAAACCCAAAGGGTCATAGATTGAACTTGCAATTGACAGGATTCCTCTTCTGGTAACAGGTTGTTCTTTCAAACTGACTTTAAACTTGAATGTGTCTGTGTTGACGCACCACAACACTCCCAGAGCTCTCTCGACAGGAAGTGCATCTTTACTCAAGTCCAAGTCTCTCACGTCTTTGACTCTTTCACTTTCTGGAATAGAAGTCAAGAAAGCACGACTATTACTTGCCCACTTGGTGAGGTGAAACCCTCCACTAGCACAAAGGTCTGTGAGATTATTATACAGGGCAATTGCTTGATCATGGCTCGAAACAGACTTTAAGCAGTCGTCTACATAAAAGTTCTTAAGCACTGTGCTGACTGCTTCAACAGATGATTTGCTGCGGTTTTCTTCTGCTGTTTTCCTGAGGGCAAAGTTAGCGACACTTGGAGATGATTTTGCGCCAAACAGATGGACGACCATTTTGTACTCAACCAAGTCCTGGTTTACATCTCCATTCGGCCACCACAGGAAACGCAGCAAGTCGGTGTCTTTTTCGGGAACTCTCACCTGATAATACATGGCTTCAACGTCTGCCATCATGGCCACTGACTCTTGCCTGAAACGTGTGAGCACTCCAATGAGTGAATTTGTCAAGTCCGGTCCTTGTAGGAGCTCGCTATTCAATGATACTCCCTGGAAGCTGGCAGCACAATCAAAAACCACTCTTAGCTTTTTCTTCTGAGGATGATATACCCCATGGTGAGGTATATACCACACCTGACCATCTTGGCGACTTAGGTAAGATGTAGAGACCTTGACTGCATGACCTTTTTTGAACATGTCATTCATGAAGTTTGAATACTCCTCATGAAATGAGCAGTTTTTCTTTAATTTCTTTTTGAGGTTTAGTGCACGCTGCATTGCTGCACTCCGATTGTTGGGCATTTGTCTAACTACTTTCTTAAATGGAAGGCCAATGTAGTAGTGACCATTGGTAAACTGCAGAGAGTTAGTTACAGAATCCAAAAACTGATGATCCTCTGGCGACAACTCAGCTCTATCATCACAATTCCGCTCAGGAAAATCATGGTTGTACTGTTGTATCAGCATCTGCTCCACACTTTCCATGGAAATTCTGTTGACTGTAACGTTTGTCCGCTTGTTGTCATACATGCTCTCCTCAACAGGTTCTCTAAAAGGTCCATTCAGAATCCATCCAAGAGTGGTCTTTACTGCATATGGCCCATTGTGTTTACTGTTAATTACTTGCCATGGTTCTAGAAGCTTGTACTCTTTATTACCTATGAGGATTTCAATTCCAGCATCAATCTGAGGCAATTTCACTTCACTGAGGTACGGCCACTTATCAATGTCGTGTTGTTGTGGAATGTTTTTCATTGAGACAGGGATGCTCTTTTGTGTAAACACTTTGGAAAGTTCGACAAAGCTGTTTTCTTCCAGACCACTAACCTCCAAATCAGTGATCACATAGGTTTTTATTCGTTTCTTGGAGCTCATGGTGCTCAACATCATGTCAACCTTTCTGCCTTGGACATTTAACCGCCTTGCTAATGACTCCGTGCAGAAAGTGGCAGAACTACCCGGGTCTACAAACGCATACACTTCCACTGTCTTGTCACTTTTTTTGGACTTTATTTTAACAGGTACTATGGCAAGAACACAACTGTCTCCGGCCCCAGTACAGGCACTTGTTTCATGACTCACTGTAGCAGGCAAGGTACTAACTGTTTCAGTTTCATCAACTTTTACCATTACATTCCCATGATCTTTGTCTTGTGTGGCAATGTGTAGCATGGAAGGATGTTTCTTTGAGCACAACTGACAAGTGATTCTTCTCATGCAGTCTTTGCTTAAGTGTCCTTTCACTAAACATCCAAAGCAAAATCCATTCTTTCTCAAAAAGTCCAATTTGTCTTTATATGACTTAGCAGTGAAGCGGTAGCATTCATCTAAGGTATGACTTTTCTCACAGAATGCACAAGGTTTCGTGAAAGCACTGATAACTGATGCACAATTGTTCTTTGTTATAGTCAAGTCTTGATTTTCACCAACCTGTTTCACACCAATTACAAAGCTGCTACCTCCTCTTTTTCCTTCTTTCTTCAGCTTGTATCCTTGAAGACCTTTGTTAAGGGGTTTCTTATCACCAGCCATGGCTTCCAGATCTCCAAAGAGTGGATTTGATATTACCTTTGCTTGTCGGTCAACAAATTCCACTAACTGTATGAACTTGGCTCGTTTCCGATTGTGCTCCTCGTATTGATAGGCATGAGCCCTCCATCTTTCACGCAATTTGTATGGCAGTTTTGATATAATAATCCTCATGTTGGTAGGATTATCTAACTCATCCATGTACTCAATGTCTTCCATGACATTGCGGCATGTTACCAGGAACAATGAGAAAGCACTTAATGACTTTCCATCCTCTGACTTTATTTCAGGCCATTTAAATGCCTTTTGCATCAAAGCTGTCGCAATTTTTAGCTCATTTCCAAACCTCTCATGTAACAGTCTCATTGCTTCTGCATAACCACGATCATCTGACATGTGCTGGCAGCTCTTCACAACATCTCTAGGCTCTCCTCTTGTGTACTGTTCCAGAAAGTATAACTTATCAGCATTACTATCAGCTCTAGATTCAACAGCATGTTCAAACGCTTTCAAAAAAGACCTGAACTCAAGTGGGTCTCCATGAAACAAAGGAACATCACGCTGAGGTAAAGAAGACTGTCTATGATTTTTCACAAGAATTTCTGTGATATCTGTCTGACGTTGCATCATTCTCTGAAGCTCTACTGTATCAATATTATGATGTGAGGTCTCATTTTCTTGGGCAGACCATTCCTTTACAGTACTTGTTTTCTTAGGTTTGGCACTTACAGATACACTTGGCTGCACTGATTCGCGACGTGATGACATTTTGACATTCTTTGATGATACACTGTACTCATCATGCTCATAATGCTCCAATTTGGGAACATCTGCACCACTTGATTTGGTGACCAAACTTTGACTTACATAATGTTGTTGTTCTTCACAATCCTGATACACTTTTATTTTAGCATTGGACATTGCAAGAGCAGTTTCAATTTCCAGCCTTTCCATTTCAGCCTTTAATTGTGCTTCCTTAATTTCTAATGCCTGCCGTTCTTTTAAGGCTGCTGCTTTAGCCAACAAAGCTGCTCTGTTAGCCTCTTCCTTAAGACGAGCTGAGGATGCTGTAGACTTTGAGGACTTTTTGGATACAGACGTCACTCCACTTCCAGACTTATTAGAAGTGAGTGTCTTAGACGCCACCATTGACACACTGTCCATTGGCGACACTTCTTTGTCACAAATTTGAGACATCTTAATTCTGTTCTTAGTTTCCTCAATCCACAACTCCACTTTTTCCATGAATTTTTTGCAGCACAGCAATTTAGGCTGAAACCAGAAATCCTGATCGTGCTCATGCTCTTCCTTTTTTAAGTAGTACAACACTGAAGCATTGCTTTCAACAAATTCTCCAAACAGCCTTTTGTAGTTCTTAATATACTTAATTTCAACATCATTTAAATTGCAAGCATTTTCCATTAGCAATTCAATTTCGTTGGATGTTGCAGTTAATTGTCTCAACTTGCCTCTTCTGGCGTTTATCTGGTTGTGAAGCTTCTCTTCCAAACCCTTGTCGGTAAGCGCCCTCTTGCGCTCAGTCTCGGTAATTGCAGCGTCGTCATCTTCTTCGTCTTCCATTGTGATTTTCAAAGCGTGCAAAACTCCACTGACGACTTCAATTACTTATCAACACTTTTTGCAAGCGACCAAGACGATCAATCTTCCTTCATTCGTTCATGACTCCAACATGTGCGAAACTGCACTACATATTCCAAATTCCAGCGCGTTCTTTCGTTTACATTCACGTGCAGAGAAAGTGCACTTTTA
The DNA here is from genome assembly GCF_049309525.1 of Garra rufa. Taxonomy (NCBI): domain Eukaryota; kingdom Metazoa; phylum Chordata; class Actinopteri; order Cypriniformes; family Cyprinidae; genus Garra; species Garra rufa. The sequence continues at coordinate 4,970,118 of NC_133377.1, forward strand.
AATCACTTATCTTCGCTTGAACGATGGAGAAAGCTTTTGACTTTACATGTTTGGGACATGTATTTTCCTTTAGTTAATCCACAAGTTTCGACGCGTATCTTTCTTCTTGAAATGATTTACTCACGACTCGGAAGTCCATGACGTCCTTTTTGTTTCCTCATTTATTTTCAACATCGAACGTTTTAACACTTGTTACAGTATTTTCATATAAATCCACTTTAGTCACAACAACTTATGGCTGTATCTTCATGAATCTTAATTCCAGACTGATCTTAATTACGGTCAAAAGCTTGTGTCCTCCAGAACTTTCGCAACTTACTGATTTCTCACGTGCGTCTAACCAAGCACGTGGACTATGAAATGACGTCATTAGACATGCGCAGTAAAAAACTAATATAAACTGAAAAATATACAACATAATATAACACACATAATATTATAATCAATATAAATAATGAATTATGAAATATGGCTCTTACACTGTCACTAACAATTACTTTGGAAATCGAGTAATTTGTAGATTATTCTGATGATTAATCGAATAATCGGATAATTATATATATTTTTTGTAATAAAAATAAACATAATCAAACAAAATAAAAAAAAAAAATTTAAAGACAGAAAATAATAGGTATTTTTAGATATTTTGCAGATAGATGTTTTAGATAAAATATTATATAATTCTTACAGAATAAAACATTAATTTTGATTAAATATTTTAAAATATTAAAATATTAAGAATACACAGCAATGTAAATATTTATTCTGTGAAAATATTTTTTTTTTTGTGCTGGCAACGATTAATCGCATCCAAAATAAAACATTTTTGTTTATAAAATATATGTGTGTGTACTGTGTATATTATGTATATATAAAACACACACATACAGTACAGTATATAAACATAACATTTTCCTGCATAGACAGCTACGCAACTAAAACGTTCAAGGCCCAGAAAGGTAGTAAGGACATCATTAAAATAGTTCATGTGACATCAGTGGTTCAACTGTCATTTTATGAAGCTACGAGAATACTTTCTGTGTGCAAAGAAAACAAACAACTTAACAATTTCTTCACTTTCTTCACCTTGTCAGTCTTTGATGCGTGTTCACAATAGTACTGTGATGAATAACTTTATCCTTACTACCTTTCTGGGCCTGGGAATGTTTCAGTTGTCTTGCTGTCTGGATTTCATCAAAAATATCTTGATTTGTGTACCGAAGATGAATGAAGGTTGAGTCTGAAACGACATTAGGGTGAGTAATTAATGACAGAATTTTCATTTTTGGGTGAACTATCCCTCTAAATATTAAGGTCTGTTGTAGGTTGAAGTCTGGATATAAATGTGTCGCTCTGTTTGCTAAGGTAATTGTAATCTAGTCTTTATGCGTCTCCTTGTATGGCTACTGAGAGGATCTAATTCAGTTTGAGTTTGGGTTTGGGGCAAATATTCTCTGGCAGGGGGCATTGTGATGTCGAGTTACTGAAGTGTGTCCTATTAAAATAAACCTGCGTAACATATTATGCATTTCTAATTATACCTATCAGTTTTGACAGTGTAGTTGCTAACATAAATTATTGATCTCTGTCAAGCTGAAAGACTTTATTAATTATAATGGAGATGTACTAATTAAGCTCTCTGCATGGGGGTGACATAATTGTCCCCTATTTAATTTGGGTGGCACTCTCCAATTGTGATATAGTTGAGTGAGAAGAGAATAGGGAGACTCTAGGGTACAAATGTGACAGTGAAAATGGCAAAGAGTAATAGAAATAAAGATGTTTTTCCCCCACTGTTAAAATACATCTCTTTCATGCGGACAGTAAGCCATTCTTAGAGAGACTTCCTGGAAGGGCATAAACAATGTGGCTCGGTGGTGTTTTCAAAACATTGCTCTGTTTATAAGGTTCGACATTTCACTGTAAAGCACAACCAATGGCAAGAGTTTGAGGCAGTACTTCCTGTTTGACTAAACAATGCATTACAGGGCCATGATGTAACTTAAGGTTTACTTAAATTTACATTCAAATTAACAAAATATATGTGACCCTGTACTTCATAAGGGTCTTTTTTATTGAGATTTATACATCTGAAAGCTGAATAAATAAGATTTCTATTGATATATGGTTTGTTAGGATAGGACAATATTTGGTTGAGATACAACTATTTGAAAATCTGGAATCTACATACATACAAAAATCGAAATATTACAAAAATCACCTTTAAAGTTTAAAGGAAGTTCTTAGCAATGCATATTACTAATCAAAAATTAAGTTTTGATATATTTATTGTAGGAAATTTATAAAATATCTGCATGGAACATGATCTTTACTTAATATCCTAATGATTTTTGGCATAAAAGAAAAAGCGTTAATTTTGACTCATACAGTATTTTTGGCTGTTGCTACAAATATACCCGTGCTACTAAAGACTGGTTTTGTGGTCCAGGGTCATATTTTGGCTAAAATCTGTTGATATAACAATTAAAAAAATATAAATAAAATCAAATAGAAATATTGGATGAAAATAACTTAAGTGAAAATTAGAACTATTATAATAACTAAAATAAGTTGGTTGAAATACTAAAATTATTAAAATTAAAACTAATATATGAGTGTTTATATATAGCTAAATAGAAGAAAAAAGTGTAACTGAAATTTAAATCCAAACTGAAAATATTAAAATAAAAGCTAATTACAAATATTAATGAATAATGTATAGTATATAAATAATACTAAAATAACACTGCTAGTGCTGTTTTTAATGATGTAACTTTACTTTGGCCTCTAAGATTTGATTTTTAAAACTATGAGATATTAATAGTGTTTACTTGAATATGCTGATACAGTTGAAGCTAAAAGTTTACATACACCTTGCAGAATCTGCAAAACATAAAATAATTCACTAAAATAAGAGGAATCATACAAAATGCATGTTATTTTATATTTAGTACTGACCTGAATAAGATATTTCACATAAAATATGTTTACATATAGTCCAAAAGAGACAATAATAGAAAAATCCTTCAGGTCCCACAACATTTTTTATTTCATTTTTTTTTTAGCATTTTTGTGTATTTGAACCCTTGCCAACAATGACTGTATGAATTTGAAATCCATCTTTTCACACTGAGGACAACTGATGGACACATACAGTATGCAACTATTACAAAAGGTTCAAATGCTCACCGATGCTTCAGAAGGAAAAACGATGCATTAAGAGCTGTATTAAGCATTAAGAATCAAGTGTATGTAAACTTTTGAACAGGGTCATTTTTGTATGATCCTTCTTATTTTGGTAAAATAATTAACATTTTGCAGATTCTGCAAGGTGTATGTAAACTTTTGACTTGAAATGTATTTGTAAAAAAAAAGAAAGAAAAGGGAATGATATTAAGCACTTTTATGGTTATTGATATCAGTCATTTTCAAAATCGATTTGACGATTAAAATAATTTAAAAGCATTTAAAGAGTTTTTGTCAAAGCCTTTGTTATTCTTAATTTTGACATTCATTTTAATTTTTACACCAGACACTTATTTATTATACTGTATATGATTAATGTGATTACAAAGGTGGTTTGCAAAATCTTTATCCCTCTCCCACAGGTTCAGGGCTTATAGAGCCAATATTACTGAGCGTGAACCAAAACAACACTATAGATTAGATGTTATGACTGTGACTTTGATTTATTCTTGCCTTCTGTAATGCTGTTTCCTTATTCCCACCCTTATATAACACATTTTCATATGGAAGGTCTTTACTGACCACAGACATTCGAGAGAGGGCAAAGACTAACCACTTTAAAGGACTCGACTGCTGCTCAAGTTGAGGTTAGCTCATACTATTCTTGTTCTCTTGCTGATCTTTCAACAATGCGGTGCACTACAGAGGGAATGTTCCAGATGTTTAAAGAATGTCTGCTGTAACACCATATGTATTAGATGTTGCAGAGCCTTTGCACTGAGGTTTCGTTATATTGCTCGAGGGATGGAGTATCATTGTTATTGCTAGTTTTTAGATTCATCTTTCAGTAGCTTTATCTCATGCCTGTTGCACAGTGGCACGGCAACCTTTCATGTGCACTAGTTAATATAACCTTTTTCCTTTAATTTATTAATTTATTCTATTTTGTGTTATCACTTTCAAGAGCAACTGCAGTCAGTTGTCTCAATGTCTCAGAATGGTCAGTTAGTAAGCTTATCTACGTATTTTTTTCGTAGCCACTAAAAAACAATAAAGCTAAAAAGGAAATAAATTCAGACACAATTTCTCAGAGAGGTGCTTAACAATGCTAACAATATCTGTCAGTTAGTTAAAGCCCTCTCTGAGAAGCGTCTCTAAATTCATCTCCTCCACCGCCGCTGCACTCATCACAGCAGCACTTTTTAACAAATTGTTCAGCTTCAACAATACATTTCAAGACAATTACTGTCAGACTCTTCCTGTTATTATGTATAATTTGAAGCTCTCAGTTTTTAGAGTAGTACTATGATACTGTAGTTCTCACATTTAGATTTTTATCCACTGCTTGCTCTTCATGTGATTGTTTTCAAATATGGATGACAGTAGTTTATACCAATACCAGTGAAATTGAATGATTTACAATACCACAGAAGAAAATGCTATTAATTAAATTATAAAAACACTTTTTAAAATGTACACAGCTGTTCAAAAGTTTGGGGTTGGTAAGATTTTTATTTTGCTTTATTTTAGGTTTGGGCAATAGACCCTACTGGTAGAAATGTCAACCGGTACAGATTGGCGGTTACACGCTAATGTGATGTTGCTGTGCTGCATGGTCACAAAATATTATCGTTTACACGTTTTTAAGCATTGCGGTTTAAAAACAAGTGCTATTAAAGGAACACTCCACTTTTTTTTTTTTTTTGGAAATAGGCTCATTCTCCAACTCCCCCCGAGTTAATAAGTTGAGTTTTACCGTTTTGAAATCCATTCAGCCGTTCTCCTGTTCTGGCGATATCAGTTTTAGCATAGCTTAGCATAGATCATTGAATCCTATTAGACCAATAGCATCGCGTTCAAAAATGACCAACGAGTTTCGGTATTTGTCCTATTTAAAACTTGACTCTTCTGTAGTTATATCGTGTACTAAGACCGGCGGAAAATGTAAAGCTGTGATTTTCTAGGCCGATAAGATTAGGAACTACTCTCCCATTCCGGCGTAATAGTCAAGTACATTTGCTGCAGTAACTTGGCCGAAGCAGGCGCAGTAATATCACGCAGAGCCTGAAATTAGTTCCCAGCTAGTTCCCAGCTATGTGCTGCGTGATATTACTGTGCCTGCTTCGGCCATGTTACGGCAGCAAATGTCCTTGACTATTACGCCGGAATGGAAGTGTAGCTTTCTATTTTTTATTTTTATTTTTTAATTGTTGTTTAATTGATGTATACAAAAGTAGTCATAGTAGACAAGAGTAGATTTATTAAGCTGTGTTTAAAGATCCAATGCATAGATTTGTTTTCTAATCTTTTTTTTTTTTTTGGTTTACATTCACTACTAAGTTAATTCACATAATTGGCATGCTCAGCCTCATTACTGCAATGTTAAAGGGATAGTTCACCCAAAAATGAAAATTCTGTCATCATTTACTCACCCTAATGTTGTACCAAACTTGTATGAGTTTCTGTCTTATGTTGAACATAAAAGAAGATAGATAGACACATGCTGACAATCCAACAGTTGATGGTCCCCATTGATTTCCAAAGTATTTCTTTCCCTACTGTGGAAGTCAATAAGGGACAAACAACTGTTTGCTTCATCAAAATATCTTCTTTTCTGTTTAGGGTCAATGACATGAGAGTTATTAATGATGACGATTTTTGTTTTTGGGTGAAGCATTCCATTAACGATACAACAAATCCAGATGTGAGCATTCAAACCAGCATCTGTCAGTCAGGGTAGCAAATCGATAACTCAGTAACTTTTTTAACTTTTAGTATTGACTTGATGCCAAAGTGCTTTTGCCATGCATTTAAAACCGTACTTCAATATGAGTGATCCTAAGCTCTTCTCAAGAGCTGCTGCTGCTGCAGCTCATCTTCATATTTTGTGCTCTGAGAAGCATGTGAGCAAAAAAGCTCACAGCCCTTTTTCTCAGAGTTCCTTTTTTTTTCTCTTTGTGGCTGTGACAACAGGTAAAGTCTCCCCTCAACCCCCCTTTAAGGGACATGTGGGCCACGTTGTGTTTTTCTTTCCGACGAAGACTTCACAGTCTCCTCTGAATGCCTGTGGCTGGAGCTGTGTGCTGGAGTAAACAATAAGGTGATCACGTGAGGGGCGGCAGCGGCTCTGCAGCATCTGTGGGAGCGGCTGCGCTACTCTTACGGGCGCTGAACTTTGCTCCGTTTGGAAGCATTGCAAATGGTCCCGCCAAAGCCGAGAAGCTGCTCCTCCTCTCTGTGCTCGGGGGCTTGTGTGTGTTGAAGTCTCTTGTGTAACTCGAGTAACTGTGAAAGCGAGGGGTTAGGGTTTTGGCACTACCTCACAGCACGTAGTGACAGGAAACACTGCACAAATGACTCGGCCAACTCCCCCCATCTAGCCCTCTTTCTAGCTTTGTTTCTGTTGTTCCACGTACCCTGTTGCTTGTTTGCTTCACAGCTTTCTGCCTATAGGGATCTGCAAAATTACATATTTTTAAAATCAGCTAGTCTTTGAGTAGTCTGTTTATCTGTGATATATAAAATATGCAAAATAATTGTCATTAAAACAATGCCTTTAATAAACAAGATATTTTTAAAAGTATTTATAAAAACATTGAGCTGTTTTTCAATGTGAAATGGTTATTTTTTCCATTTTTTATATTTATATAATAGTTTTTAGTAAACAGCAAAATATAATTAAAATATATTAACACAACAATATGTACTGTACAATGCCTTTATAAAACAAGACATTTTAAAAGACTAAGTGTTTTTCCTAATTAAAATATTACTAAAAATATTGAGCTATTTTTCATTTTTTTTGTTATATTTATGTAATAGTTGCTTTTTAGTAAACAGCAAAATATAATTAAAATACATCAGTACAACAATATTTACTGTACAATGCCTTTATAACACAAGACATTTTAAAAGACAATGTTTTTTTCTAATTAAAATAATGAAAATATTTGTGTTTTTATAATTATATATTTGCTTTTTAGTAAACCGCGAAATATAAAATATTTGAATACAAAAATATATTAATGCAATGCCTTTATAAAACAACATTTTTAAAAGACAAGCGTTTTTTCTAATTAAAGTAATAATAAAAATATTAAGCTATTTTTCGACGTGAAACAGATATTTTTCTTTTTTTATATTTATATAATGCCAAATATAATTAAATAATATTAACACAACAATATGTACTGTACAATGACTTTATAAAACAAGACATTTTTAAAACCATTTGTTTTTTTATTAAAATAATAATCAAATATTAAACATTCCAATGTGTTGAGCTATTTTTCAATGTAAAACAGCTATTTTTTATTTGTATTATATATTTATATAATAGGTGTTTTTTAGTACACAGGAAAATATTGTTTAAAATATATTAATACAACAATATGTACTATACAATGCCTTTTTAAAATTACATTTTAAAAGACAAGTTTTTTTTATTAAAATAATAAAAAATATTAAAATTTTAACGTGTTGAGCTATTTTTCAGTTTTAATATATTTAATAAAAAATGCTTTTTAAAGAGCAAAATCTAATTAAAATATATTAATACAACAATATGTACTGTACAGTCGTGGCCAAAAGTTTTGAGAATTACATAAATATTGGAAATTGTACTCCAGAATGTTATGAAGAGTGATCAGATGAATTGCATAGTCCTTCTTTGCCATGAAAATGAACTTAATCCGGAAAAAAACTTTCCACTGCATTGTTAAGAAGGCTTCAGGGTGTCCAAGAAAGTCCAGCAAGCGCCAGGATGGTCTCCTACAGAGGATTCAGCTGCGGGATCGGAGTGCCACCAGTGCAGAGCTTGCTCAGGAATGGCAGCAGGCAGGTGTGAGCGCATCTGCACGCACAGTGAGGCCAAGACTTTTGGAAGATGGCCTGGTGTCAAGAAGGGCAGCAAAGAAGCCACTTCTCTCCAAAAAAAAACATCAGGGACAGATTGATCTTCTGCAAAAAGTATGGCGAATGGACTGCTGAGGACTGGGACAATGTCATATTCTCCGATGAAGCCTCTTTCCGATTGTTTGGGGCATCTGGAAAAAGGCTTGTCCAGAGAAGAAAAGGTGAGCACTACCATCAGTCCTGTGTCATGCCAACAGTAAAGCATCCTGAGACCATTCATGTGTGGGGTTGCTTATCATCCAAGGGAGTGGGCTCACTCACAATTTTGCCCAAAAACACAGCCATGAATAAAGAATGGTACCAAAACACCCTCCAACAGCAACTTCTTCCAACAATCCAACAACAGTTTGGTGAAGAACAATGCATTTTCCAGCACGATGGAGCACTGTGCCATAAGGGACCAAAGGGACCAAAACAGGGACCAAAACGTTGAAATTTTGGGTCCATGGCTTGGAAACTCCACAGATCTTAATCCCATTGAGAACTTGTGGTCAATCCTCAAGAGGCGGGTGGACAAACAAAAACCCACTAATTCTGACAAACTCCAAGAAGTGATTATGAAAGAATGGGTTGCTATCAGTCAGGATTTGGCCCAGAAGTTGATTGAGAGCATGCCCAGTCGAATTGCAGAGGTCCTGAAAAAGAAGGGCCAACACTGCAAATACTGACTCTTTGCATAAATGTCATGTAATTGTCGATAAAAGCCTTTGAAACGTATGAAGTGCTTGTAATTATATTTCAGTACATCACAGAAACAACTGAAACAAAGATCTAAAAGCAGTTGAGCAGCATAAATATAAACCATTTCAATGTGCTTTTTAAATGTGAAACAGCTTTTTTATTATATATTTATATAATAGTTGCTTTTTAGTAAACAGCACAATATAATTAAAAATAAAATATATTAATACAATGCTGTACAATGCCTTTATATAAAACAAGACATTAAAAACAATGTTTTTTCTAATTAAAATAATAATAAAAATAATAAACATTTTCATATGTTGAGCTACTTTTTATTTTTTATATTATATTTATATATTTTATATTTATTATATATTCATATAATAGTTGCTTTTTAGTAAAGAGCTAAATATAATTATAATTAAAATGTATTTATACAACAATATGTACTACACCAATTAACTTAATTACAAAACTAACAATAGCTCGTCAAGTGACTTTTCACTTCGCTAGAAAAATGAATTGACCTCAGTATCACCTTTGTTTTTCACCATTTTCTTTTTGTCCTTTTTATTGTATTTTCCAGATTTCTGCTGAATATTAACACTAAAAAAGCCCACTGGCGTAAAAAGCCGCCATAATGCGTTTCACCAGTGATAAAATGAGGCTGAAGCCCTCTTGAGACTCCAGTGGTTAACTTAACCCCCCTTTCAACGGCTCGCTGTCATTCCCAGCGAGGTTACAGCGCTACGTGATGGCCATAAATACAGCAGCGGTCCTCCCGCAGCCGCTCACAAACAATGAGAGCGCCGTCCCCTTCCTCCCCGCGTTCTTCCCTCACTCTCAGGTGCTGAGTGGCCGAGACCCCTCTCCATCTCGCTGTGACGCTGTCTTTCTCTCTCACCTTCTCTTTTCTGTTTGTACTCTTGCTCTCTCGCCCCTTGCTCGCCCTCTTTGTCTCTGTGGCTGGTGTTTTTCTGCCCTGTAAGAGAGCCGCTCGTCCACTGCTGTGCAGGGCATTGAGCTGCTGCTCCTCTCGCTTTCACATTTACATAAGGAACAGTAGCCTGGCTCTACCTTAACCAGGGCATCTGCTGCTGTTTACCAAGTGTGCGTGCACAGAATCAACATGCCACGACCAAAACAAAGGAAAATTAGTTTACATGCTGTTACAGTCTTGTTTACCGTTTCGGAGATGCACCTGTTTCAATTATGTTCTAAATCACAATCTGACTGTCATGTATAAATCAAGAAAATATAAGCAATAAACAGAGAAACAGATTTTTGCATTTTGAGAATGTAAATGAAGAGTTTTCCAGGGCTTTTTCATGCGGTCTTCTGAATGTTTTCAGGGACACACAATATTTTGGTGCCATATCAGATATATGCTGTCATTAGAGATTTTGTATGCGTTTATTTGCAATTCGATATTTGTGTTTAATAATTTCTTCTATTTTTTCCATCATCTAACTTAAACACTAAAATTTTAACAACACTGTGTAATGCAATCTCAAAATGAAAACAAATTTTTTTATACTATACATTAATGTTGTGATGACTAAATTCACAACCTTTAAAACTACTGACTTTAGTTTTTAGTGTTAAATTACCTATTATTATTATTATTATTATTATTATTATTATTATTATACTCTATTCCTGTACAAGGCATTTTGGTTAATTAAGGGGTTAAAAAAATTCAAATATTAGATGAAAAACTAACTGATATAAATACATTTAAGATGAAGTACTAAAAATAGATATAACTAAATAGATCTACAATATATCTATAATATATCTCTATACTCTAGAAATAGATTTAACTAAAACGGAAATAAAAAAAATATAATAATAAAAATAATATACTGATATAAGATAAATAAAATAAGGTATTAAAATATTTAACACTGAATAAAATATTTCACACAGAAACTAATAAAATAATGAAAACTACATAAAATTGCTAAAACTAAAAATGAAAACCAAAATTAACAGAAGTAAAAATATAATAATAATATAAAACAATAATATAAAATAAAATTAACGATAGAAATAATGCTAAATAAAATATTTTACAACTAAAATGAACTGAATTTAAAATATAATATTAAAAAGATACAATAATATAGAATAATATAAAAAATGCTAAATAAAAATATTTTACACAATAACTAATAAAATGACAAAACTATGTAACAAAATTGCTAAAGCCAAAAATGAAAACTAAATTGAACTGAAGTAAAAATATGATGCAAAATAAAATAATACTATAAAATAATATAAAATTAAAAATAATGTTAAATAACAATATTTTACACAAAAACTAATAAAATGACTATTAACAAAATTACTAAAGCTAAAAATTATGATAATAAAAATAAAATAATATAAAAGATCTAAAAATGCAAAATTTTATAAAAAATAAAATAAAAATATAAAATAATATAAAATTTTAAATAATGCTAAATAAAAAATATTTTACACAAAAACTTAAAATGACTACATAACAAAATGACCAAAACTAATAATTAAAACACAAATTAACTACAGTAAAAATTAATAAAAATAAAATTATATAAATAACTAATAGAAAAATGTAAATAATGCTAAATTAAAATATTTTACACAAAAAGTAATAAAATGACAAAACTACAGAACACAATTACTAAAACTAAAAATAAAAAACAAAATTAAAGGAGAACTCCGGTATGATATTGACCTAAAGTGTGTTGAATCATGACACCGAGTGTGAACTTACCTTGCATAGCTCATCTCGGCTTGTGCCCTGCAGTCCGAAATCTGGCGTTAGTTAGCCGATGCTAACAACAGGTTGTTGATGAGGGTGAATAGGGCATCGGACTAGCCATGTAAATAAATCACTGTTTTACACCATTTACGAGGCACAAAGTAGCGCCACGCTTCATTGGTAGACTTCCAAGGGCCCTGACATTTAAAACGAGACATTGAGAACTCAGAAAAAGCACCGGTAGTTTATTTACAAGAAGATTTATACAGACATTCCCCTTAGGAAATTTACCTGTCGCCGCCATCTTGAATTTAGTCACGATAAGTCGAGTGTCGAGCACCAAGGAAACTACAACCTGACAAGTTGATAACCGAATAAGTTCCTTCCTGCTCGTCACTCGACTTATCGTGACTAAATTCAAGATGGCGGCGACCGGTGATTTTACTAAGGGGAATGTCTGTATAAATCCTCTTGTAAATAAACTACCAGTGCTTTTTCAAAGTTCTCAATGTCTCGTTTTAAATGTCAGGGCCTGAAGCAAAAATACAATAATAAAAACTACATAAAGTTACTACAACTAAAAATAAAATTCAAATTCAAAACATAAACATACAAGCTAATTCATATTCATAAACAAGATAATAATACTAATAGCACTGTTACTCACTGTGTAGGACTTATTGCTAGGGGTATGTTCAAATCCCTAACCTTCCTGTAAAGATGAGCAATTGTAATATTGACTGTAAATCTGCCTTGGCAAACATCACTTAATATACATCAAGCATGCCTTTGTATTGTCCATTATACTGTGTGTGTATTGTTGTTCTACAGGCTCTGCAGCAGACGCTTGATTGTTTCTGCTGTCTCTCTATGCATAATGGTGGTAAACAGATGACAAATTAATGTAAGCGGTGTTCCTTTGAGCTCTTAACCAGTCAACTTCTCACTCTTAACCACACACCTGCTATTTTTATGATGCCTCTCAGGTGGCTTTGTGTGGAGTCCACCAACATATTAAACCTGTGGAAACCACCATAACTCCCCTAATAAGTGTCCATAACACGCTCGCAAGTGACAGGGTCTTTGTCCTGGCCTGAGGCAGTTAGGACATGATGTTCATGGGAAGACGTCTACCCCCACCGCACCCCCATCTCATGAAGTATGGAGTTTTATGAGGCACTCCAATACCCCCCACACTGTGTAATTGGGAGCGTCTCTGTCGTAGTGATGGCTCCCCGGGGAACACGGGTGACGTTGGCGGAGGGGGATGGACGGTGTCACGTGCCGGCGTGAGGGACGGTGGGCATGGCGGTCTATGAGAGATCGGGATACTGTGCCTTTGACATTGACACGTAGACTTTAAAAGATACATCATTAGCCGTTCATCAAAGTTTTGTAGGCAGCCGGCGTCTGCTCTGTTGTTTTAAGGCTATCCAATGTGGAGGGAACTAGGTATGCCTCTCACAGGATGAAGCACAGGTGCTTTGTGGGCTTGCAGTCAATAATAATCATATTGTCACTACTGGATTCCAGTGTGACATTTGTGCTATTGACCTCAGCTTTGTGCGTAGCACTATTGTTACCACAGACTGTTGCCTTCCTCCAGGGAAGTTCCTACTTATGAGCTTAGATGTTGCTCCAAAGAGTTTGGCCAACACAGTGGATGAGTTTGGACAGTTTTTATATTACACTTTGATATTTTATATTACTTTTCACCAACATTTTCACTAGCCCCAACACACACAAAAAATAAAATAAATAAATAAATTAAATAAATATATATATTTTTTGTAGTTTCTACCATTTAAAAGTTTAGAGTCAGTAAGCTTTTTTTAATATTTTTTTTTTTTTTTTTTTTACAGAGCCCCGCACATGACATGCAGGGGAAAAAAGTAAATCAATTGTGCACAATGCACTATTCATTTTGCTTCTTTTAAGTAAATCATGCACACAAAATAATAATTGTTCCTATCTTATTCAAACGGCTGCCGCTGTCATGTTATGTTATACGCAGAGACACTTTAATAGGGTTTTATTTTGAGTTGGGATTGAGTTGTAGAGCGGACAGCAAGTTGAACTAATTTCTTAAAACGATGGAACAAATTATTTTACTTAAAATGAGGAACTAATTATTTTGTGCACACGATTTACTTAAAACAAGGGCACAAAGTTATTATTTTGAGCACACAATTTACTTAAAACGAAGAACTAATTATTTTGTGCGCACTATTTACTTAAAACAAGGGCACAAATTTTTTGTGTGCACAAATTTACTTAAAATGAGGACACAAATTATTTAGTATGCACTATTTACTTAAAACAAGGGCACACATTTGTTTGTGTGCACAATTTACTTAAAACGAGGGCACAATTTTTTGTGCACACAATTTATTTAAAACAAGGGCACAAATTACTATTTTGTGCACACTATTTACTTAAAACGAGGGCGCAAATTACTTTGTGCACACAATTAACTTAAAATGAGAGCACAAATTACTATTTTGTGTACACAATTTACTTAAAACGGGCACAAATTACTATTTCGTGCACACTATTTACTTAAAACGAGGGCACAAATTATTTTGTGTGCGCTATTTACTTACAATGAGGGCACAAATTATTATTTTGTATACACAATTAACTTAAAATAAATGCACAAATTATATTGTGCACACATTTTACTTAAAACGAAGGCACAAATTACTATTTTGTGCACACAGTTTACTTAAAACAAGGGCACAAATTATTACATTGACCACCCAATTTAGTAAACCGACTAAACAAATTAACATTGTGCACATAATTAACTTTTTCCCCCTGCATGTCATTGGTGGGCTCCATGTTTCTTTTATTTTCTTTTTTTTTTTTTTTGTATAAAAAAAAATGTATACTTTTATTGAGCAAGAATGTGTTAAATTTACAGTAAAGGCATGTATAATGTTACAAAACATTTCTGTTTTAAATAAATGTTGTTGTTTTTTTAAACTTCATGTTCATCAAAGAATCCTGAAAATGTTTTTATTAAGAGCTTCCACAAAAATATTAAGCAGCACAACTGTTTTTTTTTTCTTACATTAATAATAATTTGCCATCAGGAATAAATTACATTTTACAATATATTAAAATAGAAAACTCTTTTAAATTATTATTTTATATCTTTTTACTGTATTTTAAATTAAATAAATGCAGCCTTAAGACATGAACATGAGACGTTTAAAAAACAACAACTTTTGAATGGTAGATTATGCATTTTTATATTTGCTAGAAATATGAAAGAAGTACTTGTTTTTCATTAAACATTAAGTTTTTCTTTATAACATTGTTTTCTTTCCCCATTGTTTCTTGACAAATAGATATCTATATGATGTAATTCAATATTCATATCTGTGGGATTCAAAAAATGAAAAGGTTTGCCGCTTTCAACTCGTTCTTACTGATGCATCCAACACTATAAGAAGTCATTTTCTACAAAACCTTTGCTATTTTAGCCAGCTAGATTAGATTATCTTGGTGGAAAATCAACAGTTTGCACTAAAGTGGTGTAACTGTTTAGTGTGGTTGGCCTCAGCGTTATTATGGCTTAATTATATCATTATGTCTTGATCACTGCGGGAACTAAGGCACAGTTTTCGGTAAATCTCTTTTGAAATGATACTGTGTGCCAGGGGTGCCCAACCCTGTTCCTGGAGATCTACCATCCTACAAAGTTCAGCTCCAACCCTGATCAAACAAACCTGAACCAGCTAAATACTCTCTTAGGTAGCACTTGATCATTACAGACAGGTGTGTTGGAGCAAGGCTGAAACTAAAGTCTGCAGGTAGGTAGATCTCCAGGAACTTTGTGCATTGTGAAAGGGTGCTATAAAAATAAAATCGACTTTGTATAATCACCAATTACTTTTCATCATGATTGTCTAATTGACATCCCCTCAACTCAAAATGTTAACTTAATGGACAGTTCACCTAAAAAAAAATTGTCATCATCATTTACTAACCGTCATGTCATTTCAAACCTTTATGACTTTTGTTTCTTGAAGAACAAAGACCGATATTTAAAGAATGTTTAATCTGTTTAAAACAACACGGAACCCCTTTGACTTTTTTTTGAAGGAACAAAAACATGACATGAAGGTGAGTAAACCATGACAGAATTTTCCTTTTTGTTTAACTATGCCTGCGTTTCCAGATGGTTAATAAGACATTGTAGCGTCCCATCTCATAAATATGAGCATTCGGACGTGACTTGAAGACTTGAATCTGAATCTGGCAGGTAGCCAGCAAGAAGACACAGGCATTGATGTTCATTATTCTGGGAATAGAACAAGACCCAGTGTGATCAGCAGTCATTGTTGCCGTTGTAGACTTTATAAAGACTCTTTTTTCACATGGATGCCGCCTCCTTTCACTATCACCTCGCTTTTTTTTCCCTGACAAAAGGGGTGGCTAAATGAATTGCTTGCAGCAGCAACAAGCTCTGTATTCCCATCGCTCATTAGGTCAGACAGAAACATCAATTCTCTGAGTCCATCCAAGCAGTTGCTATGCCTGCCGCACGACGCAGCTCTTAAACATCCCAGCGCTGGCTTTGTGAATGCGGCTCAGGTACTCCGTCATGGCGCCTCTCAGCTGGGGGAGGTGACGCAAAGTCTACGGTGGGTCTTTTGCCGGTTCTCTTTGTGGGTCATATCTTTGTGTGAACTATACTGTGGGATGCAGACTGAAAAGTAGGGCGCCAATGCCATGTCTCATAGATGCACACGACCATATTTCACATTCATTTCTCCTGAGGTGGGACGATGGTTGAGGCTTGAAGTATATAGGTTAATATATATCACTGATTCCCAACCTGGGACAACTAAACCTTAGCTGTTTCCAGGGGGTACTTGGAACAATTTAGCTTTTGTTTTAAGCTATAAAACAGAAAATGTTAGGTGATAAATACAAGCACTTGTGATCCAAGTTTCAATATTGAATTGAAGTGACTTTAATGTTATTAATGATAGGCCTGATATGATTATTACATAATCTCATAATTACCATTTTATCTAATCACTATTCTGATTTTGTGATGAATGTGTGAACATCTCTGAAGTGTTCTGGTGTGAACACCCTCTGCAGTTCTCACTACAGTCTTGCCAAAGTATAAGGAAAGCTTATGTGCACTGTCAATGCATTCTGCTTTATTTTACCATGTTTAAAATTTCTACATAGCTTTTTTTTTGTGGAATTGCAAGTGTTTTGTCCATTATTATTGCTATAATTGTTATTATTATTATTATTATTATTATTATTATTTGATAATATTCTACTATTTTAAAGAAAGGAGAGGAAAGGGAGGAATGAAGGAAAGGAAAGTATTTTATAATAAAACAACAATTGCAAATATTTTAATATAATAGTTGGACCATTCATGACAAATGAAAATGAATTTATTATTATCATTATTTTGATTGATTTGAGTTCTAATATTCATATAAAAAAAAAAAAAAAAAAAAAAAATATATATA